>NC_142705.1:22015893-22388392 GCF_029339155.1 Prunus mume
TCATTCTCATTGGAAATGGCTCCTCAACATCTGAAGAGTGATTGTGTTGGTTTCACTAGATATGAAGATTTGAACTTTTTGCCACCTCCTCCTGTTTCTCATCAACTTTCTCTGTCAAACACCTTTGGGGCAATGGTTCATCCTCATTTTTATTCTGGAGGGCAAGATCACTCAGGTACTTCTTCTGAGATGGGATTTGAGCCTTTCAGCCCCTCATCATCCCCGCAAAGCAAGAAACCATGGGGTTTTCAGCCTCTGGAAAATGGGGGAACAAGAATAACTGATCGTCGTGATCAGTACCCTGTGCTTCTTGGGATTGATCAGAAAAAGGGCATGCCTTTAATTCTTGCTGGAGTGGAAGCTGATGAAGGTAGAAGCCTTGCTGCTGCTGGGAGAACTGGTACTGCTGGGCATACAAAGAGTTGTGCCAGAGGCCATTGGAGACCTGCTGAAGATTCAAAGCTCAAAGAACTTGTGGCCCAATATGGTCCTCAAAACTGGAACTTAATTGCTGAGCATCTTGATGGCAGATCAGGTAACTCTTTTCTCCCTCTTTGGATTTGGTATTTTGTAATTTTATATGATAATTTGTTAAATTTGCAACCTTTTTCTTTTTATTTATTCACTTTTTAAATTTTGGGAATGTATGCTAATTGATCGAACATTGTTCGTCAACTGCTGTGTTCTGTTTTTTGTTTGTAGGAAAGAGTTGCAGATTGAGGTGGTTTAACCAGCTAGATCCAAGGATCAACAGAAGGGCTTTCAGTGAGGAAGAAGAAGAAAGGCTCCTGGCTGCCCATAGACTTTATGGCAACAAATGGGCCATGATTGCTAGGCTCTTCCCTGGAAGGACTGATAATGCTGTGAAGAACCATTGGCATGTGATCATGGCTAGAAAACACAGAGAGCAATCCAATGTTTACAAGAGAAGAAAGCCTTCTTCACCTCAGGCCACCCAGCTTCCTAAGGAATTTGATCACCCTCCCATGACCAATTTTCAAAAGAATACCTCCAGCACTGAATCAACTGTCTCAATAAGCACCATTGACGACACTCAATCTGCTTCAACATGCACTGAACTCTCCCTCACTCCCTCCACTAGGCTACCTCTTAGCTTTTTTAGCAAGCTCCATCCGTTTCAGCAACACCAGAACTTTGGATTTCAGATGGGTATGTGTCCTTAATTTGCCCCCACTTTTACTCTAAACATAAATCATAAAAAAATGCATGAGCATTTTGTTCTTGGGGTTTAAAATTTGTTTTTTTTTTCTCTGGTGTTGGTTTGATTTATATTTGATTACTTATTCTTCTTGTTGTTGCAGGCTCATCAAGTGATGGGGGTTCTGGCAAGATCATTGGCAATGGGAATGGCTTGTGCAAAACTGGACCTCTGGGAGGAGCTATGATGGGTGTGGACCAATCTGGTCATCAATCAGATTCAAACTCAGAAATTTCAGGAGATGAATCAGTCACCACCACTAGGACCAATGTGTCATTGTCTGGGGAAAATCAAAACCAAAATCAGAATAATAATGAGAAGCTCATCATGCCCTTCATTGATTTTCTTGGAGTGGGCATGGGTTAAAAAAAAAATGTGGGTTTTGGGCAGGAACAAAAGAGAAAGGCTGGAACTTTAGCTAAAGTGCAAGAGCTTAACCATTACAAACACCCATGTATCTGTGATGTGGTTAAAGTGCGTCTGCAAGGGGCATCTCTACAGTCTTTTGATGTGTATAGTTAGTTCTATAAAAGGGAAATACAGAGCTACAGTAAACTAGGTAAAAGCAGCAGAGAGAGAGAGTTTAAAAAAAAAAAAATGATATGAGAGTGGTTCAACTTCAAAATAGTTGTGAAAACGTCTTTTGAAGGAAGCAAGAAGGAAGCAAGCAAGCAGCAGTGGGGTTTGGTTTTGTTATTTTATTCTCTATGTGATGTTGTTTGTTTTGTGGCATTTTGCACACGAGGCAGAGCCAAAGCTACTTGTTGCAGACTGCTGACTCAATGAATGAACCTGCCCATGTTTCATGACTAGTTTTTAATGCTCTCTCCATCTCAAAGTGTCAATGTCATTGGTTTTTTTGGTATTACTTGTTTGACCGTGTTTTCCACGCCCTTGCTATTAATACCCTCCTCTTTCTGCCTATGGTTTGGTTGGTTGCTCTGCTACTAAAACCCCTGCCTTTATTACAACGTCCACTTAGTGCTAGCATAGTCAATAATGCCAATGCCTTCATGATGGATAAAAAAAACTAGTGGTAGAACGACTTTGTACTTGCGGTTACATTATTAATTAATGTATTAATGTACAAGTGTTAGGATTTAGTTAGCAAGCAAGCATGATAGTTGAGGGGGTAAACGACACTTTAACTCCCCCCACCTACCCAATTATAATCTGGGTAGATTAGCAACAACATGTTTATATACGGCTACACTCAAGAAACTTCTTGATCTTCATGACGGCAAAATATTACTAATTCAGTCAAATAATAACATAATGAAGAATGACTTTATACATATAGAGTTATGTACCCGTCTTACGATTTAGTTAGATTGATAACACTACGTAGGACATGTTACATGGTGTTATGATCACACAGTAATTTGTCTACATTCAGTGGGGGTCTTGAGAAGCAAGGGAAAATAAAAGTTGGAGTGGGGTAGCTTTTATCAAATGCATATAACATAACAGTGAATCTTGTAGGAGAGAAAATAGGCCCGTTTGATTACCATTTTAATTTTAAGTTTTAGTTTTTAATTTTTGTGAGCTAGAGTATAGAGGAAAAAGAAGGGAGAATGGAAGTGAGAATGAAGATGGGATTGAGAGGGAAGAAGAGAAGGGAGGATGTGGGGAATGAGTAACAAAAGTAAAAGCTGAAATCTATTTGAAATTGTTTTCATTTTCAAGTTTTTGTTTTCACTTTTGTTACTCATCCCTCTCATCCTCTCTTTCATCCTCTCTCTCACTTTTCTCTATACTATAGCAAAAAAAAAAAAAATGAAAAATGAAAAATGAAAACTAAAAATTAAAATTGAAATGGTTATTAAATGGGTCCTAAGCTTATTATCTGTTTGTGCACAGAGAGAGAAAGAGAGAGAGAGAGAGAGAGAGTGGTCATGTCACTTGCGATTGCTTTTAATTGGCATTTCTTTTCAAGGAAAAAGTGGCACACTCATGTCTCATTTTCGTAGTTGAAATTTGTTTCTTTTTAGATCAACTGATCTGTAATGAGGGCCACAATTATGAACACGTTCTTTTCGTTTTGGTTTTATTTTTATTGGTTGGCATTTCGTGGTCACTGTAATGTGATTGAACCTAATTGAAGCAAGGGATAAAAATCGAATGGCCAGCATTCATGAATCGCGTGGAGAGGTTGACCCCAAAAATGCATGACAAAATAGGATGACAACCGTGTACTCTTGCAACTATGAATAATGAACCTGGTTTTCATTCCGTTTTGGTTATGGACATTGTTGATGTGTTTTTTTTTTGGGCCTTTCTTCCAGCCTAAAAAGGAAATGAGGCTTATTTAATGTGGACATGAACTAGGTTGTTTTTCATGTCTTGGGCTTTGGCTTTTGATTTTACTTCCTTTCAGTACAAAGTGGTGAACCGTGTAAGTTCTAGAAAGGAATTGCCAATTATATTTACATATAGGCATTCGAGAGATTTTTTATTTGCTAATACTCAATAATGTAGGGACATGTCATACTTTTATAATGTAGGCACTACCATGTAATATTAGTTCTTATTAGGAGTGGATACAGTCATAATTGAATTGGTTTCATCTTAAAATCGCAGTCGAATTAATTGCAACGGTTTGGTTTGGTTTTATTTTGACAAAAATCTCAAAAGAAACTAAACCACACTAATTTAAGACAGTTTAGTTCAGTTTGGTTTGGCCGGTTTGAACCTAAGCCAAATTCTCTTTCAGTTTGTATTTTTTCAACATTGTTAGCCCATTTGTAGCCAAAAAGTGCACAACTTGCTACATACTCTTTCCATTTGTTAGAGTAGCAAACTATCCTAAATCTAGACATGCCACAAAATTTCAAATTTCAATAATTAATATAGCTACGATTCAAATATCATTAACTCAAAAGGTTCATCAAACTTGAAATTCAACATCCATATACAGTTATCATCTAATTAGAGTACTGCACATGTAAAATAAAATAAAATAAATAAATATACAAGTAGACAGTTTGATTCAGTTTAGGCCAATTTACAAAAGCTCAAAATTGACCCAAATCAAACCATATACGGTCTGGTTTGGTTTTAACCTTTTGAGTTTTTCTTGGTAAAAGTCAAACCAAACCGATAATGACTGTTTGGATCGGCTGGATTGATTGTCTAAAGACAATATGAATATTTTTTTGGGGTCCATTTTAGTGCTCTGTAGTGGCGTTTTTCGAGAGTTTCTCACAGATATTGCACTTAGGGTTTCACCTCTTAGATTGAGGGTCTTTCGATGGATCCAACTATCGATGTTGAGTTGAGTTCAATTCTACAATGATGCTTGTTGTATGATTTTGAGGAGAAGATTATATTTGTGGGAAATGAGGTTTGAAATTGGGTGGTTTGTGAAAAGGGTTGAGTTTGATAGGAGGGCTACTTAATACTCGAGGGTTTAATGGTACACCACTGTCAGACTATGACCCAAAATTGGAAGATGGAGCAATGAGTACATATAATCGAGGTTGGGTGTCACTAAAATGAATTTCAAAGAAGAGAGATTGAATTCACTTTGTACATCAGGACTCAAAATAACACTTAAATCCCTATTGTCTCTCTTCATGTTGATGATTTGATAATGGAGTTTCCTTTGTGGAAGAAAAGAATAATTGAGAACTCATGAGACCACTCATCCAGAACCATTGAACCAGGGCTTCGGAACCTGCAAAGGTGTATGACTGGCTACGAGCCTACGAAGACCTAATCATACTAGCTAGGAATCCACATACCCAAGACCTAGGGCTAAGGTGATAACTTTTGGAAGTGTTTAGGGATAAAACATACTAATTTTTATGAGATAGATGAAGCACAAGTTTCACACTTTCTCTGATGAGTGGTGTGTCACAAGTGCCCTTAAGCTCCTCTATTTCCTATATCCACTTAATTAGGAAATTGGAGGTAATTTGGCTAATTGTATCCTATTCCCACTAATCTTTTCAATTAAGGTGATATCATCCAAATCCTATTCAATCAAGAATTTATGATTCAATCAAATGACCTTTATATCCCTCAATTCAAATATGGTTTTAGTTGATATAAATTTCATTTGTTGATGCGTAAAAATCTCTTAACCAATAAGAGTGAGTCAAACTAAGTCAATCATTTCCTAAGGACGGACTTGGTTAGGAACATGCACTTATGTATAGTTCTCTCTTATTCGGAGTGGCCAAATAAGGCAAATGCTAGCTTTTTTTTTTTTGGTTTGTTTTTGTTTTTGTTTTTCCTTGAAAGAGAGATTGAAAAAGATCACTGAAGAGGTGGTAAGGGGTCCACCAACTACCCTTTTATGTTTAAGTTAGTCTTGTTTTCCTCAAAGGAGGTTCAAAAGGTATGGAGGAGATTGTGATTACCTTTTTTAGGTGAAAAGTACTCCTTTTTATATACGGAAAGTTGAACCTTTCTATTGCCCTTTTTTTTAAATATATATATATATTTTTTATGTGGGATTGAGGAGTCGCTGATGACGTGGTATCCTTTGAGTGGGTGATTGGTGGTAGCCTAAAGCAAGGATTGAAATATCGGCCGATACTATATCGATCATATCTTCCCGATATTGACGATGATAAGTGCGATATCCGATATTTTGCCGATATTCATATTTTCGATACCATAACAAAACCCAAAATAATTCAAAGTTTTGAAGAATATCAGTGATTAGATATATGTGTGAAGGCTTTTGGCAATATTCAATTCAAAAGATGTTTTGGAGTATGCATGTTTTAGAGTATGCATCAAAAGAATATAGACTATGCATCAAAGAATATAGACCTAGTACTAACTTAAATGAATCTTATGATGGCTATGGTTATGTCATGTCTGATTATAGTGGAACTAGATATGGAGCTCAAGATGATGAAACAGATTATGGACCTACTAGTTGGGTTAATCCTAACTATCCCATATATGGGATGACAGTAGGGAGCTCAAGAGAGACATATGTGCACCATGTTCAAACATGACTTACAAACTACTGGGTTACATGACTTGGTATGATTATTATGCGAATCTAGATGGTTGTTCCACATTGTTTGAACCTCATAGGAGCTCTTCATTTATGTAGTTGGACACTCATCTAAATTGTAATCCAATGTTCAAATAAACTATGGATTTATGCATGGTTTATTCATTCTAATCAACTTTTTATTTTCAAATTTTTTATTAACGTATTACATACGACTTATATTTCATCATATATATATATATATATATATCTTATTATTAGTAAATTTTGAGTTTTATTTGTTCAATACATTCATTGACAATGTACATAACATCTATGAAAGTTTTACACCAAAATTATGTGTTTCAATGCCTATATCTGTCATTTTTGTTGATTTTTTCCCGATACCCAAAACGATAATGATATATCCCTCGAAATATCTGTAAATTGGAGGCTCGATATTATCTGCACGCCGATATTTTAATCCTTGGCCTAAAGTGTGTCTCTCCTTTTCGTGAAAAATGTACATCAGGAGAATATCTCATGAGCCTTTACTTGGGACTTGTGGGCCTCGAAAAGGCACGAGGGCCATGCGCATTGGGCCGTAAACCTTGGTTTGGCATGTTCGGGCTCCTTTAAGCCTCCTTAGGTGGGGATAAGGCATCCTTTGTTGATTCTAGTCGTTGGGAGAAACTACCTCCTCATGTAATTTGGGCTCTTTTTGGCAAGCTTTATGGACATTTTCCACTGACATCTATTTTATTTTTAGTACAAGGGATAGTCTAAATTATAGGGGAGAGGTGGTTTCTTACACACACACACACAAACACTAAGATTCCATGGAGGTTTGAACTTGAGACCTATGATCTGCACGTCAAGACCCTTTTTCCACTAGGCTTGACCCCGTTGGCTCAATATTTTAATTGGATGTAAACCTAATGTCCATTCTCAATCTACCACACAATCATCCCCACATACCTGAAATGAGATGTGTGACCTTTGTGAGGAAATGTATAGGTACATGAGCGCAAGTACTAAGTCAATCACTAGACTAACAAAAGCGTATAACTCAAAAAGCATATGTAGTACATATCAAAGCCCAATCTAGTACACCAGCGGGGTTTAGCTGCGATGGTTTGGCAGAATTTTCCCCCATGGACCCCATATTGGCACCCAGGTTCGACGCTTGATATTGGCAAAAATTTGTACATAACCAATTTAACTGATATCTCTCCTCACCCCCCATCCCCCCCTTTCAATGATTGGCAAAAAAAAAAAAAAAGAACAATAAAAAAAAGAAGCCTAATCTAGTAGATTCATAAGCTAAAGCTTAGAAGGAGAATGATTCAAATGCTTGCATCCTACAAAGTCAATGACAAACATGTGAGCAAAGGAAGCCTTGACGTGGATCTAATATGACCTATGATAACTAAGAGCTAGGAGTGCAAAACAAAGATAAAAATTGTGAGATAAACTTACTGAGTTGACAACAATAAGGATTTAAAAATACTTATTCTTAACACACAACCCCAAGTTTCTGAAAACTTTTATAAGAAAAACTTTGAAAAACTTTTTATAACGCATGTAATAGAGTTCATTTCAAAGATCAATAAACTTATAATAAGGACACAATTGAGAATTCACCCTATAAATCCACCACCATGAGCTCAGAAAAGGGCTTTCCGCCACCACCACTCAACCATCCAAAACCACCTAATTCTCTCAGCTCTCCCATTTTTTCCCCCTCCCCCACCTCTCAAAGACTAACCTAGCCAAGCACCCATCTAACATCTGTTAAGATTTGTTTTTAATTTTTAACAATAGTTGTTGCCTATGGTTAGGAGATTAGTGATACCTAGACTATAGGAGAATCCCTAATTTGTAGGAGTCACGGTTAGTGTGGGTAACCATGTTTATTTTTATGCTTTGAATTGTGGATTGTGGCTCTACAAAATATGCTAAGTAATGATCATGTTACTTGCAGCAGTAGCTTTGTTTTTCCTATTTAAGGTGTTCTCTTTCATTGAGTTCAATTTATCAAGTTTGAAACTTTCAGTCATAGCTTTTGTGTTCAACGTTTAAGCAAGCAAATACTCTTAGAGTTTTAGTTTTATCCAACATCTGGTATCAAAGCTCCCACTGGGCATGACTAAAAAAATCCCAAATTGCAACAGTTTTTTTGTGTATTGCAGCAGCAAGAATCCATGGAGACTGACAGGCCAAAAGAGAACTTTGTCCAGCCAGCCATACCTTGCTTTGATGGTCATTATGACCATTGGAGCATGTTAATGGAGAACTTTCTAAGTTCTAAAGAATATTGAGATCTTGTGGAGACGAGATACAAAGAGCCAGAAGAAGGAACACAACTGACACAACAACAACAAAAGAAACTTGATGATCAAAGGCTAAAAGATTTGAAGGTGAAGAATTATTTATTTCAGGCTATTGACGTGCTATTTTGGAGACTATTTGATGCAACGCGTGATAGCAAGCATGATGAAGAACACAAAAGAAAACTATAAACCTTCAATCCTTGTTTATTCTCTAGATGAGAATAACCAAGAACAAAAAGGTTCTATTGTTGTGCCTATTCTTAACAACTAAAAAGAGTTATTAAAAATAGTAACTTCAATTCTCGCAAGTGCACGAATCGTTTATAGTAATTTCAATTCCCACAGAGAATGGTAACGGGGTTCCAAGTTAAACTATTTAGAATGCTAGAAAAACAGAAAACAAAGAAACTGACTAACTAAGGCAAAGTTGAATTCAACAATGCCCCTTGCTAATTAGTCAATGTCTAGGACAGAATCCTAGCACCACACACACACTTGAAATGGGGGGGTTTTGTTGTTAAAATGAAAATACGAAAATGAAATGAAAGTGTTGGAAAGAAAACACTGGCAGCAATTAACAAGTTCTAAAAGAATGATTGAAAGGTGTTAGAGCCTTGGAATCCACCACTAGTCTTCCCATTCAAGTTATGAATGCATAGAAATTGACTCAAGCTTCATTAACAATAGATTTTCTCATACAACCTATGGTATCTAGGTCAGGACGCATGATTCTCCTAAGGCATGTAATTGGGCATGGTATCTACACAACATGTGATCTCTAATAACCTAAGCATGATATCTACTTAGAATACAGCATACAAAAGACATTAAGCTCTCCTGAGAATATGATAATCACACAAGTCCTAGAACATGATGTCTGTCCTAGTTTACCTATGATTATTAACTCATTGAATGATTCTTAGGCCATTCATGTGTTGATTGTGAAAGGAAAGTAGAATTGGTGAATCTAAACCCCTTCCCAACCTATGCTAGATGAATAAAATCCTAGTTAGCTACTCCAAGAAAATATACATCAAGTACATAATAAATTGGAGGTTAACAACTTGATAAAGAAAGCAGGGAAATCAATTAACTATGAAATCATCCATAACATTGAATATTCATGACTAGGGCTTCATCCTAAGCCCTAACTAAATGGATTAGTTAGACATAACTATGAATACAGAAAATAAGAAATATATAGATAGAATAAAGAGAAGAGAAGAACTAGCTAGTGATAGCAAGGTAGTTCCCAGGATAGCTCCAAGCTCTCCTTCCTTTGTAACTAGCTCTCTTCTCTCTTTGTGGTGAATGATGGAATCTGAATGTGTGTATAAGTAATGGATGAAATGAATGTATGTGTCCCCTTGAATGAGTGTACATCTCTCTATTTATAGAGTGCCAAAATCGTCCTCCCTTTGGCTGGTGAAGCACACCTCTCTCAGCTGTTGCCCAATTGCCTCAGCTGTCCAATAAATGTTAACTGCTCCAGCTGCCCAATAAATGCTTTTGGTAGACTATTCTTGGTCTCTTCATGGTAAGCTTGACTTTTTTTTCCATCTTTCTAAGTTCCTAAGCCAATTCATCTCCCATGTGTGGCTGCTTTTATGTGTAGTACATGGCTACAGGGATATGGCCACATTAAATGTGATGGCAGCTAACTATGACTTTTCTATGAACTTGGTTAAGTGTTTGACGTGTTGAGGGCTCCAGATTTATCCAATGGGGCTGAAATTTGCATATGTTATAATAGACACCTATTGGAACAACTTCTATTAAGGATGTCTTCTCATCCGAGCTGTGTAGGTTCCTAAAATGAGGTCTGTAAGATGACCTATGAAACTGGACTGACAAGGGAGTGTGGCCCAAATTAGGTTTGTCTTTAAGCTCATATTCCACTCATCCCAATCAGCCCTTAACATGCATGGATTGTATCAAATGTGATTTCTTGTTGTCTTAACCTACAAAACACACAAACAGATGTAAGTGACTCAAAATAAAGAGAAACTAAGCAAAAACACTAAGTAAAGAAGGCATGTAAATGTATGAAATTATGAACTTATTATCTATGCCTTGTTGATTCCAGCGGAATACCAAGTTGATAGGAAAATAGAGAGAATTTTCTAAGTTTAATATTTAACGTCAAAATTGTCTTACAATTAGCTATAAAATAGCTTTTATACTTAGGGAAGACAAAACAAACTCCGACTAACTGAAGTAGGAAAACAAACTTACTTCCTAAACCAAACTCCCAATTCTAATTGAAATAGGAAAACAAAAATATTTACTTAAAATAGATTCCTAGAACATTAATTACGCATCTTAGATTATGAAACTATTCTTCATTCTTCAAAGATTATGAATCCATGACGAAAAAGTACCAGGGCTCGGCAAGAGTGAAGCGTGCACAACTTCAAGCTTTGAGAAAAGACTTCGAGACTTTTAGATGAAAAAATTAGAGTCTGTTACTGATTACTTTGGAAAAGCAATGGGAACTGCAAACAAGATGAGAATCCATGGTGACAAACTTGATGATGTGACCATTATTAAGAAGATCTTGAGATCTATGGCCCTCAAGTTTGATTATGTTGTGTGTTCTATTGAAGAGTCCAATAATATTGATGAGATGTTAATAGATGAGTTGCAAAGCTCCTTGCTGGTCCATGAGCAAAGGCTCAACTGAGGCACCTTAGATGAGCAATATTTGAAAGCTTCTACCCTTGCTAAATCCTCAATTTCAATCGAGCACAGGTTGATAAATCCAAGATTGAGTGCTACATGTGTGGAAATTATGGGCATTATCCCAATGATTGCTACACAAGGATGTCTAAAAACAAAGAATAGGGACAGAAGTCGAACTTTGCTGAGAAAAAGGGAAGAAGAGACGTTGTTGATGGCCTATCATATTAAGGAGGAGCTTGAGTCAGAAGTCTAGTATGTTGACACTGGCTGTAGCAACCATATGAGTGGTAGTAAGTCTTCTCTCTCTTTTTTAAATGAAGGCTTTAGTACTACTGTGAGTTTTGGTGATAGGTATACTGTGAAAGTGATGGGAAAGGGTGATATTTAGATTAAAACTAAAAATAACTTTGTAGAGACAATCTCTAATGTTTTTATGTTCCTGACGTAAAGATAAATTTGTTGAGTGCTGGTCAATTGCAAGACCAAGGTCATACTATAACCATTCAGAAAGGTGCATGTGAGATTTATGATCCAGTAAGAGGTGCCATTGCCGTTGTTCAAATGACATCAAACAGATTGTTTCTACTAAAGATAAAGACAATAGAAGCTTGCTTAATGGCTAAGGAAGATGACCCATCATGGCTGTGGCACTTTAGATATGGTCATTTGAATTTCAATGGATTGAAGACACTTCATAAAAAAACAAATGGTGACTGGGCTTCCCATGATTACACCACCATCTAAAGTTTGTGAAGATTTTATTATTAGCAAACAACACCTTGATGAGTTCCCAAAAAGAAAGGCATGGAGAGCTCATAATCAGCTAGAGTTGGTGCATTCAGACATTTGCGGTCCCATTATACCAATATCAAATGGTAAAAGAAATACTTTGTTTCTTTTATCGATGATTTTAGCTGGAAGGCATGGGTGTATTTTTTGCAGGAAAAATTAGAGGCTTTTAATGCATTTAAGAGCTTCAAAGCACTAGTTGAGAATGAAGCTGGAAGAACCATTAAGACTCTTTGAACTAATTGTGGTGGAGAATATTGTTCAAAGGAATTTGAAATTTTTTGTGATGAGCAAGGCATTAGAAGAAAATTCACAATTGCATATACACCTAAGCAAAAAGGTGTATTCGAAAGAAAGAATAAACTATCTTCAACATGGTTAGAAGCTTGGTAGTAAATGGGAGAGTTCTAAAGAAATTCTGGCCAGAGGCAATGTTGTGGTCTATTCATGTTTTGAACAGAAGTCTCACCTTTTTTGTTCAAAACATGACGCCTGAGGAAGCTTGGAGTGGAAGGAAAGCAACAACATCATATGCACATATTCCAGATGTGAAGAGGAAGAAGCTTGATGAAAATGGTGAGAAATGCATCTTTCTTAGAGTGAATGAACACTCCAAAGCATACAAATTGTTCAACCCTATTACTAAAAAGGTGGTTACCAGCCGAGATGTGGTCTTTGATGAAGCTAAGATGTGGGATTGGAATAGAAAAGTCAAAGAACAACAACTAATTCTAATCGATTTTGAAGATGCAGAAAATAGGACTGAACAACAGATGCAATCCTCAGATGAACACTTGTCCATTTCTTCCACAATTCCACTGGAAAATGAGCAACCACCCTTTTGAATCTCACCTTTTTTGTTCAAAACATGACGCCTGAGGAAGCTTGGAGTGGAAGGAAAGCAACAACATCATATGCACATATTCCAGATGTGAAGAGGAAGAAGCTTGATGAAAATGGTGAGAAATGCATCTTTCTTAGAGTGAATGAACACTCCAAAGCATACAAATTGTTCAACCCTATTACTAAAAAGGTGGTTACCAGCCGAGATGTGGTCTTTGATGAAGCTAAGATGTGGGATTGGAATAGAAAAGTCAAAGAACAACAACTAATTCTAATCGATTTTGAAGATGCAGAAAATAGGACTGAACAACAGATGCAATCCTCAGATGAACACTTGTCCATTTCTTCCACAATTCCACTGGAAAATGAGCAACCACCCGAAAACCAACGTCCAAGGAAGAGACCAACTTGGATGATTGATTATTTAAGTAGAGATGAACTCTCAGATGATGACACTACTGCTCATTTTGCTTTGTTTGTAGATTTGGATCCTATCTCCTTTGAAGAGGCAGTCAAAGACACAAAATGGCAAAAGGCAATGGAGGTTGAAATCAATTCTATTGAGAAGAATCATACATGGGAGCTGACTGATTTGTCTAAGGGTCATAAAACTATTGGAGTGAAGTGGGTGTTTAAAACCAAATTAAATGAGAAAGGTGAAATAGGCAAGCACAAAGCTCATTTAGTGGCTAAGGGATAGAAGCAAGAATATGGGGTATAAAGAGGTGTTTGCCACTGTTGCACGGTAAGATACAATTCGTTTGGTAATCTCTTTAGCTGCTCAAAACTCTTGTCCTTTTTTTCAATTAGATGTAAAGCCTACCTTTTTACATGGTGAATTGCAAGAACAAGTATTTGTAGATCAACCTCCAGGCCATGTACAGCAAGGAAAAGAGGAGAAAGTTTTGAGATTGAAGAAGGAACTCTATAGGTTGAAACAAGCACCACGAGTTTGGTACAGCCGTGTAGTGCATATTTTGTCAAACAAGGCTTCCAAAAGTGTCCATATGAACATACATTTGTATGTTAAGGTTGATGATGAAATGACTTGATTTACATTGGAAATGATTGTGATATGTTTGATGAGTTTAAGAAGTCTATGAGTTCAATATGACTGATTTAGGACTGATGCACTACTTTCTTGGTATAGAAGTAGTACAATCAGCTGCTGGAAATTTTATTTGTCAAAAGAAATATGTTCTTAAAGTGCTTGAAAGGTTTTACATGATGAGTTGCTATCCAGTTGGAATACCAACTGAAATTGGTTTAAAGTTGACAAGAGATCTCAATGGTGAGAGAATTGATAATACTTACTTCAAGCAAATAGTTGGAAGTCTGATGTACTTGACCTCAACAAGGATTGACATCATGCATGCTATTAGTATGATAAGTCGTTACATGGACAATCCTACTGAGATGCATCTCAAGGCAGCCAAGAGAATCTTTCGATACTTAAAGGGAACATTTAATTTTGGCGTTCTTTACAAAAAGGGTGAAAAACCAAGTTTTTTCGGCTTTAATGACAATGATTATGCAGGTGATATTGATGATTGAAAAAGCACTTTTGGGCATGTGTTCTTGATGAGTTCAGGTACTATTTCGTGGTCCTCAAAGAAGCAACATCTCGTGACACTATCCACTACTGAAGTTGAATTTTTGTAGCTGCTTCGTGTTCCTGTCAAGCCATTCGGCTGAGAAGAATGCTCGAAGTTCTTGTTCATCACCAGCAAGGTCCAACAACAATGTTTTGTGACAATGTTTCTGCCATAAAGCTTTCAAGGAATCTAGTTATGCATGGGAGGCAAACATATAGATGTTCGTTATCACTTCTTGCGTGATCTTTGTAAAGATGATGTGATTGAGTTAGAGGTTTGCAAGGGTGAAGATCAAACTGCTAATATCTTGACCAAACCTCTCAAACAACTAGTGTTTGAGAAGCTCATAAGCATACTTGAAGTTTGCTATTCACAGGTCGTTGTTCAAGGTAGGGTATCAACATTGGACTAGAGTTGAAGTTTAAATCCAAAGCTGTTTTCTGCAAAAATCAGTTTAAGGGAGGGTGTTAGGATTTGTTTTTAATTTTTAATAATAGTTGTTGCCTATGGTTAGGAGATTAGTGATACCTAGACTATAAGAGAATCTCTAGTTTGTAGGAGCCATGGTTAGTGTGAATAACCATGTTTATTTTCATGTTTTTAATCATGGATTGTGGCTCCACAAAATCTACTGAGTAACGATCATGTTACTTGCAGTAGTAGCTTTGTTTTTCCTATTTAAGGAGTACTCTTTTATTCTGTTCAATTTATCAAGTTTGAAGCTTTCTATCATAACTTTTGTGTTCAACGTTTAAGTAAGCAAATACTATTAGAGTTTTAGTTTTATCCAACAACATCACCCAACCAAGCATCCCTCCTTTCAACCAACTAATTCCATATAGTTGACCAAACAATTCAGATTTGTTCCATGTAATAGAGAGAGACAAAAAAAGAGAAAGAGAGGGTGAGATGTGAGGGGTTTGAGGTGTACATGGAAGTGAGAGGTGGTTTGTGGAGTTGGCTAATGACAAGGAATGGTTGAGGTTAGACCTGGGATTCGAGGTTTTGAGAAGATTGATGCGGAAGAAGGATGGTCGGGTTTGGCTTATTCATCGAAATTCAAAAGTAAAAAAGAGAATTTAAAATTGATTGGTCTTGTTTGGCTGATTTATTCTATGTTTTTGTTAAGAATGCCCAACCTTAAAGCTAACGAGTATAGCTAGTACAACTAATGATCCGAACACAGGGCCGACCCTAGGGTTGTGGAGGTTGTGCCATCACACAAGGCCCCCAATTTTTTGGGGGCTTGTTTTTGTGTGTACACAACATACTTAAATAATTGTATGCCCAACTGAGTTGGTTTGTTGAGTTTCTATTCTCATTGGAGGCATGTGTTCGATTCCCACTTATATGCTCTAATAAAAAATTGGACAACATTAACACATCAAAACCACTAGCCAAAGCTTGTCTTCATAAAAGATAGTTGTTGTAATTTCTTTTATAGTTGTAAATCTGTAACAACAATATAAATAAAATAAAATTTTGTTATGAACATATTGGTATTTAACTTTCTCAAAATGGTTAAAATTTGGATTAATTACTTAACACCCCCCGAACTATGGGGATTGATACAAACTCATACCTAAGTTTTGAAGGCCCTACAATCATGTACCCAAACTTATGGAAATCCTACAAATGAGACCCTCCATTACCCAGACCATTAGTAGGTTTGTTATTATGATGTGGTAAACGTGGGTTCTATTTTCTTTTGCTCATATAGCCTTTATGTAGACCAAAACAATTAGTAAAATATTATTTTCTTTTAAAATAATTTAAAAAGTATAAAAATAAAATATATTAAATAACATAAATATAAAAAAAGCGGACAAAAAGAAAAGAAAACTTACGCAACCCTTGATCTCCGCCCAACCCCACAAACTCAGCCACTAAATGCCTCCCTCAGCCACCCACAGCTCCCACAACTCCCCCACCACCCATCCTCGACCCTCTCTCTCTCTCTCTAAAAAATTTATCAAGACATGTCATGCGCCAGATGCACTGGAGCTTCACCGACCCAACTCATCCAATGACCCAACTCCACTGATATCCCTACCATCACTTTGGTTTATATATATATATATATACAGTCCCCTTCTATTGAGGGATCCCTCAAATAATTTTATTTGAGGGATGACCTACAATTTTTTTTCCAATGATCCAAACCATCTATTTTTTAGGTCTTCATTCATAGATCATCCTTACAAAAAATTAGACAAATCGGAAACCGTTTCGACATCCAATTGTGTCCTATAAAATCAATGAACACGGTGCTTCAAGAAAGTACTAAAATTTCAATAACTCAATTTAATGATCAAATGATATCGGATTCAAGTGATTTTTTGTAAAGATGACTTTTGAATGTGTATCTACAAAATAGGTGGTTTGGATTAATGAAATACAATCCGGAGTGGGCCCTACAAGGGGTGTCCCTCAAATAACTTATTTGAGGGATCCCTCAACGGAAGCTCTCTGTATATATATATATATATATATATATATATATCTCTCTCTCTCTCTCTCTCTCTCTCTTTTTCCCTTCTCCTTGTCGCCTCCTAGATCCAGGCACCATCAAACTCATCCCATCTCGCAGAATTCATTTTGAGTTCTTAGGTTTGGTATGGGTGTGCTAGGGACACTGGTGGAGCCATTAAGCGATCAGTGTTGTCCTAGGCCCCACTCCATTTTTACCAATTTTATTTATATACTATATATGATATATGATATTGTAATATATTAGATTAGTTGTAGGATATTTAATACCAAAATAGGTTCTTATTGTGTATAAATTAACCATAAAAGTTCTTAATCTCTCATATACTTATCTCCCTTAAAGTTTTTAGGTTAGTTTATAATATTTGCACTATAAAAAACCCCTAAATTTACGGCCTTTCTTTCTTTTTCTCTTTTGTTTAACTTAAGCTTTGTGAATTTTTTATTTCAGTCCTTTTTTCCACGTATGAGTTGGGAGTGTTGGGATTTATGATTTATGAACCATATTTTTTTTCCTTCTCTCTATTGGGATATAAATGATTAATTTGAGTATTTAATACTGTAGATGATGAGATTACTATTAAACCAGTTTAAAATATGAAATTTACTTTTCTAAAAAAATAAAAAATTTCATGAAAATTATGATTATAACGGATGTATATTATTAATATCAAATGATATTATGAAGTGAGCCAAAAAGAGTAGTTAGTATTGTATTAACTCATTAACCGATTAGCGCTTTAGTGCTCCTATTCAAATTATTTTTTAAAATTTTGGCGGATTAGGGCTGGGGTACGGGGGAATGGATTGGATTATTTTTATTTTTATTTTTTGTATTTTTTAAAATTTAATTGTTTATAAGATAAAACAAAGATTTAATTATTTTATTCCTATCTGGAGTCAAAAAATAAACTTTAAAAATTGGTTTTACAATGGCCACGTCATCATTTATCATAATTGTTTATGGTATGGGTAATGGAGGGTCTCATTTGTAAGATTTTTATAAGTTTGAGTACCTGATTGTAGGGTGTTCAAATCTTATGTATGAGTTTGTAATGCCCCATAGTTCTGGGGTTTTATGTAGTTGATCCTTAAAATTTTTTTGAATTTGATTTGTAATTGCCTTTGCAAATTGCATGTCATGATGAAGAATTTTATTTAACAAACAATGGTTTTATTATGGCATCAATTCACGGTAAAATTTTATTTTAGTAGTTTCATATTAAAGCATGTTACAATCATGCTCTTTATTTTTTAGTTAAAATTTAGCTAAAAATAGACAAAAGCTATTTTAGGAGCTCTCTTTAAAAAAATATATATAAAAATAATTAGCATTAATTAAAAGTTTAAAATATGCATAAAACAAAGCAACATTAAATTATAGGGAGCTACTATGAATCATTTATCTCTCCTCAGATTTAGGAGGTCCTAGAGGTCTCCATATTTTGGGAGGTGGATAGGGAGCATGCATGGTTGGAATTGTAATCTGTTTCTTCGTCCCTAAAATTTGTCTAAATAAGTGACTTGGGGAGTTCATTATGGATACTTAAAAACCCTAATTTAAATTTTGCAAAATACCTTCAAAATCTGAAGATCGGTCACGTCCGAACATATATACAAATATAAGGAGTCCTAAGAGTTAATTTACCTAATCTTCACGTTAACCTAGAAAAACCTTGCTGTATTTGTGAGGAATTTGACCGTTTTGTGCGTTTCAATTAATCATGAGCATCTCAAGCCATACATAATAATCATTTCGCAGGAGCATGATTAAAATTTCGCACATTGGATTCACAACTAGGTTGACTGGGGTGTTTCGTAGTCAAGTACAGATCAATCGTGTTGCTAACAAAGTATTTTATTATGGCATCTAGAACCATAGAATCTGACGCAAATTAAAAAAAGCAATTTTGAAGGGAGGTGCCAGCCAATAAAAGTGGATATCACACGGTGTTTTTCTCAGTAACCCTGCCCTAATGTTTCTGCAATTAAATAAAGAAATCCGTAACAAACATCCGTCTGTTTTGGATTGGTTATATTGGTCGGTGTGGAGGCCAAGTTGCATATTCTTTCCTCTGATTTTCAAGGGTTATATTGGTCGGTGTGGAGGCCATGAAGGCATCAACTTCTAAGTTCGACTTTTTCTCCATTTCTTTTCATTTATTGCTGCTATCGAGAAGGAAAATGGACACATTCTATAAGATTTGAATAACTTGACTGACCTAAGAATAATGACCTCATTCTCCTTCAAGTTATTCGATTTTAGTCGGCAAGTTCGTCATTATATACTTGTTACTGTTTGGTTGGTTGAATAGTGTTTAAACATCGTTATGCATGAAACCAAAACAACAACTTAATCTTAGGGAGGTGGTAGTCTTTAATCTCTTGGTTTGGTTATGACTTAGATTTGCCACACATCTTATATTTTCTTTCTGCTAATACGGGTTACTTCAGTTGATAAGGTTCCTAAATTCCACCGGTATTTTCTTTCTGTAAAATTCCTCTGTAAAAAGCAAATTGTTACAAAATTCGACCCAACGTCCTCATTTAGTGGATTGAGGTAGTGAGTTCAAGTAGGAAAGATAGTAATAAGATTTATAATAAAACACACATAACATTTCATAAGTTGATATCCATGTTGTAAATGATTATATAGCTAATACGCTACCGTCTCATTTCTAAATACATTGTGCAACTCAGAGGTAAATTTGCAATCATTACAATGAAGAAAGAAGGAAAAGAGAAAGGATATATAGTTTGACCGACCGTAAGCTATTTGAAACATGCATGGTAGCTAATAAACATATATATTTTTCTAATAATCACATACTGCTGTAGGGAAGTAAATGTAAGATGATGAACGAAACCAGAACAAGAGGCAAGATTATGAAGAAACATTTGTAGGAAGCTCCATTTTTGTAGTTGCAGGCAGCTTTAATCTACTTAAGTTGTCCTTGAAACCTGCATTCACAAAAAAATTTGTGACTGAATCAGCAGCTTCAGTGGACTCCAATTTGTAATACAGTTATGTTTACAATAGCATCAATACGATAATAACGTGCGGACATCAACATAAGAGAATAATTATATATATAAATGATTTGTTCATTATAACTTCCTTTTTATAGTTTGATAGGGTACATTATTTTGAATATATACAAAAACAGAACTGTGTATACAAATATACAAAATTGTAGGTACAATTTACTTATATTCATAATAATTTACTTATTGAACTAATTAAAATATAAATTATTGTATTTAACACTCGGTTTTAATGGAAATAAATATAATCCAAGCTTTGAAATCTAAAGATGAGCAAAAAAATTGGAAAAGAGATCTAAATCAACCGGAAAAACATGATTGAGAAAGAGATTCTAAAAAAAGAAGAAGAAATTAATGGAATAAAAGATTGAGATCAAATAGGTTATTAGAAAAAGGAGTTAGTGGAATCCTTAAATGTTACCAATGCAACGCAACCTCCATTTCGAATCTTGAAATGATAAAACTAGAAGGCTTGATTCTTAAAATATTGGAGAGGGCGTATGAAATCCAACTAGAGAAAGAGAAGAGGTTCCTTTCTTGGACTTGGAAGATGCTGTTGATACAAGTTTATATATAAACTAGATTTGGAAATAAGAAGTACAGTTTAATCTTTAAAGAACAAAAACAGGAGAGAGAGAGAGAGAGAGAGAGAGAGAGAGTTTACCAGGAAATAGCTTTCACCAGGCTGCAAGCCGTGAGCTAAGAAACCGAATTCATTGAGTGGCAGAGGTAGACCAGAGGAATGGACCAACAGCACATCTTGACCAAACATGGATTTCATGTCAAGTGGTCCTTTGGGAACTTCTGCTGGAACCCCATTAATAAACACTGTGATGAGACCTGGACATAAATGAATGAACCAAAGCATATATTTCAGGCGTTGATATGAAAATCCAAAGCAGGAGCAGAAAGCCAGGCTTTCATATTAAAGAAGAAAAGGATGTCAGAATCTTATTACCGAAAGCAGAAAATCATAAGCTTTGCATAAATTAAGCTATTGTTATGATCAAATTACAACCAGCGAAGAGGGAAAAAGTGAGTGAGTGTGGTATGTTGATGTGAAATCAACACTATTGTGAAACAGTAGTTGATTTCAATTACCTAGATATGTTGTCTTTTCGTTTGAAAAGACTGCCAGAAAAAGGAATTTACATGGTTTTAGGGAAAGCTGCAACTTTCGTACCATTGATTCAAACACAAGAGCTGTCACATCAGCAAAAAGTCGCTGCTAATTTATATACCTCCGTGGCTCTCAGAGTAATCATGAATCTATGGGAATCTAGCTACTTATTATTAAAACTATAATTAAAATTACAATTAAAGAAAATGAAGCTTAAGAAAAGCATGATAAAGTCAATAATAACAAATAAAACTTGCTCAAGACATGGAAAATAATTAAAGAATATATATAAATATAAAAACATAGATGTGAAAGTGAAACGGTCGAGCAGAAGAGCAGATTAGCCATGCACCTACCAGATTGGACAAAGTTGAGGTATCTGAAGGGCCTCCTCCTAAGACAGACGTTACACCAGAGCCTTGCTCGATTTCCGGAAACCCCATTTGACCAGAAACTGAAAAGAACTGGTCAACAGAAGAAGACGTTTGCTGATCATGATCTGCCATAAGATGATGACCACTAGACGAAGAAGAAGAAGAACCCACAAGATAATTACAAGAGCCAAAAGAAGTAGGAGAAGCTCCAAAAGCTATGGCAGGAGCTGGAGCTGGAGGACTGCAGCTTATTTCATACTGAATTGCACCACTACTTATACCCATTTGATGATCACCAACTTGATTACTATTAGTATTATTGTTTCTTTGTTCAAGGCTGGCCTGCAGCTGCCGTTGTCGGCGGCGAGATCTCGACCGTCGGTTTTGGAACCAGTAAAAGACGTTTGCATCCCCGATGGTGCCGAATTTCTCTAAAAGTTTCCTTATTCTCACAGTTTCTTCTTTGGGGGGATTCACCATTCCACTGTTGAAAATTGACTCTAGGATTAGGATTTGCTCTGGCTTTGGTATCCATCTCGACCTTACTGGCTCACTGCTTCTTTCCGATCCATTTCCTGGACTATTAGGGTCTTGCCCTTTATCTTCCATATATTACTGTGCAGAGGAAGAAAAAAAGAAAAAGAAATGTTGTTTTGAAGCTGAAACCTAGATTCAATGGGGAAAATAAAAATAAAGAGAGATACAGACTGCTTAAGGATACATACATAGGAAACCGCTTAAAAAAGGTGAGGTTATATATAGGGCAAGCTCAAGGAAGATTATTACTATACAGTTAATTACATAACTGCCCTTCATATTTTTATATATTTACTTTCACCTACGATTTTATATAATGAGTAACGCTAGAGAGATAACATATGTACTTCTTACCACATTAATTACTTGACATCATGTTGTCAATGACGACTATTTGGCCTTGTGACTTTGTTGGAGGTCCTGAATTTTAATTTTATAGACGACAAGTGATGAAGAAAAAAAATTAGTTGACGGTAGTTGATCAATGTGTTAATTAAGAACATGACATATATGAACATTAATGTAATAAGTACATATCACACCATCACGGCTATATAGCTAAATTTGAATTAAAGTGGCTAGAATGAAATTTTAGCTAATCACTTTTATGTTACTCGAGCAATACTCTCTGTCTAGCTAATTATGATTTCTCTTATTGTTTTTTCAACTGAAATTATGTTAATTTAATATTTTTATTTTTCTATACTAATGGTATTGGAGGAATGAGAAATTCGAACACAGAATCTCAAATGTATGAATAAATGCTCTTAATCATTTAAACTATAAACTGCTTACAATTATATATTGTACTAAAATTTGCATCCGTCACCCATCTTTCTTGAAAATAGGTTCTCTAGTTGTGCACACAAGTAGAGGGAATATTTGGAAAGGAAATTATTTTCTAGATTTTAGTTCGAGACCAAGTTGGCTTGGGCCAATAGTGCCCTAGGTCAAAACTCCTACAAATATGAAGGGCCAATGATGCATACTGAACTCCCCCGATTCCTCTTGAAAGATGACAATTAATTTCAAAACATGAGAGATTTCAACCAATTGAAGATTGCTCTGCTACACCCTCACGTTGCTATGATTTCTAGTTGACATACCATCTCAATTTGTTATTCCTTAAGTTCTGCTATAACCATTTAGCCCAAACGACTTTTTCTTGGCACAATTTGATTCAAATTGCTTTCAAATTGCTTAGTTTCGTTTACTTTCCTGTTATTTATCTTTTCCATATGGAGATCTATTACTAGATGTTCTCTATTTTTTTATTCGAGCTGGTTTTCTACACTGTTTGTAGTTCATCTTGTTATTTTCAAATTTAATAAGTTTCAATTCAATTTCCTCGTTGTTTTATTCCACAAGACACATTGTTTAAGTTCTTTATTCATTAAAGACATATAAAATAACCTATATTGAGTCAATTTCCCACTCGATTTACAGTGGCTTGATACAAAATTTTAATTATGTGGTGTGCAAGTTGCACAATCCCATTCAATTTTTTACAGTTTCTTCAGCGCTAATAATTGTACGTTCGCAATTAAGGACTAGTTTGAGAGTGATTTTGGATAGGCCAATAATCACTTCTCCATATAATCATTTTTAATGATTTTATAGACAATCACATGGGAAGTGCATCTCCCCATAATCGCTTAGGGCTCGTTTTGGTACTGCTTCTCTAGGAATTTTTCATAAGAAAACCCAAGTGCTTCATGGAAAAGTACTTGGGACTGGTTGCCAAAGAAGCATATAGCATGTGCTTCCCTAAAAAGCGTTTGTATGATTTAGAAGCACTTTTGGTTATTAGAAAATGTTTTTAGCCCTTTAAGAAGCACTTAAAGTGATCATATGGCGAAGCAGGTGCTTCTCCCCTTAAGCACTTAAAGCTTAACATAAATGAAACTAGGGTAGAATTATTCACTTAAACGCCTTTTTAGCGCTTGTGAGGTAGCAAAAGGTCAAAATGGTAAAACAGGAAAATAAGGTAAGGTAACTGGAAGGGTGTGAACAATGTAAGGTGGACAAGGAAACTATGGTTTGGGAAAGAAAGAGCAAGTGCATGTGAACTGAGAAGGAAAGCTGGGACTTTGTAGAGGAACAAGCCATTAAAAAAATAGCAACAATCCAAATGGATGGTCAAGAAACCGTGCACTAA
Organism: Prunus mume; assembly: GCF_029339155.1. Taxonomy (NCBI): domain Eukaryota; kingdom Viridiplantae; phylum Streptophyta; class Magnoliopsida; order Rosales; family Rosaceae; genus Prunus; species Prunus mume. The sequence goes on from NC_142705.1 coordinate 22,040,033, forward strand.
TTTAGTTTCTGTGACGTTAGGCAAAGTTGGCAACACACAGCAGAATCTGAAGTTTATTTTTATATTAAAGGAGAGGAGGAGGGCAAGAGGCCGTAAAGAGTTGGCATAAAACTCGAGCACTTTTGCTTCTCTTTTGTTGAAATATAATATTTATAAGCTTTGAGAGCAAAACATGAACCGACTCTGTTTTCAGACGCTGTTTTCTGTCTGTCTGTCTCTGTCTTTGCCTTTGCCTTTTTTGCGTTTTTTTCTTTGTTTTCAGGGATTGCATGCACCTTGCATTCTGCAGGTTATACGGTGTTTGCTTCATGACTAAGGGTAAAGCTTGTTGCAATGTATGGATGTTATGATGGTTTTGTCCATTTTACAAGTGAGGTGCTCCTGCTTTATCATTATTTTTTTAATTTCATGCAGCCGCTTTTATCATTATTTCTGTTCATGATCAAGTGTTAGACATCTTTGAATTTTTCGTAGCTTTAAGGAACCAAGAACTGCACAATCATGGTATAACTTTGGGGCTCTTGTTTCCTAAGACAAGGCCTAAAGACACATTTGATAGAGAATAAAATTGAGAAAACAAGTTAGTTTTATCATGAAACGTCCTCGCAATTACTTTCTGCGGACGATTGCAAAATTATTTTATACTCCTATCGTATGTGGGATGAGAGTTTACTGATGTGGCAACTTTTTCGGAGAATAGATCCCCAAAATTATATATCATAATATAAAGGTTGTGTTTGGGAAGTGCAAATAATGTTGGTGTTATGTGGCTCGACACAAGTCATGGATGGAAATGAGCATAATTCTATATCGGAGAAGGACAAAAATCTAAAGCTAGGTGGTTCACTATTAATTACAGTGAGGCCTTCTTGAGCTAAATTAATCACATGGATGGGTTTATTGAGCCTAACTTCACCCAAGGCATTCGACCTACGTAGTCAAATTGGGAACGATATCGGTGCAATTTTAGTGGGTGCCTATGATCAACCGCCTCTAAATTTAGTGGGTATATGTATCTTCTCAATCTAACTGATATTAGAATAGATTTAAGTCTTTGAGCTTTACGAGAGGGTCTTCTTTGAGAATATCAAATGGTTATAATGATACTCCAAGTAGATGATTCAATTCTTGACACCATATACTAGTTTGACTGCTAATGTTTTAGCAGTAGTGACCATAAGATTAGTGATGTTTGAACTTGGAAGTTATATTTACTCTCACTTTATTTCATTGGACTTAGGGCCCTTTTGATAACCATTTCAATTTTAGTTTTTAGTTTTCATTTTTTGAGCTAGAGTATGGAGGAAAAAGAGGGAGAATTAATGGAAGTGAGAATGAGAGTAGAGATGAGATTGAGAGGAAAGATGAGAGGAGAAGATGGAAAGGAAGAGTAACAAAAGTGAAAACAAAAACTAAAAACTGAAATCTATTTCAAATTGTTTTCACTTTTGTTACTCCTCATTCTCATTCTCCCCTCTCATCATCACTCCCATTCTCACTCTCATTTTCCTCTATACTCTAGCACAAAAAATGAAAACTAAAAACTAAAAACTGAAGACTAAAATTGAAATGGTTATCAAACGGCGGCACTTAGTTTCCTCAAACTCCCAACTAAAAACACTAGTCAATATCCTTCGCTTAATTATGGGTTTACAACTGGAGTGAATTGCTAGAAGCAAAAAAAGAGGAAAATTTGGAAGTGGAGTGAAGCGCCTATAGTCTTTTGATATAGTTTGGTGCAAATTCACACGTTCATTCAAATGAAAACTAAAAACTAAAAACTGAAGACTAAAATTGAAATGGTTATCAAACGGCGGCACTTAGTTTCCTCAAACTCCCAACTAAAAACACTAGTCAATATCCTTCGCTTAATTATGGGTTTACAACTGGAGTGAATTGCTAGAAGCAAAAAAAGAGGAAAATTTGGAAGTGGAGTGAAGCGCCTATAGTCTTTTGATATAGTTTGGTGCAAATTCACACGTTCATTCAACGCTGAGCTGAGCATGCAAAACTGGAAAAACACAAAGGCATGTGCCCCAAAAGCAGAACCAGATGTTGGCCGGTGTCTCTTTGGAATACCTTTATATATATATATATATAACTTTTTATTTTTTCATTTAACCCCAAAAAAAAAAAAGTTTTTCTTTTTCTAAAAGAATATATGTGAAAACTACATAGAAATTTATCAAGAATAAAATTTATAAAGTAATATATATGTTGCATGGTGGGACTGTGGGAGGAGTTTGGTAGGGTCACCATTTCTGTCAAGTTTACAAGGTTTTCTAGGCTCTTGGAGTTTAGCTAGAAATGGACAACTGCTAATTTCAGTGCCAGCCCAAGGAATCTTCACTGTGGTTGTGGGTAACTCTCTCTTCTTCTCAGCCTTTCTCCTCTCCAGTACTGTAGCTTTAATTTCTTCTGTCAACTTCTGTTACTGTGATTTGTCAATATTTTTGTTATTATTATTATTATTTTAGAAGTGATTATTTTGCGGTGTGAATAATAATTCTCTATTATTTTGTCAATATATATATATATATTCTCTATTATTATTATTGTTGGTGGTGGTGGTGGTGGTATTATTATTCTTTTAGCTTAGCAAATGTGGCGGTCACACTAAGAAAGTGAGAATGTTATGCATGTATAGAAGACGTGAAAACCCTAAGCCACCAAAACAAATAGGCCATGGACTATATACAAATAAACTCACACAAATAACCTCCTCAATTTAAGCCAACTTTCAACAGTTTACTATAAATAAAAATTTGCTAAAAAGACTTTGGACCAAAATTTAACATTGGCTATAGGGGTAGCAAGGGCGGAATTATGAATTTTTTGATGGTGGGCTAGCTAAAATAAAAGTATACATTAATTCATAGCTTCATTGACAAATTTGCAATAAGCTTTAACATAAAACAAATACATATTAAATGTAATAAATAAAAATACATATTATCAAAATATATCCTCTTTTTTTTTTTTTGGTAACACAATATCATACTTCATTATGTGGTGGAACCAACTAGGATACTAGGATTTCATTATAATTGTAGTTAGACTTGCAAACTTCATTACGTGAAAACTGCCAAGAAGCCACACAAGATGAGGGTCCCAGCCACTTAATGGGCTATATATAGGTTTTAATATTTTTGCTCTTTTCAAAAAGCTACAGTCGGCTGCTTTATAGGTTATATATATACAGAGAGCTTCCATTGAGGGATCCCTCAAATAAGCTTATTTGAGGGACACCCCTTATAGAGGCCACTCCAGATTGTATTTCACTAATCCAAACCGTTTATTTTGTAGATACACATTCAAAGATCATCTCTACAAAAAATCACTTGAATCCGATATCATTTGACCATTCAATTGAGTTATCGAAATTTTAGTACTTTCTTGAAGCACCGTGTTCATTGATTTTGTAGGACCCAATTAGATGTCGAAACGATTTCTGATTTGTCTAATTTTTTGTAAGGATGATCTATGAATGAATACCTAAAAAATAGATGGTTTGGATCAATGGAAAAAAAATTGTAGGGTACCCTAAAGCGTCCCTCAAATAAAATTATTTGAGGATCCTCAATAGAAGGGACTATATATATATATATATATATATATATATCTGAGAGTTTGATTGAGGATCCTCAAATAAGCTTATTTGAGGACACCTGTAGGCCACTCCGGATTGTATTTCACTAATCTAAACCATCTATTTTATAGATACTCATTCAAAGATCATCTTTACAAAAAATCACTTGAATCCGATATCATTTCACCACTCAATTGAGTTATTGAAATTTTAGTATTTTCTTGAAGCACCGTATTCATTGATTTTGAAAGACACAATTGGATGTCGAAACGGTTTCTGATTTGTCTAATTTTTTGTAAGGATGATCTATGAATGAAGACCTAAAAAATAGATGATTTGGATCATTGGAAAAAAAATTGTAGGGTATCCTAAATGACGTCCCTCAAATAAAATTATTTGAGAATCCTCAATAGAAGGACTATATATATATATATATATATATATATATATATATTCTTCAGAAAGCTACTTGAGCTACAACCCAGTGTAGCCCACTACGTAGTTTCGCCCTTAAGGGGCAGCTCATGTTTATGGGCCAGTAGGTTAAAAGAATTATTTGTACTAAGTGAGAAAAAATATATTCTGTTTGTATTCCGTAGCTTCAATAGTAAACTGTTTATTTATACTTTCTTCCATAGTCATTTGTTATATTTAAGAATTATTTGTTCCTATTTGCTGCTCTAAGAACAACAATTGGTATTAGAGCTTGTACGATAATTTGTATTAAAGCCCGTACTAATTTGGTTGACAAAGATAGGTGAAGAAAGTGCGTATCCTTTGCCGAATTCACAAGCTTCACATGCTAGAACGAAGGTCCAAAAGCAAATTTCGAAGTAGAAAAATTCTATGGAACAAATCATTTTGGCATGTGGCAGTTTGCGGTTAAAATGTGTTCGCTCAATAAGACTTAGGCATAACTTTTGAAGATAAACCGGAGACTGTGGAAGAAGCTGAGTGGTTGAAATTTAGTTGGTGGGCATGCTCTACAATTTGTTTGTGTCTTGCGAAGTGCCAAAATTATTTTGTAATGCAAGAAACATCAGCTAAATCTTTGTGGAATAAACTGGAAGTACATGACCATTTAGCCACTACTCTAATTTATGGTAAAGTCGCAATTAAATTTGAAGAGGTGTCAAATGCTTTGATGAATCATGAAGTCAGACACGAAGATAAGAAAGCCCAAAATTCAACATCAGATGCCTTAGTTGTTAGAGGCAGATCCACTGAAAGATGAAGTTCATCGATAGAAGAAGAATATCTCAGTTAAGACCAAGAGGTAATTCCTAAAATAGGAAAGTTCTTGATAAAGATGAATCGGCATTTTGTCTTAACAAAGGTCACTGGACAGAGGACTATCCTAAATTTCAAAGTAAGAACAAAAACAATAATGCAAATGTTGCATTTAGTGATGTTGAGTCTAACTATGTTTTGGTTGCTGCTTTTGCATGTGATTATGATGTTTGGATTTTGGATTCTGGTTGTTCTCATCATATGTCCAAATAAAGATTGGTTCAGCAATCTAGAAGTTGTAAATATATAATGTAGCTGTTTTGTTGGTATGAAAAAGGGAGTTGGAACAATTAAATCGAAACTCCATGATTGCATAGTTAGAGAATTATCCAATGTCTGGTATGTTCTTGATTTGAAGAAGAATTTGATTTCTTTGGGTGCTTTGTGTTTGTATGAAAAATGGTACTTTGAAGGTTACTAAGAGAGCTTTGGTGATGATGAAGAGAACCCAAAAGCGGAATTTGTACGTTTTGCAGGGAATCGAAGTTATGGCACACGAGACTTGGGCATGCTGATGAAAAAGCTCTATAAGGGTTTGTTAGATAAGGCCGCTAAAAGGAGCCAAAACTTGTAAGTTTGTCTTCTGCAAGCGTTGTGTTTTGATAAAACAAACAAGAGTTAAATTTGGCATTGCGGTTGATCAACTCAGAGGAATTCTTGATTATGTACGCATTCGGATATTTGAGGTCCTAAGAAGATGGCTTCATTTAGTGGTAAGCATTGGCTTGTAACTTTTGTTTATGATTAATCCAAAACAGCCTGGGTGTATACAATGAAGCATAAAGATGAGGTGTTGAATATTTTCTTAAATCGGAAGAAAACGGATGAAAATTAAACAGTTAAGAATATTAAGACTTTGAGGTCAGAGAATCATGGTGAATACACTTCTGACCCATTTTTCAAGCTTTGCAAGGATGAAGGTATAGTAAGGCATTTCATTGTTCGTGGAACTACACAGTAAAATGGAGTTGCTAAAAGATTAAACAGAACCTTACTTGAAAAAGTAAGTTGTATGTTGTCACAATATGGCTTGAGTAAAGCAATTTAGGTAGGAGGACATTACCTATGATTATCACATCTTCAACCGTTTACCTTCATCTGCAATTGAGGGTCATCCTGTTTTTTTCCATGTAACTGAAACTAAACTTGATCCAATAGCCAAGAAGGCTATATTTGTAGGCTTCAACATTGGTGTTAAAGGATAAAGGTTGTGGTGTCCAGCATTGAAGAAACTTGTAATTACCCAAGACGTTACTTTGATGAAACCAGTATGGGGAGATGTAGTAATACAACGAATTATGATGATACAGTTCTAAAGTCTGACATAAATGTTCAGTAGGTGGAGTTTGAAAGATTGCTTCTAGTACTCCTATGCATGTACAGACTGAACCCGAAGTTAATGGAAGTCAAGAAGAATAAGATGTTTCTAGCCAAGATGAAGAAGCAATTCATGCCCTAGAGCCTCTAATTCTTACATGGATACCTAGAGGAAGAAATTTACATATCTTAGCCAATGGATCCTAGGTGCATGGTAAAAAGGATTGGGTATGCAAAATGAAGAAATCTCTGTATCGATTGAAGCAATCTTTGAGGGAATAAATTTGATGAATTTATGAACGGGCAAGAGTATTTGAGAAGTCAGTTTGATCATTGTGTTTAATATAAAAGATTACATAATGAATTTTTCATTTATTTAATGTTTGATGATATGCTAATTGCATCTAAGAATGTTATGGAGATAGAGAAACTGAAATCACAGTGAAAAATAAGTTTCGGATGAAAGATTTCGGGAAGCAAAAAAGATTCTAGCTATGGAACTTAATTGTAAACGAGAAAAAAGCTTTGTGCATCTGACACAAAATCAAGATCTTGGAGATCTACCTTATTGCAATCCACAATAACTTCGTCAACAACTGATGCTGACTATGTGGCTATTGCAGAAGCCGTAAATGAGGCCATTTAGATACATGGATTGATAAATAACTTGGGGATTTCTCAAAAGCAGTTGTGGAGCTACATTGTAATAGTTAAAGTGTCTAAATATGAAGTATATCATTTGAGAACCAAACCAATTGATGTCCGTTTTCATTTTATACGTGACATATTGTATGATTGAAATATTGCTCTTTAGAAAGTTGTTACTACTGATAATCTAGCTGGTATGTTGACTAAGGCAGTTAGACCTACCAAGCTTGAACGAACAGAGCTCATATTCTACATGCTTGAATATGTTGTGTAACATGTGAATATCTCTCAGGTGGAGATTGTTGAAAATGGTGTGATATAGTAAATAAATTATAAATGTCGTTTTGCACCGACGCCCAAGCCTTCACCCAAAAATGTGACAAATGCCAAAGGTTTGCCACCATTCCACAATTCCGTGCTGAACCATTTACACCAATGATCAGCCCATGGCCATTCGCCCAGTGGGGACTTGACCTCGTTTGGCAAAATATCGTATGCCACTTCGGCATACCCTAGGCGATTGTCATAAACAACGGTAGGCAATTTGATAATGCCAAATTCAAGCAATTTTGCTCCAACCTCAAGATCTGTCTTTGCTTAGCTTCTCCAACCCATCCCCAGTCCAACGACTAGGTAGAAGCCATGAATAAGATATTAAAAAGACTCTAAAGGCGAAGCTAGACAAAGCCAAAGGTTGTTGGCCTAACTTGCTCCTCAAGGTCCTTAGTTTTACCGCACCACTTTTCATACTTATACTCAAGAAACGCCTTTCTCCCTTTCCTTCGGTACTGAAGCTGTTGTACCCATAGAGATCGGTCAACCCTTATACTGAACATCAGCATATGATGCCGTAGTAAACAATGAGTAGTTAGCCATGAACCTGGACCTCTTCAACGAGCTTCGTGACCAGGCCAAAATGCATAACTTTGCTTATAAAAGGTGTGTTGCCAAATACTATGACTCTCGTGTGAAGTCTTGCTCCTTCAAATTTAGAGACCGGGTCATGCGCAAGGTCTCGCTAGACACCAAAAACTCAGTTGAAGGTACCTTCAGACCAACATGGGAAGGTCCCTATGAAGTCATCAAGATTTTCCACCTCGACACTTATCAGCTTCATTGTTCCAATGGCAACCCCCTGCGTCATCCCTAGAATGCTGATCACCTTACGTATTAACACAAATAAACAAGCCAAGGTCTTTACCATCGGCATTTATGTTTTCACATTTTCCTATGCCTTTGGCACTTATGTTTTTTGCTTTACCAAGCTTCTTATGTACGTATGCCTTTCGGCACCTACCTAATGAAAGACTTTACCTTGGCTCCTTTCTACAGCACAGGTGCCTTAGGCATACTTAAGGTTACCATTTAGCTAGACACTTGATAAAACATACAACAGGATATGATAAATTACCAAAATAACCTTGCCTTATGGTAGGGCAAAATATCCATACATACCATGAGTACCATCGACACTTTCAAACTGTTTACACAATCACATATAAAAACAAAAAATGTACAAAGCTCTTAGGCTTCAACATCCATACCCTGCCCCTTTTCCAGCACTCTGCTCGGCATCCTTGGATCCGCTGCCACCGCTACCTTCGGCATCAGCAATAGCTACGGATGGGAGAAAAACTGCATCGGCAGACGATGGGGAAGACAATATCCATTCCACACCAGAATAAATGGGAGGAGGAAAGCCGCTGGTGTCCAAGTTTATCTCTAGCGTAGGGATGAACCTCACTATGAGCTTCTCCCAGCCCAATTGCTCCTCTACCATCCCATCCAGTACAAAGTCCCAGAACTCATCCGATACCTTGTACTCCTACACTGCCTTGGTACGGGCCGTAGCAACCTCTTCCACCTTCGTCTTCTTAGCTTTGGCCAAGACCTCCTCTACTATCTCAGTGATAAGACCCACCCCGAATTTCTCAAAATCAGTGATAGATCATGTGGTATTTCCGACATCATATTGATGCTGGGCCCACTTACTAACAATATCCTCTTCTCCAAACAAAGGGAAAAGAGGGTCGAGACTTTTTGTCGAAATTTGGGCTGAGTCTCCTCTGAAAAACTGACTTTCCCCAAAAAAAAAAATTCCAACCCTATCACGAGCGATAATAAAGCAATACTAAAGAATTCTAGTTTGGAAACACAATAAAGTTCAACGAAAATAAAAACAATTAAACGTGGCCCTGTAGAAGTTTGGGGCTCGGTAGTGCAAGTCATGTCTCGGTCACTTGTTTCAAGGCTAGCTACTTCTTGGGGGGCGCAAAACAGAAAACTTGTGAGTGGACAAAAACAAAGTTTGTTATAATTGAAAACAACATAGTAACCCCACGGTTTGGAAAGCAATGCTAAAAACATGCAATTGATTTCATTCATACTTAATCAAGGTGAAATCGAAGTACTCTCACATCCCAGATATCATATAATAATATCTAAGTCAGGTCTTTTGACTCCAATCCAGCCCGTTCTCGAAACATAGACTTATAAAACGAAATGTGTAAAGATAGCTTTAAATTAGTTAAACGTATATAGTTATAGCTTTAAATTGGTGTGCTACTATATTATATTATGTATATAGTTATATACATAGACACCACAAAAATCTCATAACCATAAAGATATACACCCCAAAATTCATAAGTATACGAATAATATAATATAATATAATATGTATATATATAAGTCCTTAGGGTTTCAACTTTCTACCCTGCATCTATGGATGAGTTGTCCAACCGGGGGACTACCACTGTACAACACACAAGCCAGAAAATCCAACTCCACGTGTGGCCAAACCCATCCAACTAAGTCCTAGTCGCGCAGACTTCTTTATCACACGCTGGATAATCCAACTCCACGTGTGATAAAGTACTAACATAACCAAATGTACCCACATGCCGGATAATCTAACGCCACGTGTGGGTACAGTAACCAGGGGAGGGTAATTAGCATGGGGCAATCACATATTCACACAATAATCAACAAAGTACCCCAACACATATTAATCCCTTGCCCAGTTATTTAATGATAGAGTGAATAACAATTGCTCAGCACATATAATCCATATTCAAAATAATTATAAAACTCAAATATAAAAATAGCCAAAATTTCCATAATTAAAATATATTTAATAACTCCATAGTCAGAATAATCCATTTTGAATGCATAGCAATTTAATCTTTGAAAATAATACTATTTCAAAACAATTCCACTCACAAATAATTCAAAGCTGCTTGACCCTGAGAGGGTCTTGCCTATTGAGTACACTGAGCCGGAGTATAAACTCCTAGTTTTCTCGGGACTCAAGTGTGTGTACGATGAACGCGACGTTTCTAAGGTCCAACTACATCTTTCAAAGGGTGAAATAGCATTGGAAGAGTCTTAGTCAACCGAGTGGTCAAACTTCCCAAGCTTGGTCAACCGGGCTGGTGAGGCCCACGACCTCCAATTTCCAATTCGAAAGTTCCTACTCAACAAAGTTTACTAAACACATTCTGCAAGTTTGGTCTAGATCGAACGTTCGGATCGCTCGCAATCACATGATCGGACGGTCACCATTTCACATAATCTTTGAATCTTTGAATCATTGAATTGGAGCATCCGGGACTCCGATTCTAGGTCCGTGAATTCCTACACGATCCTAGATGTACCTCGATCAACATATTTGGAAATGGAGTCGATCCAATGGTCCGAACATATCGAACCCGGATAACGCCTAATATGCATAAATCCGATTGATTGTCAAATGATAACCAAATTCAAATCCGAGCATACAGTTGTGCTCAGGACGACATGGGGAACATTTTAGAACCAAATGGGACACCCAACTATGGCCCACACGTCGGCAGCGAGTGGGTGGCTTGAGAAAATTCTGGCGGCCTGAAAAGTCTCAAAACACCCAACAATACCTATACCTACGTGATCATGACAACTAGTGGAGCAACTTTTGTTATTGGGCCACTGCCAAAAGTGGCTGGAGCTTGCCGGAAACTCGAGCTGAATATCGGCCAAAACTTAGATCGTAAAATGAGTTTCAAAACTTCAAAATCGATCCTAACCAACCCAACCATAAGTTAGATCACATTGAAAAGATGAGAAAGCACGCCTGGATAGACAAAAATGGTGGCGGAATCGTCGAAAATGACGTAGAAAAGTTCAAGTAAAACTGGTTGGTTTTCTCTTTTACCGCGAATGGTCATTTTGGTACCGACCTTGTGGCAGGAGGTGGACGGGGAGAGTGGCGGTTGGCCACTGCTGGGATGTTATTGTGAGGAGAGAGAGAGAGAGTGAGGTTCGGAAAGAGAGAGAGAGAGAGAGAGAGAGAGAGAGAAGAATATGGTGGTTTTAAAATTCCAACTTCGAAATGTTTACGGTTGTGCCGCTGCACTTATGTACATCATAACTTCTTCATTAAAACTTCGATTTGAGCCCACTACGTGTCTATGAACTCATATTAAAAACCCTACTAATTAAAAAGTGACCAAAATGACCTTATGCCAAGGGCAAAATTATAATTTCATAATTAAAATAATTAAAATTGGGTTGGGGTGTTACACCCAGCTTCCTCTTCGTTTCATTTAGCTCCTTTTGCTACCTAGTGGTCTTCAGGTGCATGGCGTTCTTTTCTCGGATTGCGGCCTAGGCTTCAACAGTGGTAGCCTTCGCCGTCTTCATCTTAAGCCTCGCCAGCTCCACCTCCTTATCTGCCCTAGCTAGGGTCAGATACATCCCCTCAAAAGCTTGCAGATGATCACACAGTTATCAAAAAGCAATTTTTGTCAGCAAACCATAACTAATAGTTTTGGCACTTATGTTGGTTGAAGACAAGATTGCCTTCTCTACACGATTGGAGAAGTTGGTAGCTTTGGTTTGAGTCAACTCCCTAGCATCCATCTTTACCCCGGTGAGGAAGTCGTTCACTAGGGGCACCTCTTGACGATGCATTGCCAAAGTCACCTCATTCTTCTACCGTTGAATTGCGCCAAAGTCAATATCCTACTGTCGAATCTGCAAGGAATAACTCCTCCATGCCTAGCGGAAAGGGTTCCATGTCAAAAGGGGTAGCCTCGGCTCGTCTATCATGACATCCCAAATGGCCACCTCCAATCCCCTCATCCACTTGTTCAAGGTTGGCGCAACCAACCCATTATCATCCCATTGCCGCTTCCCGGCGGTATGATCCTCAGCCTTTTCGGATACACCCTCTAGGCCCTTGGCCTATTTCTCTTTGGCTCTTCTGGCCCTAGTATCCTTGTGCTTCTCTCTCCTCTCTCTCTAAGGTGTTGCTACTTCTTCTCCTCGCTTATCTTCACCACCTTTGGTGACTTCGCCACCATTATTGCTCCCTTCACAATCCTTGCCACTGCCATTAACACAAACGAGGAGTTAGTCAAACAAAATATATATACAAAAAATAGACACCGGAGAAACCCAACTTACTTCCTTGCAGAAACCCTGATTCAAGCAAATGCTCTGGCGTCGCCAAATTCTTATACTCTCACCTCTCTGTCGAAAGCAATGACCTCACCAACTCTACCTCGTCCTCCTTCTCCTTCGATAGAGAAGTGTACTTCACCAAACCTACACAAACAAGAATATGGTTAATTTACTTATATCGCTTCGGGAGCATGACAATTCATACAATCATATGCAAGCAACAAAATCAACAAAAAGGTTATGACCAAAGACCTATGGATTGAAAATAGGTAGGCATATGTCTGTCGATGATCTTCCTTGGCAAACACTCCCAGTCCCATAGCCCTTAGAAGGATACCTCACTACATCTATTGAAGTTGGCAACCATAGCCCCACTGAATCAGGAACCCCATACTCTATCTTGAGCTTTTCTAACTGATACAAGCTCATGATGTTCCTTTTCGGTAATGGAACTCCCATTAGAATTTCCACCCCTACTGAAGCTGAAGCTACCACCACAGTACCAAACCCAGATGGCCTCGCTGGTTGCTTGACCCCGCTTAAGTTGTATGAGGTATATCAAGAACCTGATTGGCCACCGCCTCTAACATGACATAATTCCTTTGCATCTCCTTATAAACTTCACCCTCAGAGCTTACTAATTGCTTTTCTGCCCCAACCCTACCCTCTTCAATCAACCCCTCCACAATACCTTCTGATTCGGCACCCTCCTTATTGGCACCCTAAAAAACACTAAGCTCATCACTTTCAGTTTCTTCCCCACCAAAGGCAGGGGGATCATGAATTTATTTATTAGAACTCTTAGACATCTACAAACACAACATAGAGAAATCTAATGCCCATGTGAAGATCAAAATAGGGCACCTAAAATATGGAATGCCTACGATTTCTTACTCTATGGATGATCCTCAATGTTCATACATTTATTCAAGGGTTCATGCAAAAAACTTAAAGCAAACATACATTTCAATCCAAAAAAAGGGCAGCAAAATGGAAATACCATGTTATCGCCACCGTAGAGACTCGCTAGACATCGCCACCATTGTCTAGACCAACACTGGAAATCATCGCCACCTTCTAGACAACCCCGAAAATCCCCTTCGCCGTGAAACCCTTTATCAGAAATTGCCTTTGCTCCCTCAACAAACTCGCCAGAAATCGCCTATTTTTCTTTTCTCCAAATAACCGTAAAAATTAAATTCTCATACCGATGCCTCGACTTACGAACCATCGCTATTATTTCTCATCTGCCCTAACCAAACACCTCGATTTCCACAACAATGAAACTGGTTGGACTCCCACTCCACCAGTCAACACCAATATGTGGTAGGACGCTGTTGCATGACGTTAACCTTACTGATCGGCAAGCTCGTGCGATCACGTAAGAGACTCACGCGCGACTCGTGCATGGCGTCAACCCTACCGATCGGCATGCTCCGTGCCAATCGCTTAAGGGAGTGACGCATGACTCTTGCCTAATGTCAACCCTACCGATCGACAAGATCTATGCCGATCGCATAGGGGACTCGCACCTGACTCATGCCAGGATCGTTTTCCTTGGACAATTGGTTCGACACGACCTCATCCTTCAAAGCGACGTACCGATCAAGTCACCGTTCATCTCAAGACTGCTTTTTAGACCATGACCAGTTACCTCAATGCAAAATAACTTCTAGCTTCCAAACTTAAGGGACTAAGGGACTACCTACGACATCATGCCCCTAGGTTTGATTACTAAGCATTTTACAAGTTGCCAACCTAGAAGCCACTCCTTGATCGGTAACTTAGGGGACTACTATTTGTACCATAATGACCCGAGCACATTCAGCACTAAGGGGCTGGTGCATAGACAGACACACCAACTGCAAAAGGAAAAACACTTTCAGGGCAATCCCTAAAACACTGATGACGTCCTCATGATCTCAGCCTGTCGAAGATATACCTTCCTACGATGCAGCAATTGCCTACTAAAGGTGGTTGCCGAAGCTCTCAACTACATAACCTAAAGCCTTAGACATGTGTCGCCACCACGGTGGTTTGCATAAAGTCCCACATCGAAACTTTGTGCAAACTCCCACTTTCATTTCTCTATAAAAGATGAATAGTGCCCAAGTAAAATGGTAACAACTTTTTACATTTACTGTTACTCTGCCCAAATTACTGTATACCCCACACTTGTTGATTTAAGCATCGAAAAGCCTTGGGCAGGTACCACATCGGTACCCAAAGCTTGACGATTGCTTCTTCCGTCTTTCTTTTGCAAGATCGATTTGTTGCCAAAGGCCCACAACTCCCTAGTCATGCTGAAGACTCCACACTTCTTCTATCTAAGTTGTCACCCGATTTTGGGCATTAACAACATATTCATTTATGTTTTTTTAGAATCCATGAAAATGTATGTGTCTTTTCTTTTAATTGTTATTCTGCTATAAAAATTTGTAGAATTCATAAAAATGTTATGTTTTGCTGCTTAGCTTGCTATTCTGCTACTTCTTTATGGCACAAAATAAATACAAAATGTGGGATTTTATTCTATAGAGGTGATGTTATTCTACTTTGGTGGCTGTATTTATATTTTCCTAATACATTTTTGTGTGAGTTTGTCAGGGTTGCCTATTTTATATTTGGGTAGAGGATTGATAGTCCAATGGATTGAATGTTCTTGGACCCCTTGAGGCATAAAATATAATTTGTGGGTACCTGATTACTAAGGATCCTGTACAAAATATGAAAAGACAAAGTTGAATTAAGTTTTATAATCAATTGATCATAAGAAAGGTATAAAATAAAATATTTCAACAAATAATATGCATTCATATTTTTATAATTCCAATTTGCATTCCTCATTTTGGATGGAATGATTTGATATGTACTGGTTTTTCTAAATACAACTGATAGTGTAAACTATGATAGGAATGGTGGTTTCTCATATCCCACAATGTTAGGAACACAGAATGACTTTTTGTTTTTGGATATAATTTTATTTTGAATTTTTTTAATCTCAACAATTGTCCCCTCCAGCTTCTTGTGTGTAACGTCATTACACGTGCGAGGCTTGACAAACTTTGTCTTGACATTGTGGGAATTTAACGAAAAGCATGCCCTTGATACTTATGGCGAGGCAATCCTTGTTGGTCCAAAGTATATGAGATATTTTCCTAAGAATTCGATCAACCTTACTACACCTTCTCAAAGTCGAGTGACTTGATTTAGTATGGATCATGTGTGTAGTGGGCATTTTAAGTCAAACGCACATGAAGAAGACAAAGTCATTCAAGTTTCCCAAGAAAAGGCTTTTTATTTCTTCACTTAGTCCTTGATGAAAGTGAACAATGAGGTAGATATCACCACTACATTTTAATATTTGCGCGACGACGAAAAATTCGTTGCGCAAGATACACTTGTGCGACGGGAAAAAAAATTTGTAGCACAAACTGCCGAAAACTTGGGCGACCAAAAGTTTCGTCGCACAAGAAAACTTAGCGCGACAAAAACCGAGGTCGTCGCGCAAAGTAAGGAAGAAAAAAACGGGTTAAATTTTTTGGCGCCAAACACTTGCGCAACGATACATATCGTCGCGAAAGAAACCTTCGCACGACGGTTGCCCTTTACGTCGCATAACGTTAGATAGAAAACAGTGGGTTTTTTTATTTGGCGGCAAATAGCAATGACAAATGTCGTCGCAAAAGACAACTCAGCGTGACGACAAGCTTTAATGTCGTGTAAGAAAAACGTGGGATTTATTATTTGAGGCCAAATACTTGCATGATGGAAATTTATGGCGTCGCGCAAAGTTTGATGTTGGCACGTTCATGCGTGACGAAAATTTGCTTTTGCGCGACGAAATTTTGTGCGATGAAACCAATTTTTCGTTGCGCAAAAGTGGGATTCGACACGTACTTGCGCGACGAGAAAGTTATTTTGTGTGACGAAATGGACCACGTTTATGACGAAAATGTGGTTTTGCGCGACGAAATATTTTTTTTTGTTCGACGATAATTTGCGCGACGAAAAAATAGATTCGTTGCGCAAAATCCTTCTTCTTCATATCTGGATTATGCCATTGCAGAGGCAGAATGCAAAAAAAATAAACTCGCCCCTGCCTCTGTTGGGAATTCAGTACGTTCATTGGGTAAATATTTTTTGTCATTAGTTTAAAAGTATTAATGTAAATTCATACTAACGCTATTAATTTCGTTCTTGTTAGGGATATTTGTAATTAGCGACTGGTGGAGAAAGATTGAAAAGGTATTTTATTCGTTTTATATTTTAAAAATATTAAATTAATTACATTATGTTAAACTTAGTTTGTTATGTTTGTATTTTTTTTGTGAAATTATATTTATGTTATGTTGTTAAATTGTGCGTGACGTAGCATAATGTGTTGTGATGTACAAAGTTAATTGAAATTAACTTTGTACTTTTAATTTTATTTTTAGTACAATTATGTGGACTATGAATGATTTTTCCGCATATGCAATTGTTTCTGGGTGGAGCACAAAGGGTTATATGGCATGTCCTGTATGCGAGAAAGAAGTAACTTCTAGTGGGCACGCTGGAAAAGTTTGTTACCTTGGTCATCGAAGATGGTTGCCATAGGATCACGAGTGGCCGGAAAAAGATAAAGAGTTTAACGTGAACACATAGTGTCGCCTCAGACCTAGAGAATGGTCCGGTGATGAGATCTTGGAACAGCTTAACCGTTTGAATTTTGCTCCGTTCGGAAAAATAGTTACTCGGACCATACCTTTTACACATATGAACTGGACGCACAAGCTTATGTTTTTTAAGTTCCCATATTGGTCAAAACTAAAATTGAGGCACAATCTAAACGTGATGCGTGTTGAGAAAAATGTATTTGACACATTGGTGGGCAAGATTCTAGATATCGAGGGCAAGACAAAGGACACGATCAAAGCTCGTCTTGATTTGGAAAGAATGGGCATACGAAGGGGTTTTTTGATGAATAGGGACAGTGATAAAGCTAGAAGGGATCTTGCATTTTTTTTTTCTATGAAACCGAGTGACAAAAAAGAGTTTCTAAAGTTTGTATCGTCTGTAAAGTTTCCCGATGGGTTTGCTTCTAATATCGCACGTTACGTGAATGTTGACGGGGGTAAATTTGTTGGACTTAAGAGCCATGACTGCCATGTGCTTATGCAATGCCTACTTCTTGTGGGTATTCGACACCTATTGTCGAAAGATGTAGTGAAGCCGATCATGTTGTTGTCCATATTTTTTTCCCAACTGACGGCAAAAATGTTGCGAAAGACAGACATTAATTAGTTGCGCCACGACATTGTCCAAGTCTTATGCAAGTTTGAGATGATATTCCCTCTAGCTTTCTCCATAAGTATGATCCACGTGATGGTTCACTTGCCTGAAGAGGCATTGCTTGTTGGTCCTGTCAACTATCGCTGGATGTATCTAATAGAAAGATATATAATCCTTATCATTTGTGTATGCATTATTATCACACGATTGATAATTTTTATCATATCATTTTATTTTGGCAGGCTTCTCGGAGAGCTGAAAAAAAGTGTATTTAACAGTAAGCCCGAACGATTAATTATAAAGGCTTGGGTTCAATGTGAGTCGCTTACTTTCTGTGGAATGTATTTAAAAGATGTGGAGACGGCTTTCAATCGCCCTCAGCAGAATAATAACGGAGGTCTGAGAAATGAAAAACTTTCTGTTTTTGCCCAAAGCACATGACCCTTTGGAGATCCTGGAAGAGGAGAGTCGTTTTCCATAAATGACATGGAGGTAGCGCATTGGTTCGTACTGAACAATTGTGATGAGATAATGACATACTTAGATGAGCATGAAGAGATGATGAAGCGAGAACATCCATCACATTTGTATGCCAAGAAACACCGTGAATTGTTTCCATAATGATTTTTGGATTCTATAAGTTATAAGTGTTTTGTATTTGACAAATATATATTGTAGTATTTAATTTTTTCAAACTAACATGTGAATGGGTTTGTATAATATTAGGTGAATAAGTTGAAATCATTGAATTCCCCCACTTACAATGATGAGTTATATAACTTGGCGTTCGGCCCGATTCAGGCTGAATTGTTCTCGGGTTGCCATGTTAACGACGTCAAGTTTTTGGGGACTACACGAGATGACAAGTTGTGTACGCAAAACAGCGGTGTCCATGTCCCAGGTTGAGGCAAAAGCAAGGACGGACCCAGGATTTCAAAATGATGTGGGCTAAATTTACCTTACATATAAACCTATTGAAAACTCAACAGTACGAGTAAATTTCATTGATAATAAAAAAATGCACGAGAGACATAATGAGTCTTACCTCTCAAATAACACTTATATAAGTTGCGCCATTCAAGTCTTCACAGCATTAAAATCACTAATTATTGATTCATTATCTATATTATCAGCAAACTCTCTTTCAATATGAAATAGCATACAATTAGCAAGAAACTCATCTCCTATCTTATTCCAAAGTCGATTTTTAATAAGTCTCATACATGAAAATGCTCATTCTGTTGTTGTTGTAGACATAGGAAGAGTTAGCACCAAACGAATCAATCTATCAAACAAGTAGTATGTTTCTGCTAATTTTGTTCTTTTTATTTATTTGTTGGTCCGCCTAGTCCTAATAGGATTAGTTAATAATATTTTATTTAGGTGGTTAGCCTAGTCCAAATGGAATTAATTAATAATATTTTATTTAGGTGACCGAGGCTAGAATATAAATTTAGTCTATAAGAAAACAAGTTGCCTGGGCTTTAATCCAGGTTAGCATGTCGAGTAGGTACGTGCCTGGGCGAAAGTATGGACATTGATTTCTATGGAAAACTCACAACTGTCATGCAATTGTTTTACAAAGATTGATACCAAGTGATCATGTTTAAGTGTCGATGGTTTGATACCAACCCAAATAGGCAGGGAAGTGTTAAAATCGACCATGGCTTACTATCTGTGAACATTAATAGAAGAAGTTGGTATGATGATGACCCTTACATTTTGGCAAACATGGCAACACAGATTGTGTATCTAGATGACCCTAAAGCCGGGAGCGGTTGGAAAGTTGTTCAGAAGATGGATCATAGGAACGTGTATGCTATACCAAAACTAGACCCAACTGACAACAACATCAACATCGTGGCTGACCAACATTTAGAATTTTCAATGGAAAATGATGTGGAAACACTTCGAGATACAAATGTTATACAAGAACCATTTCAGATACAAGGAGTGTCTTCAATTGAAATACCGATTCATTCAATTACAATTGACCTCGGTAATCTTCCGCGATACGATGTTGCAGTGGGCCCGAACAACGAGAATGATGTAGTTATGGAGGAGGAGGATTGGGAGACCGAAAGTGATGATAGCGACGATAACGAAAGTTATTATAGTTCAAATGATGAATAATGAAATTTTTTGTAATTTTATTATGTTAATGTACAGATTTTGGCAAATATGCTTGTTTAAATATATGTACTTGTTATATCCAAACCTTATATATGTGAAGAAATGAAATATTGTTAAATAAATTGAGCTATAAAAGAAAATGAGAAATGAAAATAAATTTAGTTATAAAACATTGGTAAATAAATATATCCAAACCCTTTTGATATTAATTTCGAAAAATATTTTTACAAAACATTTTTAAAAAATGAAAATGAGAAACAATCTGAACTAAATATGTATTTGGTGGCAAATACTAGTGCGACAAATTTCGCCTCATCGCGCGTAGTTGAATTTTTCGCGACAACAAAATTACTCGTTGCGTACAGTTGCAATTTTGCATGACAAAATCTGTTTCTCGTCTTGTAAAGTTGTAATTTCGCGCGACAACTGTAGATTTCGTGGCGTAAAGTTCAATTTTGTGCAACGATTTCAATACTCGTCGCGTCAATATATGTATATATATATTATAATATACATATATACACATATATACATGTATATAACATATATGTATATAGGTGTATCTATATATTATCATACATACGTGGGTATAATACATATATATATATATATATATTATATATGGGTATGTTATAATAATAATAATATACATGTACATACGTGTATATATGTCTATTATAATATATACATATAGTATAAATACATAATCTATATGTGTATATACGTCTGTATATATATATATATTATAATGCATACATGGGTATAGTTGTATTTCATAAATTAAAAATAGGTACACAATAATTATTAGAGAAAAAAATTGGGTACATTATTTAGAGAAAAAATCGGCTCATTTAAATAAAATATTTTTTATACATAAAAAAATAAATAATTTATCAAAATATTTTTCAACATAATTAGAATGTGCACTATTATTCATAAAAGGAAAACAACATAATTGTTTTATTAAATAAACAAAAACGTTAATCACATGTAGATTACTAATACGTTAATTTTGAATTTAACATTTAGATCCTAGTCATCGGGTTTTATTTGAAAAAATTGAGTATCTGAAATAGAAAAATAAAAGTCGAAATATGAATGTGAAGAAATAGGTATGCTTAGATACTTTACTTTTATTCTTTGGATAAAGGATCTAATTGATAGAGGAAACGCCGTGAAGATCAATTCACGAAGTTTTGGTCCGATACAATAAGAAATGCAATCGTCGAGATTGAAGGAGTGAATTAAATGCAATATTTTTTTTAGGAAATCATTAAATTGATGAATAAAAACTTGTTTAAGAATTAGGGATTTAAACATTTTCGTCAATAATATTTATTATCCTTTTACAACAGAGCCCTTAATGAAATTTGAGATACAATTCGGAATTTACATTGGGAGGTATTGAGAAGGAATTGGAATGTAATAATATCGATTATATACATTTACACAGATACAAAAAAAAAAGGTTCCCGTAAATACACACACTTTGTTCCCACAAATACACACACTTTGCGAGACAAAAACAATGTCATACGTCACATGAAACTTTGCGGGACATATATTTGAGTGACGCCAAGCCAGTTAGTGTCGCGCAACATACGTTTGAGCGACAACTGGGCATCCTATGTCGCGCACTATTTAGTTTTCGAGGGTTGTGAGGGTTTAGGGATTGTGCGACGGTATGGTTTAGTCGTCGTGCAAGGTGGTTAAAATTTGACTAGATACACAACCTTGCACGACGGAAAAATACATTAGTTGTCATGCTAAGTCGATTAAACACAACATGGTAAGAGGCTGTTGTATATTCGTCGCCCAAGATCAGTCAAACCCTTCACTGCCTATCTCTCCTTGTAAACCCCAAATTTTGGCAGAATAACAACCTTGCGCGACGGAAATATACATTAGTCGTCGCGCAAAGTCGATTAAACACTACCTAGTGCGACGCTGTTGTGTATTCATCGTGCAAGACCGGTCAGACCCTTCACTGCCTATCTCTCCCCCTAAACCCCAACTTTTGGCGGAATAACAACCTTGTGCGACGGAAATATACATTAGTAGTTGCGCAAGTTGCGCAAAGCCGATTAAATACTACCTTGCGCGACCTTGTTGTGTATTCATCGGGCAAGATTGGTCAGAATCTTCTCTCTCCCCCTAAACCCTAAACCCCAAATTTTGGCGGAATAACAACCTTGCGTGACTGTTTCGTTTAGTCGTCGCTCAAGGGGGCAAAAATTTTGGCGGACTACCTACCTTGCGCGACAATTTTGTTTATTCGTTGCGCAATGTTATGAAAATTTGGGAGGAAAACATACCTTCCGAGACATCGTCATTTTGTTTCTGTCACACAAGGTCGATTAAACATACCTTGTGCGACGCTTTGTGTTATTCGTCACGCAAGATCGATTAAATTTTCAGAAAAAACGGAAAGGCCAGACCCTTCTCCCTCACTTTCTCTCTCTGCCCTAAACCAGAACTCTCTTTGCCGTCGACCGCCTCACCTCAGCCCATGATTCCGCAGAAAAAGGACCGGGCTGCCACCACCTTCGAAGCCCAGACCTTCCCCGCCGTCACATTCACCTCTGCCGTTGGAATTGCCCTGGTTTTGATAGATTTTCACCAGCCTTGTTCTCGCTCCTTCGGCCACCAAACCCCACACCTAAGGTATGATTTCTGGACTATTTTTCGTGCTCTAGGTAATGGTTGGGTAGGATTTTATAAATTCCTAGTTTTCGTATCTCGAATTGTAACCCTAATTTTGGCCCTTTTTTGAATTTAAATTCCAGCCACTTCCGGCCATTTGGTTCGAGAACAAAAGTGGCTCCAATTGATGTTTTGAACCTAGGGTAGGAACCTTGGCCCTTAATTTTTAGAATTTTCCGACGATTATTATCACTTTGTACACCCACGCACTACGGGCGCATGTGGTGGCATGTGGGTTACTGTAGCAATAGGGCATTGGGTCCCAGTGTAATCCCCTAGTTGTCACGAGCGTGCAGGTGTGCTCGGATTTCAATTTTGGTTACCGTTTGAGTCTCGAATGGATTTCGCTTATTATACGATTTC
Source organism: Prunus mume (assembly GCF_029339155.1). Classification (NCBI taxonomy): domain Eukaryota; kingdom Viridiplantae; phylum Streptophyta; class Magnoliopsida; order Rosales; family Rosaceae; genus Prunus; species Prunus mume. Next base: position 22,062,792 of record NC_142705.1, read on the forward strand.
CGGGTTTGATATGTTTGGACTGTTGGATCGAACTCAAACTCACGTATGTTGGACCTTGTCAATATATGTTTTTTCAACGGATCGTGGATCGGAGTAGGATTCTCCGAAATCGTAAACCCTAGGTCAATATATACTTTTAATTAATTAGTAAAGATTCTTAATGAAATTGTATGTGCTTAGAATTATATCTTCGTAAATTGGATTAATTTGTATGTGTATTAATGAAATTGCACAGATGTCAAACCTTATTAGAAGTCGTAAGGCGGTGACAACCATCGCCATCTGCGCCATCGCTCCAAAGATCGATGAATCACTTGCCGCTTGGTCCCGGGTGTCCTGCATCGGCGTCATCGATGGCGCAACTTTAGCGCCAGCATCATCTCCGCCCGCCAGCACCACGACACCACATCGATCCGATGCTACTGGTGCGCCGAGGTCACAACCAGTGCATGCATTTCTTTCAACTCTAGTTTTTTGTTTTTTGTTTTTTTGTTTTTGTTTTTTTTTTTGTTGTTGGTATTTTATAGTTGAATTTGTTATTTATTTAACGTTAATTTAAAATTTCTTTGCAACCAAGAAGAACACTCGGGGGCCGTGTCGGCAGTTGAAGACGACGAAGGTTACCCGGGTGACCAACAGTCGTATCAACATCGGATACGATGAGCAGCATCGGGCTGCACTGACGATGGAGTTGCATATCTCATTGGCCCATGACATTGGTTACGTCGTTCAGACCCATTGCCCGATGCAATGGAAGTCGTAGAAGGTCATGCCTGATAAGATCAAGACAAAGGTGCGTGGACAGTTGTCGGTATGTATCCTACCTTTTAATTCTTTTTCCGTCAAACTTTTTATATTTATATTACTTAATATATATAATTAATTTATTGTAGACGAACAACAACTTAGAGGACATTGACGACAAGTCGTTGGCGTACATCAACAGACTCTTTGCTGAAAAGTACAAGCAATGGAAGAGCGACTTGCACTACCATTTTCAAGCGTTTGATGATCCACAGGTCGCTCTTCAGGAGGGTTGCCCGAAGGAACTTGAGGGGCAGGAGGATAGTTGGGCATGGCTCTGCGCTCATTTTGAGGCAAATTTCAAAATTATTACATGTTTCTTACTAATGTTTATTTAATTTTTTATATTTAATTTCAATTTCAAGTAATACATTTATTTTTTGTATAACAGAATAAAGCCAAAGTCAATAAGGGCAATAGGAACAAGAAAACTCTTCTCCACTATTCAAGTTCCAGGCCCTTCTCATATAGGATGGATGCGCGGCGGCAGGTAATAATAAAATAGTTTATATTCAATTTCTAATATGTCATTAATATTAATTTGTTTTTTTCTTACTAACATTTTTCTTCTCTTGTTCAATTTAGGGGGGGTCTAAATTCCCGGAGATCGACGTCTTTGGCAATGTTTATGTTCGACCTAGGAATGAATTAGCTGAGTCCCTTCATGTAAGTATTCTTTGATTTTAATTATTATCTTACGCATTCAAGTTTCATATTATATGAATATTTTAAATTATATTTTATGTTATGTTTAACAGACGACGATGGTGGAGAGGAGCCAGTTGATCCTTCAGGAGGCTACCTCCCAACTTCCTCTCGATACTCCGATCGAGTCTATGGATCCTCCACAGGATACTGGGTTTCAGATCTTGACGGAGACGCTGGATCGACTCTCGGAAGAGGTTGGGGACATATTGCCAAAGGATGGGGAATGCCCGGCAGAGGGAACCTAGACCTCGTTCATCGTCGCAGTCAAATAGTCGGTGACCGCTTTGATAGCAAAGGTGGCGAGCTTTAGGATCGGATGTCCGTGCTTCGAGTCCCTTGTGCGGTCCGACATTCCAGTCCGCATTTTGATCCTCATCGACCTCGAACCCGTCCAACTAGAGCATGGCCACGCACCTCGCCCCAGTGGGACAATGTCCAAACCTTTGAGCCGCATCTGCCTGACGACCAAGTAGATTTTGGAACATTATTTGATTAGTGTTTTACTTTCATAATTATATTTAAAACATTTCTCTTGTAGCATACATTTATATTATTTTATATAATTTTTTGTTCTCTTGATTACATTTTTTTTATTGCAATTTCATTTTATTACAAAAAGAAAACATTAAATTAAATTTAAATAATATATATTTTAATTTTGCTCGACGAAATTTTTTTCGTCACGCAAATTCGCATTTTACAAAATAAAAAAACGTAAAACTTAATTTTAAATAAATAAATTTTATTCTTGCGCGACGATGGCTTTCATCTCGCGAAAAAGAAATGCGCGACGACTACAATTTCGTCGCGCAACAAGAATCATCACGCAAATGTTGGAGGCACGAATTGCGCAACGAATACAAATCGTTGCACAAATTGTTACGACATGAAATGCGTGACGAATATAATCCGTCACACAATGTACTCACAACGAACATGCTTTCGTCGCGCGAAGGTTTGTGAGACGAACAATTGTGTTGTCCCTAAACCTTTTGTGCAATGAAGGTTAACCGTCGCTCAATTTTGCGTGACCAATGAATTAGCTTGGTCGAGCAAAGTCTTTCTTCACGCTTTTGGACGACGGATTGTGCGCAACGAATTTTCTGTCACGCTGATATTTGTGTAACTAAAAATAACTTTGCTCGACGAAATTCTCTTCGTCGCACAAACGGTAAAATGTAGTGGTGTGTGGACAAAAAATTTGTTCCCAAGGAAAAATTTTCTGATTATACAATAGATGATTTGTGAAAAAACTGCATGGGGAAGCAATTTCAACTTTTATGTTCGAACTACCTTTCAAGCATTTGTAATGGAGTGAATAGAACCTATTTCAACGACTTCGGTGATGTCCTACGCCAAGCTGATATGTATAATTTTGTGGTTGTTTCTCGTTACTCTTACGTTCTTTGTCCAACACCTTCCATCATAGGAATGATGAAATGGAATTTCTTCATACGACAAAATGTCAAATGTACATGAATGTCATTGGCAAATTACTAAGTTTGAGTCTCCCACATGAAGAGTTCATCCTTTTGAATTTTGATCTATGCCGCAAAGATTTATATCATTCCATCGTTGAAGACCTATTGAGGATTCATGCTCATGCATTTTCAATCACTTCATCAAAGTAAGTGTTGGAAGCGATATAGTGAGAAATAGATATACACTTTGTCAAAAGATACACATTTGTAAGACATCCCTCATATCACTCCCTACTCTCTTTTTTCTGCAATCCACACTCACTTCCATTTTCTTTATCTTTTTTTAAAGTTCACACTCACTCCAATAGAATGAATCATGCCCCAAAAGCCTATCAAACATTTTCCCAAACACCAATGCTGCATTTATCATCAAATAGGTTGAATTCCATATTGTTTAAACATCTAAGCACACAACATTCTTGCACACGACACTCTACTCCAAAGCATATTTTTTTAATCATTTGCATATGTGATGAACCACATCTCACATATTTAACAATTACACATAGATGCTTGATTGTTGTCTTCACCGACCATCCCCCACAACCAGATTTATGACAAGCACAATAGTGGGATTTGAAATGAGGATTCATGCTCAATTTATATCATTCCACCGGTGGAGAACTATTGAGGATTCATTCTCATGTATTTCCACAACAAAACTTTAATTTATTGCAATCAGTGGTTTGAGCACTTTTACCGAGGAGATGCGCTATATGATGCAGTTGGGGAAAGTAGGAACATAATCTTGGAGCTAGTAAATGCCCAGAGATTTGATTTGGATATTTCCTATGAGGGATAGATGGTTGCATTCTTCAGAGTTTCACTTGCACTGCACGTGTTAAGCCTTATTCCATAGTATCGGTACATTTGCTATTCACCCTAGAAGGCCTCAACTAGCAAATGCATCTCTTCCGATTCATTATGTGGTTGGATGGTTAGGTGAGCATACTCTCGAAGTGTTCACTTGCCAACCCGATAACTATTTTCTAGAGCATTGCCATTTTGTAGCTAGATACACTAACATAAAAGCCAAGAATGTTAGCTCCAGTCTAGCTAGAGGCATTTGCATAAGCGAATATGCAGTTTATCGCCCGTGTGTCTTCCTTGAACATAAAGGTTTTACCTTTTTAGACAATGAAGAAAATAATAAGAAACCTTGATTGGTTAAAGGGAACCAATGCTCTTGTTTTGGTCATCTGGAGTAGAGAATCAGTAGTCTTTTATATACAAATGGAGGCATTACGCCATAATTAAGTTGCCGTTAGGGTTCAGAGGTTGATTTGATGAGAGGAATTATTTGCAGTAGTGAGAAGTCAGACTTCAATTATGAATTTTTACTTATGCATATCACTTGTAGTCTCTCTTAGTTTGCCAAAACTAAGTATCGGTGTTGGTTTATGAGTCCCTTTGTAGGTAGGTTTTAGAGGAATTACTTGGAGTACGAGTCAGTTTGCAGAGACCTAACCATGCATGTCTTGATAAACTCCATGCAAACAAATCTTGGTACTTCCAAAGAAGTTGTGTCTAATCTTTCAACTCTTGTAGTGTTAGCAATGCACTAGCAAATATTGGCTTTGGTTCGTCACTTGTACCAAGCTTTATTTCTTAGAGATCATCAATAGTGACTTGACTTCCTTTCTTTACTTGAGGTGGAGCCAGTTGAATTGTTGGGCTCGAGCCAGGCTTAGGCTGGGCCTTGTTTGGTTTTTTCTTTTTTCGGGCCAAGCCAGGCTGGACTTAGGTAGATTGACCCAAGCCCACCTATAGGGCAAGGCCGGGTCAAGCCATCCACGAGCCGCCCATTGCCCTTTTTTTTTTTTGCCTCATATTGGCTTACCTTATTTCCATTCTAAATATTTAAGTAAATATCTTGTCTTTTACGTTATTTTTTGTTTATATTACTCCATTTACTTAAGTTTACAATGTAAATAAGGAAGTACCATCCATTTGAATCCAATTAAAATACTAGAAAATCAAAATATGAAAAACTAGTTCTAGTATATGATACAATTTATACCAATATTGATACCTCGAAAAATCAAGGTATACTTTATAAAAAATTATCATAAAATCGTGTTTGCTTATTTAAGATGTAAGGATATCATTGAAAACATTAGTATTTCAAAAGTCCAATTTTCATACCGAGTCAAATTATGGGAGAAAATAGTTTTTCAAGCAGATGTGTAGTAATCTATATTATTGTGCATCAAAATTTGACTACATATCATACTTGGGCCTAGTCGGGCCAGGGCTTGGGCGGGCCTAGTCGAGCCAGGCCGCGGGCCAAATGGTACTCCCTAAATGAACTCCTCTTTGTGCATTTGACTCTTGATCTTCCATTTTTCTGTTTTTATGAACCTTCCCTTGTTGAGAATGGGAAGGAATCTCCAAACGTTGAAAGACTGAAATGCGAAATCGCCTTTTGCCCCTAGGCATTTGAAAGTTATTACTTCCATGTCCGACATCTCCACATTTGGCTATCACTGTCGATCTCCATATCTGTGGAGATAGAGAAAAGCAAGTAAAGAATGTGTTAAAAAAAATATATATATAATTATAAAAATAAGAGAAGAAAATAATAAAGAGACATTGTTTGGAAGCAGTCTTTTATGCACAAATGGAGGCACATTGTCACTTTCATTGTGATAAATTATAGTCTCTCTCATTATGCCAAAATTAAGTAGCCTTTTGGGTTTAGGGGTTGCTTTGCACGGAGAGTTACTTGTAGTAGTGAGAAGTTAGGCTGGGCAGAAGTTTGAAAGGGTTTGATTTGAGCCCACCCATAGGGCCGAGCCTAAGTGGGCTTTTCAGACCAGGCCAGGTCATGCGACCCACATGCCGCCCATTGCCTTTTTTCCCCTATTTATATTGGCTTACCTTATTTCCATTCTAAATATTTTAATAAATTTTTGTCTTTTACTTTAATTTATTTTTATATTACTCCATTTACTTAAGTTTACAATATAAATAAGGAAGTAGCCTCCATTTGGATACAATTAAAAAATACTAGAAAATCAAATTCCCAACAAATCAAAATATGAAAATCCAGTTTTAGTATGTGATACAATTTATACCAATATTGATACCTCAATAAGTCAATGTATACTTTATACTAAAATCTCATAAAATCATGTTTGCTTATTTAAGATGTAAGGATATCATAACATTAGTATTTCAAAAGTCCATTTTTCATACTTAGTCAAATTTTGAGAGAAAACAGTTTTTCAAGTAGATGTGTAGTAATCTATATTATTATGCATCAAAATTTGACTACAAATCATACGTGGACAAGGTTGGGCCTTGGGCGGGCCTAGTCGGGCCGGGCCGTGGGCAAATGATACTCCCTAAATGAACTCCTCTATGCGCATTTGAGTCTTGATATTCCATTTTATATTTTTATGAACCTTCGCTTGTTGAGAATGGGAAAGAATCTCCAAATGTAGAAAGATTGAAATGCAAAATGGCCTTTTGCCCCTAGGCATTTGAAAGCTACTATTTCCATGTCCGACGTCTCCCATATGTAAACATCAGTGACGTGCATAGTTGGCAAGCTTGCGAATAATGGACTCCCCGCATTTGGCTATCCATGTTGATCTCCACACCTGTGGAAATGGAAAAAAAACAAGTAAAGAATGTGTTACCAAAAAAAAAAATTATTATAGACATAAGGGAAGAAAATAATAAAGAGACATTGTTTGGTTAGAGGAAAGCAATGCTCTTGTTTTGGTCGCAAGGAGTAGAGAATCAATAGTCTTTTGTACACAAATGGAAGCACATTGTCACTTTCATTGTAACAAATTATAGTCTCTCTCATTATGCCAGAATTAAGTAGCCTTTTGGGTTTGGGGTTGCTTTTCATGGAGAGTTACTTGCAGTAGTGAGAAGTCAGATTTCAATTATGAATTTTTAATTATACATCTCACTTGCAATCTTTCTCAGTTTGTCAAAACTAAGTATCGGTGTTGGTTTATCACTCCATTTGCAAGTAGGTTGCAGAGGTATTACTTGGAGTGTGACTCTGCTGCAGAGGCCTAACCATGCAAATCTTGATAAACTCCATGCAAACACATCTCGGTACTCTCACAGAAGTTGTGTACAATCTTCCAACTCTTGAAGTGTTAGCGAGGCACTAGCAAATATTGGTTTTGGTTGGTCATCTATACCAAGATTTATTTCTTGGAGATCATCAAGAGTGACTTGACTTCCTTCCTCTAGTTGAGGTGGAGCTGCTTGAATTACTGGGCTTGAGCCGGGCTTGGGTTGGGCCTTGTCAGTTTTTTTTCGGCGAAGACAGGCTGAGCCGAAGTTTGAAAGGGTTTGGCCCGAGCCCACCCATAAGGCCGAGCCTAAGTGGGCTTTTCAGACTGGGCCAGGTCGGGTGACCCACAGGCCACCCATTGCCTTTTTTCTCCTCCTTATATTGGCTTCCCTTATTTCCATTCTAAATATTTCAATAAATGTTTTGTCTTTTACTTTAATTTACTTTTATATTACTCCATTTACTTAAGTTTACAATATAAATAAAGAAGTAGCCTCCATTTGGATACAATTAAAAAATACTAGAAAATCAAATTCCCAACAAATCAAAATATGAAAATCCAGTTTTAGTATATGATACAATTTATACCAATATTGATACCTCAATAAGTCAATGTATACTTTATACTAAAATCTCATAAAATCGTGTTTGCTTATTTAAGATGTAAGGATATCATTGAAAACATTAGTATTTCAAAAGTTCATTTTTCATACTTAGTCAAATTTTGAGAGAAAACAGTTTTTCAAGTAGATGTGTAGTAATCTATATTATTGTGCATCAAAATTTGACTACAAATCATACGTGGAGTAGGTTTGCCTAGTCGGGCCGGGCCGCGGGCCAAATGATACTCCCTAAATGAACTCCTCTATGCGCATTTGAGTCTTGATCTTCCATTTTATGTTTTTATGAACCTTCCTTGGTTAAGAATGGGAAAGAATCTCCAAATGTAGAAAGATTGAAATGCAAAATGGCCTTTTGCCCCTAGGCATTTGAAAGCTACTATTTCCATGTCCGACGTCTCCCATATGTAAACATCAATTACCTGCACAATTGGCAAGCTTGCGAATAATAGACTCCCCCCGCATTTGGCTACCCGTGTTGATCTCCACATCTGTGGAAATGGAGAAAAACAAGTAAAGAATGTGTTACAAAAAATAAAAAATAAAAAATTTGTTATAAACATAAGCGAAGAAAATAATAAAGAGACATTGTTTGGTTAGAGGGAAGCAATGCTCTTGTTTTGGTCGCAAGGGGTAGAGAATCAATAGTCTTTTATACACAAATGGAGGCACATTGTCACTTTCATTGTGATAAATTATATAGTCTCTCCCATTATGCCAGAATTAAGTAGCCTTTTGGGTTTAGGGATTGCTATGCAGGGAGGAGTTACTCGTTGTAGTGAGAAGTCACTTGCAGTCTCTGTCAATTTTTACCTAAGTATCGGTATGGGTTTATGAGTCTCTTTGCAGGTGGGTTGCAGAGGTATTACTTGCACTGTGTAGTTGACTTGCAGATGGCATTGACAAATTAATGCCCTGAGACAAGCATTTCTTGACCCAATAATTAATTATATAGGCCTAATAGGAGCTACTGACGGCAGTTAGCCCATCAACACATGTATTATGCGTACCCATAATTTCTGCCCGAAGTCAGCCCAAAACCAAGAAAACAGGCCTAGAATTTGGACCGATAACATTAAAGTAGGCCCAAATTAAAAATAGGCCCATACTTGTTTCTTCCCCTTCCACTACGCCTCGGTTGTTGCTTCCCTCAACTTCTTCCACAACTATGTCAATTAAATTTCATCATCATGAAATTGTATATGTGTCTTAGTTTAATTCTTTAATATTGAAAGTGAAAATTGTTGGTGATAAATTATATGGATGATTGATTTGAAAATGGCCCACAATTTAAAATAAACCCAAAATTTGGCCCACCAATTTGAAAACGGACTCAACAGTCGGCCCAATTATGGGACCGTAATTGGCCAATTAATGTCCAAACGGGCCCAATTGTGGGCCCAAATACATGAAAATGGACCCAAAGTTGAAATTGCATGGCTAGACCACCTAATAGCCTTGAGGATGGGGTGGTAAATAGCCTTTTATCATATTTTAAGTTCAATTTTAATATTACTAAGTTGAAAATTAATCCAATTAAATCTAGTTCCAAATCAATCAAATAAATAAGATGTAAAGTAAAATACGCATTGAATTTTAACGTGGAAAAACCCAAGATGGGATTAAAAAATCATGGGCACTTTGCTAGGCAGAAATCAATCCACTAAGACAAAAAGAAGTACAAAATAGACTGATTGACTGAAACACTTATCTCTTAGCGGTAGCCAACCTAAGCTCTTGCTACTACTCTGACACGTCTCTGAATCGAATTCACGTCGTCGATCTTGATAGCGGCACGAACCTCCACTCTTGTTAATCACCACCAAAGCACAAATACTCCAATGAAAAGAATGATATGGTATGGGTGCTAGATTTATTAAATTAACAAGGAACAATCTTATCAAACTAACAATGTTATAATCAAAGAACTCCCGAAAATATGTTGATGAAAAATCTCAAGAGTTCATAACAAATTAACTCACTCAAAAAATAAGGTTTGATTCAAAAATGCCAATTTTAGAATATGTGAATTGTAAATTTTACTTCTACCAAAACAAGGTATTTATAAAGTTTAAAACTTGTTTAGGTTAGCACCAAGAAGAGGTAAAAAGACCCAATAAGAAAATGAAAAAGATTCCTAGCTAAACATGTGAAATTAAAATTTTTTTTTTTTTAAAAAAAAGGGACACAGGAAAACCCGATTTCGGCTTGAGCACGCATCCTAGCCACTCGAGCACAAGACACATACATTTTACCCGCTCGATCACCAATGAGTCCGATCGAGCGCTGGTGAACATAAATCAACATAAACTTAATGCAATCTTGATTCTTCCAAAATCAAAACCATTGTGAATGCTTGAATGCAATTTAAAAGCATTTCAAACATCTTCTAGATGATATTAACCACCTAGAAATGCATGCATGGTATCTTTGTCTCACTTACCTTTCCTAAATTCTTATGAAGCCTTGTTTGATGATGAATGGTCGAATATGAACATCTTCAATCTTCTATTTGCATCTCTCTTTCTTTACCAACTTCATAACCTCACTCAAGACTCAATCTAAAACATCCTAGTGCCTACATATAAAAGAAGCTTAGGCTAGGAAATGCCAGTTTACAAATATGACACTAACAATAGTTTGGCTTAATAACTCGAAAACATGCTTAATAGTCAGGCCAATAACATGAAACAAGCACAATAACATGAAAATGGGCCCGGTATTTGGTTTAACATTAAATTAATACAATGCCTTATATGACTATTGTGCATCTACTAAGTAATATAAAGGGGCTAGATTTATTGAAATATTTGTTTTACTATATGTACATGAATAGAATACTTGTAGAATAGAATACTTGTAATGAGAAATAAGTGATGTTTTCTTTGGCGATTTGTGAAAGCCTTGTAGTTAAAGTTTGTTGTGGTGAGTAGAAGATTTGGGCATTTTGTTTTGGTTGAATCTCATCTTCTTTAATATAAGTTACTATCAAAGACTTTGGGGTGGTTAGGGTGATTGGCATTAACCAAATCATGATTTGAGTAGTATCGCATGCTTTAGAAGCTATAGATTTTATGGATTTGATGACTTTGTGACTTTTGTCCTTAGCTGCTTTGGTTGATGTGGATGTAGCCTCATCAGCTACCAGTGGGATGACTTTAGTATGGAGTTCTTTGACGAAGCTCCCTTTAGCTGAGGTTAGTGACTTTCACAGTTGCCTTGTTGGCCTTGACTTCAAAGCTGGATTGTAGGACAAAGCTGGATTGTAGGACATTGAATGAGATCGATGCTCAATCAATGGTGATTGCCACATCACCTTTATTTTATATTTTTCTAAAACTAGGTTATTTTCCTTAGAGATATGCATCTAACTCCCGCTGTGCCACCAGAAACCTGGTAAATGCCACATCACTTTCTTGTTTTCTTTTATTTAATTTAATCATTTATATATAAATATATATATTCTTTATAAAAAAAAAATAGGGTTCAACAAGTAGATCAGTAAAAGCAAGAGATCATCTCCAGAGAATTTTAAGGTATCTTTAACGAACGTTCCTCCTATACGACAATTTTACAACTTTTTATGCATCTTTCAGAGATTCACTAGGCCCTTCAACTTTTGGAGGTCTCTCCGGAGCATTGAAATAAATTAGCGAAAAGCTTTAACAATCAAGTATTGATGCCAAGGAAAATCTACTTCCAAATATTGGGGGCACTCGACTCTCCATGAAGGCTCAACAGAGAGAAATTCATCAACTGATCAATGCTTTGGTTTCTTTCTATAGCTAGCCATGATAGATTGGCTCATTTGTTAAAAAAATAAGCATGAGCTATTTATTTTGTTTTCTTCCAATAAGCATTCTTGTCATGTGGTTTATCTACCAACAACACGTAGGTAGGACTTTATTTGAATATTTCTTACTCTTCTAATGCGGCTTGTCCACTAAGAATATTTTTTCTTGGAATAAGAATTAGTAGGATTTTTTGTGTAGTTGGAATTCTTGTGTATCATACGGTAGTTTAACCACATACTAATACCATTTGTGGGCAAAAATAAATTTATGATATTTTACCGCTACACCTAGATTTTGGGCTAGATTCCCTATGAACCATGTAGAGGGATCAAACTGAATGTATTTCATCCTCTTTGATTTCGAGTAAGGATTTATGACTGAATATTTGTTTTTCAGGAACTAGATTGCCAACGTACCCTTTTTGAGGAACGAAGTCAATCGTAGTTTTTTTTAGCTCCAACTTTAGCTTGGGTTGCCATTTCGTGTTTTCAGCCCATTGAGCATATTTTTTTCACCCTAGTTTTTGCTTGAACTGTCCTTTCGATTTTTTAGTTCACTATCATTTTGTTCCTTTAAGCTTGAAGTTTTCAGCTCTATTTGGACTATTAACTCTTGCCGAAAATAGTGTCGGACTTGCTTTACCCCTTAGTTTGATCAGGTATCCCTAGTCTGTGAACTGCCACTTATACGACTAAACAATGCATGTTTTGATAACTTTATGCAAAATCTATGTAAATAGTTTGTGTCTAATCTTCCAACTCTTGAAGTGTTAGCGAGACACTGGCAAAGATTGGCTTTAGGTCGTCTCGTGTACCAAGATTTATTTCTTGGAAACCATCAATAATGCCTTAACCTCCTTCATCCAGTTCTGATGGAGCTGGTTGAATAGTGTAAATGAATTCCTCCTAGTGAAATTGACTTTGATCTTCCATATTATATTTTTATGCACCTTCCCTTATTGACAATGGGAAGGGTCCTCCAAACTTCAAAAGACTGAAATGCGAGATGGCTTTTGCTCCTAGGCGTTTGAATGTTACTGTCTCCGTGCCCGCTTTCTCCCGTACATAGACATCAGTGATCACTTTCAAAGTATAGTTATATTGCTTCTTTAAATTTTTATCCACGTACTTGGCTAGCTTACAAATCATGGACCTTTGGCTATTCGTGTTGATCTCCACATCTATAGAGATTGAGAAAAACAAGCAAAAAATGTGTTAGAACAAAAATATAATTATAAAAATAATATAAGAAAATAATAAAGAGACCTTGTTTTGGTCTCAAGGAATAGAGAATCAATAGTCTTTTATACACAAATGGAGGCACATTGTTACTCTCACTATGATAAATTATAATCACTCTCACTATGCCGAAATTAAGTAGCCTTTTGGGTTTAGGGTTGCTTTGCAAGGAGGAGTTACTTATAAATCTCACTTGCAGTCTCTCAGTTTGCCAAAACGAAGTATCGGTGTAAGTTTATGAGTCCCTTTGCAGGTTGGTTCCAGAGGTATTACATGCATTGTGAAGTCAACTTGCAACCTACACAGACATATTAATGGCCCAATACCAGCATAGGTCGACCCAATAACAAATTATACAGACCTAATATAAGCTACAATGACTTGACCTCTTTCTCCAAATTTAGGTGAAGTAGATTGAATTGTGTAAATGAATTCCCCCCTAGTGAAATTATTGAGAATGAGAAGGGTCATGCAACCGTTGAAAGACTGAAATGCAAGATGGCTTTTGCCCCATGGGCATTTGAATGCTAAGGCGCGAAGCAGCTTTGTATTCACCTCAGATTCTCTAAATATTGGTTTCCATATCAATGAGAGTTTCAGGTGCATAAACTTCTAGATGTGGCTTCGGAAGAGATGCTTTGAGTATGTCATTCGCGTGTTGAATTGTGAGGTCGACATTTCTTTGCTTTCGATTTTGTCCTATGATTTTTATTTTCAGTGGATCAGAGGATGTTTCGGGTGGGGATGCCTTCTTATGGATGACTAGTCTCTTGTTTAAGCTATCATTTTTCGCTAAAGTGGTCGAAATGTCCATATTGCCCCATAGAATGGACTTATTGATCTTCCAAAGAGGCCGGCTGTAGCCTATCATCAATGACTCCATTGTATATTTTAACGAACTTGATACCTTTTGATCAGCCTTTTTTATTTATCCTTTTTGAGGTCTTGACAATTATCTTCGACTTGGATGTCTTTGAAGTCATGAATTGTTCACTATTTGAGGATGACTTTCCATGCACATGCTCGAATTCATTTTGAGGGTTTAGGTGCTTTTGCCTTTGGTGGTTTAATTTCTTCAATTTCCTTATCAACTTGCCATTATATTAACATACTACTTCCTCATTAAATGGGTTGGTATCGACCGATTCTTAAGCCATATGTATGGATCCATAGCTGTCCTAATAACACGTTGTAGAATTTATCAGGTTGATCACATGGAAGAGAGCATTCGAATAGAGTTCCCTTATCTCCAATAGTGCCTTTGAATAGTCAACATTGAGAGAGATAATTGTCAGTCACTCATCCCTATAACATGAAGAGTCTTTAATGTTGGAAGTAATTTTAAAGGTTAAATGTTTAGAATTATGATAAACCAAACCATTAGAGAGCTTGCAGCTGACCGTTGGGCTCTTTTGGCTAGGTGGGATCTGCACAAGCCTCGAGTGTAGTGCATCCGCCAACAGTAAAAAGAAATATCTTCTTCTCTGAAGCCAGCCTGGCCAAAACGCCTTCAGGCAATAGCATGGTCTGTTCTTGCTTTTGGGCTTGCCTAGTTTTGATGAAGCCCACTCTTGCCCGGGCTATATTTGCTGGGTGTGGGGGTTTTTGTTTTTTTTTTTTTTTTTCAGGCCCCCTTTGCCATGGAAAGACAAATAGGTGGAAGTAGTCTAAGAAAAGGAACATTGATGGTTTGCAACCCCAAAAAAAACATAATACTAACTACATTACACTCCCCTTCTATTCATTTACAAAAAAAAAAAATCATGGTGACTACTACAAACCAAGCTTTTATAAGTAAAACAGTTAGTCCCATATGGAAAATTACATAATTTAAATGTCAATAAGATGTGATGCAATACTAGTGGGAAGTGCTACCTTTACAAAAACAAAGTCAAATGGATACATGATAAGCCATAGAAAAATGTGATAACCACTACACGTAGTTTATGAAGAGCCCATACAATTTAAAAGAAAAAGAATGTCCATTTGTACTATCTTTCTACTGGGATTCCAATCAAATTTCAATTCTTTGATAATCTATTCAACTAAAATAAAAGGCGAGAGAAGCATAGGCAAAAAAGCCTTACCATGTTGTAGAGAACATGGTAATTTACTCTCAATATAGTTGTTTGAGCATGGTCAAAAATACAAATTGGTGGGTCAAGGTGCCTAACGGCCAGTTCGAAACAAAAAGGCCATACCTAGGGGTCATCAAAATCAAGGCCTTTGATTAGCCCATATCAAGTCCTTCGATTAGTCGGGATCAAGCCCCTCCAATAAGTCAGGTTTCGACTTGAAGTCGGGGTCAAACAACTCCAAGTCGGGGTTGAGTGACTTGAAGTCAGGGTCGAGCAACTCCAAGTCAAGGTCGAGCACCTCCAAGTCAAGGTCAAGTAACGCCAAGTCAAGGTGGAACCCAACTCCAATCCAACCCCAAGTTGGAGTTGAGCAACTCCAAGTCAGGATCATGGAACCCAACCCCAAGTTGGTGTCAAGCAACTCCAATTCAAGGTCGAGCAACCCCAAGTCGAGGTCGAGTAACTCCAAGTCAAGATGGAACACAACTCCAAGCCAACCTCAAGTCAAGTGGAACCTAACTCCAAACCAACACTAAGTCGAGGTGGAACCCAACTCCAAGTCAAGCTCAAGCAACTCTCCAAGACGGGCTCGAGCAACTCAAAGTCGGGGAGTCGAGGTGGAACCCAACTCCAAGTTAGGGTCGACTGCAAGTCGAGGTGGAACCTAACTTCAAGTCTGGGGGCAACCCAACTCTAAACCAACCCTAAGTCGAGGTGGAACCTAACTCCAAGTGTAAGCGGAACCCAACTAGTCGAGGTAGAACTCAACTCCAAGTCGAGGTGGGATCCAAACTCCAAGTCGAGGTTGAGCAACTCCAAGTTGAGTTGGAACCCGACTCCAAGTCAGGGTCAAGCAATTCCAAGTCACAACCATCATTGAGAAATTCAAAGGTCTTAATTTCTGATTTATCTACCTTTCCACCAACTTCAGGCTAAAAGAATGGAAGGGGCAATGTTTGAGCTTGGTCGAAATTCAACCATGTGGCTTGGAAACCATTAGGCAAAAATGAAAATTGGTGGCTCAAGGTGCCTCACATCCAAATCAAAACAAGAATGCCAAACATAAGGGTCATCATGCACTCACCAGTCTAGAGCTTAAGTCAAACCCAACTTTTGAAGTCGTGTTGAAAACATCTGACTTCCGATGTCGGAACATCTAATACTTCTAAAGTGGGTGTTTAGTTGAGGTCTAAAATTCAGCTAAGATCAAGGCCTCCAAATGAAGTTGACTTCAGGCTATTTAAAGGCCAGCCCATGGGTGGCCGATCTCCCTATAAATACCTCTCCATATGAAGATAAAAGGATACACATCATCAAACACACAAACCTATTTTTTGTCTTGTACCTTTTCATTCTTAGACTAGGTTTTACTTTCAAGCACTTAGTGTAGCAAGTTCTTCCTTTTCTTAGTGTAAATTATAATTACTTGCAATTTATATTATCTTGCTTTTAAATTCATGTTTACTTAAATTGTTTTGTTATCGAATTTTGTATAAGTTTAATTTCAGTTCTTTATCGTTCTTGTTATTTATCGCTTTGATATATTTTATTGCACTTTCATTCTAGTCATTTAATTTAATCGCATCTTCAATTGATTTGCATCATTCTTACTAAAAAAACAAAAAATCCCTACGAAGCCTAACCATCTTTGAATATGAGGAAGTGAAAGAACCTAGGCCAAGAGGAGATTCCTTACTTGGCCAATCAATTGTTTATTTACAAGTCAGAAGCAAACTCATCCACCCAACCTTTTCCAAAGAGGCCATTTGGTGACTTGGTGGTGGCATGCCTACCCATCTTGAAGAAAAATGACCAAAAGTTCCTTTCGTTGGAGCTTACCTCTTTTCGGCCAAGGTGGGGGACGAAAGGAACTTTTGGCCTAGGTTCTTTCACTTCCTTGAAGTCAAGGATGGTTAGGTATATGAGTATTTTTTAAGTATGTTTTGGGATTTAATGATAATAACGCAAATTTAATTAAAAGGAAGATTAAACTAAACAAAAAGAAAGTAAATTTTAAAATATGACAGAAGCAACGATAAACGTAAATTTAATTAAGAATGAAACAAGAGCGAGATGAAAGATAAGGGCGATAAAATAAAGCAATATGAAATTAAATTTAACTTAAAGAAAATTCGACAACGACTAAAAGTAAAGCAATAAACTTGAATCTAAAAACAACATAATGAAAAATGCAAGAACTTAAACTTACACTAACAAATGCAAAGAACTAATGTAGTCTACTTGCTTGGAAAATAAAACCTCGTCGAGGGATTGAAAAGCAAAAGACGAAAAGTAAGTTTTTGTGTACAATGTCGGGTCCTTCGCTCTTCATCTGGAGAGATTTATATAGGAGCATCCGTTAGCCCATGGGCTAGCCATTAAATGGCCAAAGGTCAACTCTTTTAAAATTCTTTCCTCTTGAAGACTCCAAATCCGTAGGATCACATTGATGGAGATTTTCTGATTGCTTGATTCTTTCTTCTTTTGGAATACTCTGGATTTTCATCAATCTCCTTGATTTCCTTCCATATACGGTTTCTATCAAATGCATGCAGTTCTCTGGAAATCCTGGGTTCGAATCTGGGGCATGGGCTTAGACCTCTAAGACTTATCTTGACATCTGGTGAGACATTGTAACTTCCGGAGTTCTAGTATTGATTAAAAATAATCCACTGATGTTGGAGTGGCTAGAAATTTCTCGGTTCAAACTTAAGATCATCATATAATATATATATATATAACAAAATACAAACCAACTAATGGCCTTTGAAAGCTACCATGCCGTAAGGCCTCCATTTTCTTCACAACACATGAAATATGTTTATATATAATTATATATCATGGATCAACGAACTTTCTAGCTCAGACCATGGGTACTTAATTTTGGTTGGCTAAATGGCCATCTAATTTTAGCGTCAAGCCAATTTGGCCTTTAACACTCCTAGTATAATAAATTCTTTCTTTCCAAAATATTACTTCTAATATTTTTGTTTTATCTTAGGTCATAGGATCCAAACCAACCTTCTGAACAATCCAGCTCACTTTGGACAGTCAACCATGCACATTTCATCATATATATATCCAAAACTGATGGCTTATTATTCAAATGGCGTGGGTCTACTCAAAGTACTTGGCTTAGACTTTAGAAGCCAAAGTACGTTTCTATAAGCCAATTATGCATCTTTATTCAAAAATCAAAAGCTACAACATCCTTCCTCTTTTGCTCCAAACCATGGTCAATCTCAAGGGACTTTAGCTCAAATCGACCATGACTCTACGTTGATGATTTTGACAGCCTTCTCCCTATCACTTTGAAGAAACCATAGTCACCATCACATTGAAACTCTCATATACGCCAATCCCAAGAAGAGGTTCTTACTCACATTAGGAGTTGAATCCTATAGCTATATTTGTGACCTCTTGCAAGACCTTTCGCTGGTACACCGAATCAACCACTGCCAGCCATCTCCGACTTCGCTAGTAGGATTTATGACCAAGACCAACTAAGGTCATCAAAGAAGAGGTCCCAATCTGGCTATTAGATTTGAAAAATTTGGTTAGAGGAGTTGCTTTGAAAGCTAAATCTTGCCGCAGCAGGGTTTCAACCTGCGTGGAGGCTCTAACCCGTTTAAACTTATTTTCCAACTAGGCTATTTAAAGAGCTTGACCAGGCTGAATTTTGGGTCTCGTAAGTGGCTGGTGAGAGAACCTAACTTCTTGGATTTACTTGGCTTATTATTTATTCCAAACCCAATTAGCGGTCTTTCATTTATTTGTTATTTATTTAATGCCACTTATAAATAATAGTCTCCTTGTTTGGCTAGGCCTTTTAGAGTTGGGTTTCCACTTGACTTTGGCTTGGAGTTTGATTTCCACTTGATCTTTGCTTGGAGTTGGATTGCCACTTGACCTTTGCTTGGAGTTGGATTTCCAATTGACCTTTGAGAAGTCTCCATGTATGCAATCTCATTGCATAGCTCTCATATCCACTTGTGTATTCCTTGGACTATAGTTGTTCTACATATTGAAAGATAATATAGAATGATTTAATCTAGAAAACAACCTTTCTTGCCCATTGATAACATAATATGTCTTTTATCAAAGATGTCATGTACTCTAACTATTATATAATTAGTTGGCTTTAAGGGCATATTTCTAACATCTCGAAGGTCCAAGCCCAGTCGATAGAATTAGACCCAAAACTTCTAGAGGATTTTCATGCTCGTGACGGAAGTCATATAAGGAAATAAATTAAGGAAATTGATGACAATCTGGAATATGCCGAAAAAAGAGAGAATCAAGCAATCATAGGATCTCCATCAATCCAATCTCACGGATTTAGATGGTCTCACAATGAAAGATTTCAAATAGAGTTGACCTCTTGGCCATTTAATGGCCAACCCATGGGCTGACGGATGCCCTATATAAACCTCGTCAAATAAAGGGAGGAGGGGACACATCAACACCCAAAGACTACCTTTTCGTCTCACACTTTTCTTTTCCTAGGCTAAGG
Organism: Prunus mume; assembly: GCF_029339155.1. Taxonomy (NCBI): domain Eukaryota; kingdom Viridiplantae; phylum Streptophyta; class Magnoliopsida; order Rosales; family Rosaceae; genus Prunus; species Prunus mume. The sequence continues at coordinate 22,082,070 of NC_142705.1, forward strand.
TTATATTTTTTTAGCACATAAAGTAGATCAGTTCTTCGATTTCTTGGTGTAAGTTTAATTTCTTGCAATTTTTATTACATCGATTTTAAATTCAAGTTTATTTCAATTTTTTTTAACTCTTCATTGTTATCAAATTTTCATTAAGTTTAATTTAGTTTATTATTCTTATTGCTATTATTTCTATATTGCTTTATTTTATGTTTATTAATCGATTTGATATATTTTTCATGTACTTTAATTCTTGTTATTAGGTTAAATTACATTTTTAATTAAATTTCACGATTCGCACTTTAATATCCCAAAATCATAAAAACACACCTACGAAGCCTAACCATCCTTGAATCCGAGAAACTGAAAGAGATCCAGATCAAGAGGAGGTTCCTTGCTTGGTCAATCAATTGTTTGTTTAGAAGTTATAAGTGCAACACATCCATCCAAGCCTTTCTCAAGTTCCTGCTGCTTGAACTCAAATCTTTTTTGTATTCTTCTCCGTCATAATGTCTAACTTAAACTTGTCCTCCTTCGTCATGATGTCTAACTTGAACAATTCTTGTAACATCCCACATTGACCAACGGAGAGGGGATGTGCTTTATATGTACATGCCTGCCTCCATTTAGCACAAGGCCTTTTGGGAGCTCACTAGCTTCGGAGTCATGAGAACTCCGAAAGTGAGTTGGGACTAGAGCAATCTCATGATGGATGTCCCACTAAGAAGTTGCTCGTGAGTTCTCAGAAACAAAATCGTGAGGGCAGAAAGGGGGGTCAAAGCGGACAATATCGTGCTATGGTAGAGCTGATCCCAAGATGTGACAATTTGGTATTAGAGCCACTCTACCGTGTGGTTCTAGTGTGCTGATGAGGACGTCGAGCCCCTAAGAGGGGTAGATTGTAACATCCCACATTGACCAACGGAGAGGGGGTAATGTGCCTTATATGTACATGCCCGCCTCCATCTAGCACGAGACCTTTTGGGAGCTCACTGGCTTCGGAGTCATGAGAACTCTGAAGTTAAGCGAGTTGGGGCTAGAACAATCCTAGTATGGGTGACCCACTGGGAAGTTGCTCGTGAGTTCCCAAAAACAAAACCGTGAGGGCAGATAGAGGGGCCAAAGCAGACAATATCGTGCTACGGCAGAGCCGATCCCGGGATATGACAATTCTTCTCCAAACACATAAAAAGCATAAGGGTAGGAATATAGAAGAAACTTCCATGACCTCGAAAGTGTGGAGAGTCCATTATCTACCTAGTTGAAATCTCTAATCCTTGTCCTTCTCCAATGAATTTGCCACCTTCTTTCATATACTCTCCTTCAAGTTGCATTAGGAATCATAATGAGCTTTGTAACCATGTTTATGGTGCACATAACGGTCAATATCGCACTTCGGGCTCTTATCTTCTTATTTTTCTTTGGACCAAAATGCCCACATGTAGCGTGAACAAGGTAATTGTGTTTCCATTGAACAAAAAACTAAAAGAATCAATAGATTGGGATGAAAGGATACAACAAAGCTCTGGAATGATCCAATATTTATATTGTTGTTTGCATAGGATTACGTATTTAAAATAATAAAAAACTAATACAATTTGAACAGAAACTCTAAATAGAATTACAACAAGAGTCACAAGTTATCTAAACCACCAAGCTTTGGATTTGAACAAGAGTCATTTGAATTTGCACCTAACATCTCACTTGGTCTAACAAAAACTACGAAGAAGAGTAAAAACGAACCTCCTAACCATATATACCACAAAGTTTCTAGTAAATGCGATTACATTCCTGTGGAGTACAGCCTTCAAGGTTCGTAGAAATTGTTTGTGAGGTAAAATACCTCTAGGCCGAGCTAGGCCAAACCACGGTGTTAGTGATCGAGCTGGGCTAGACCACGGTGTTAGTGGTCGAGCTAGGCTCGAGCCTGGTCACCCTATACTTTTCCACCCTGACCCGTGTGGACTCGTGGGCCCATTTGAGCTCAGCCTCAGTGCACATGAGTTTGATTTACGTTGTGTTCACTTAAAAGACTCCCAATCCTAAGGAAGTTGGGATGTTTTGGGATCAAAAAGACGCCAATCTAACCTAATTCGAGGAGAGCTGGTTTGCTCTAAAGTCCCACTCCGAGAAGGATTAGGTCGTCTGGGATGATATAAAAGGCTAAGGTCATCCTTCGTAAAAGGTATGCAATTCTAAGCACTAGAACCTATTGTGCAATTTTATTCTCAAACACTTGACTGACTTAAGCATCGGAGGGTCCTTGGCCGGCACCACACCGGTGTCACCCACAGAGGCTATCTTGTTTCGCAGGTTCTGGAGGACGACTTGGTTGGTCACGCCAACCTCGTTTGGAAGAATTGCCCGACCTTGATTTGGAAGAGGTCATCTTCTGTTGAACCAATTTTAGGCATCAACAGTTTGGCGCCGTATGTGGGAATCGACATCTTGTTGAGTTCCATCTAAGTTTTTAGACAACAACCACTTGCTTGACACCACGAGTCAAGAGTCAAGCCACAACGAACCCGTCACCCCTTCTGCGCTTATCAAGGGGAAGAAGAAATCCAATCGCCTAACTAACATCGAGACCTACCTGAAGGAGATGAGGAAAGACATTAATGAACTTCGTGACCAGAACAAGTATGAACTCCGTGACCCGAACAAGGAGGTCGGAGGAGGAGCTGAGAAGACCTACACAAGAAGGCAGCGAAGGCTAGAAGAGTGGCGTCAAGAACATGGAGATAGTCAACAGGGTGGACCCCAACGCCGAGGCAAACTTCAACATGAAGGACAGAATGATGAAGAGGGTGAGAGCAGTCCCCGATCTCCTAATGGAACAGACCGTGTGAAGTTGCAAACTTTCAAACCTAGCATTCGTGGCTCATTCTCTGGTTTCTCTCGCATGCCAACTGAAAGCCAGAGGGAATACCTTGACCTAAGGGATTTGCTTGAGGCAAAGAAAGCTCAGTACGTCCGACCTCATAATCGCAATGGTGAAGTTGATCGTGATCGTGAGGTCAATCATGGTCGTGATCGTGAGGTCGATCGTGACCGAGAAGTGGATCAGTATGAAGTCTGCCCTAATAGAGACGAGCAAGCTGGGGAAAGTAGAATTTTGGAGGCCATGAAGTGGATGCAAGATGAGATGGATCAGAAGGTGGAACTCCGCCTAACAGCCCTCGAGCGTGAACGGGGCCCAGGACCTCTCGACCTGGTCACGACAACTGACACCCTACCATTCACTAAGGACATCCTTGAATTCAAGCTCCCAAAAGATTTCAAACAGCCTAGGATGCGACTCTATGATGGGACCACTGACCCGGTGGACTTCTTGAACGACTTCGGTTACTGGATGAATGTGAAGAATGCTGGAGATGTGGTGAAATGTCGAGCTTTTCCTCTACTCTTAGAAGGATCAGCTAAGGATTGGTTCAAGTCCTTACAGCCAGACTCCATCAGCTCATTTGACCTGCTCAAATAGAGCTTCGTGAACCAATTTCTATTTGCCTCAAAGAAGAGATACCCACCTAACTACCTCCTCAGCATCAGGCAGGGCCCTAAGGAGAAGTTGGGAGACTACATCAACCGGATGCTAATTGCTCTAAAGAGCCGATCCCTAGTTGCCCTTCTAGCTAGGTTCCGAAGAGGACATTTCCTGTTCCATGTCAACAAGTTTTCACCTAAAAGTTATGAGAACCTGGTGTCCGAGGCGTATCGTCACGCCATAGCTGAGGAGATGACATATGATACACCAGAAGGAAAGAACCCGTCGCACCGGTGTAGGAGATAAACGGAGAGAAGATCGAATGATGTACGCGAAAAGCCAGGACTACAAGAAAGGAAGATTTGAGAATTCTAGACGAGGTGAGAGAGACCGAGATCGGCCATAAAATCTATTTCGACCACGGTTCGACAACTACACCCCCTTGAATACTAATCGAGAGGAGGTCTTCTTCCACATCCAAACTGAGTCGCTGAAACCATGACCTTCGAGGTTTTCCAAGGGGCGAAAGGATCCAAATCGATATTGCAAGTATCACCGCGAGAACGGTCATACAACGGACGAATGTTACGAACTCCAGGATGAGATTGAAGCATTAATTAGGCGAGGTTGTCTAAGCCGATTCATGGGGGAGAAGAAGCAAGCAGAGCCACATGACAATGCACCAGATAAGCAACCACGTGCTACGAAAGACATCAATGTTATCTTAGGCGGAGCAACCCTAGCTGGGGACTCCAACAAAGCGCGAAAGGAGTATGCGCGACGTACTGGTGGACTCGAGTCCCTCTCTATTGGTCCAGGCTACCGGACTCCGAAGTCACCCAAGCTTGGGTACTTAGCGATCACCTTTAACGAGGAAGAGGAAAGAGGTGTAGTTCACCCGCATGATGAACCATTCATAATCCAAGCCGAGATTGCAAATTGTTGTGTGAAACGAGTTTTCATTGACACAGGCAGTTCGGTTAATATCATCTTTACACCAGCTTTCGAGCAGATGGAGATATCATGAGAAGTGCTCAAGCGGTAGTCACTTCCTTGCTCGGATTCATCGGGGATAGCATCAACTCCATCGGAAGCGTCACACTACCTCTGTCACTAGGAACAGCACCCCAACGGACAACGGTTTACACAACTTTTCTAATAGTTGAATGCCCTTCTGCTTATAATGTCATTCTAGGTCGGCCAGCCTTATGCTCTCTCCTAGCCTTCATTGCTAGCCACATGCTCTTGATGAAATTCCCAACCAAAGATGGTGTGGGATATGTAAACGGTGACCAACAAAAAGCTAGGGAGTGTTACATCGTAGCATCCAAGCAGAGAGGGAAAGAAAAAATGGAGATGTACACCGTCGAGCGAGATGGGATAGACCGTGAGGTCGAGCTTGACCCATGAGAAGGTACCAATAAACAACAAGCAATGCCAGGAGGGGACTTAGAGAAAGTGCAAATCGATGATAATCACCCAGATCGGATCGTCAAGATTGGTGCCCAACTACCACTTCAAATTCATGATGACCTAACAAACTTCCTACGTGAGAACGCTCAGGTATTTGCTTGGTCGTATGAGGACATGTCGAGAATAGATCCCGAGATCATATCACACCGTCTAAGTATTGATCCCGCCTTCAAGCCAATACGCCAAAAACATCGAGCTTACGATGCAGAATAGTATGCTGCCATGAAGGAAGAGGTGGACAAGCTCACGAAGATTGGTTTCGTTCGTGAAATCAACTATCCAAGTTGGTTGGCCAACATGGTCATGGTGAGGAAGACACCTGTTAAATGGCGAATGTGCGTTGACTTCTCCGACCTGAACAAGGCATGTCCTAAAGATAGCTTCCCGTTACCCTGTATTGATTAGCTCGTCGATTCAACCGCGGGCCAGAGCTCCTTAGTTTCATGGACGCATACTGGGTATAACCAAATTCTGATGTACCCACCAGATCAGGAGCACACCTCGTTCATCACAGACCGAGGTCTTTATTGCTACAAGGTCATGCCATTCGGTCTCAAGAACGCAGGTGCAACGTACCAGCGACTTGTCAACCAAATATTTGCCAACCAGATCGGGAAGAATATAGAGGTATATGTTGATGACATGCTAGTCAAGAGTGTCACGGTGGATCATCACATTCAAGACTTAGCTGAAACCTTCAAGGTATTAAAGAGGTATAAGATGAGGCTTAATCCTGCCAAGTGTGCCTTTGGGGTTAGCTCGGGAAAATTCCTAGGGTTCGTGGTCAGCCATCGTGGCATCGAGGCGAATCCAGAAAAGATCCAAGCTCTGCTTAACATGACGTCACCTAGGACTTTAAAAGAAGTGCAAAGCCTAACAGGTCGTGTGGCTGCACTAAATTGATTCATATCTCGAGCCACAGACCGTTGTCAACCATTCTTCCAAGCTATAAAGGGGAGGACGAAACTCATTGATTGGACCTCTGAGTGTGAGCGCGCTTTTCAAGAATTAAAAGAATACATGGGAAAACCCCATCTTCTGTCCAAGCCTGAACATGGTGAAGATTTGTTATTGTACCTATCCGTGTCCTCTACAGCAGTATGCTCAGTGCTCATCAGAGAGGTGGGCAAGGTTCAACACCCTGTGTATTATGTAAGTCGAGCTCTCCAAGATGCCGAAATAAGGTACCCTGAGATCGAGAAGTTGGCCTTTGCCCTTGTTATTTCAGCTCGGAAGTTGAGACCTTACTTTCAGTCTCATACCATCGTTGTGCTAACCAACCACCCATTAAGGCAGGTCTTGCAAAAGCCTGAGACCTCAGGTCGACTCATCAAATGGTCAATTGAACTAGGTGAATTTGATATCATATACCACTCACGAGAAGCAATCAAGGCTCAAGCTGTGGCCGATTTTCTTTCTGAGTTCACTGATGTGCAACCACCACCATTAACGACCGATCAGCTTGAGATGAGCATGGAGAAGAAGATACAACCTAACCTTCCACTTTGGATTCTACATGATGATGGTGCTTCAAATCAGCAAGGAAGTGGGGCAGGGTTGGTATTAACCTCACCTGAAGACAATGAGACCCAGTATGCATTACGGTTTGGGTTCAAGGCCTCGAATAATGAAGCTGAGTATGAAGCACTCCTTGCAGGACTTTGCCTAGCCTCCGAGCTTGGGGTTCAATAGCTATGCATTTTCAGCGACTCCCAATTGGTAGTAAATCATGTCACCGAGGAATACCAAGCTCGAGATAAAAGCATGAGTGCCTACCTGGCCAAGGCCAAGAAGTTGTTGGATGATTTCATTGGTTATGAAATCATTCAAATTCCTTGGCTCGAGAATGCGAAAACTAACTCCCTTGCTCAATTGGCATCTTCTATCGATATCGATCTGGGGAGATCCATCCCGGTGGAATTCTTGAAGAAACCTAGCATAGAGGAAGATCACGTGGAGGTGTTCCCTATTAGCTCTGAGCCAACTTGGATGGATCCAATACATGATTATCTAACGCATGGAGTCCTACCTGAGGACAAAGCAGAAGCTCGACGTGTACGGTATAGGTCATCCCGATATCTGATCATCAACAACAAGTTGTATAAAAGAGGTTTCTCTTTGCCATACCTGCGGTGCCTGACACCAGATGAGGCTAACTATGTGCTTCATGAAATCCACGAAGGGGTTTGTGGAAATCACTCAGGCACTCGATCTCTTGCTCACAAAGCCCTCAGACAAGGATATTATTGGCCAACACTCCAAGCTGATGTTAAGAAGATTGCTCAAACTTGTCCCAAATGCCAAGAATACGCGGTGGTTCCCCATCAACCACTAGAGAATTTGACTTCAATTAGTAGTCCTTGCCCTTTGCTCAATGGGGAATTGACTTGATTGGCCATATGCCAAAGGGAAAAGGTCAGACCAAGTTTGCCATTGTTGCAGTGGACTATTTCACCAAGTGGGCTGAGGCTGAACCCCTAGCTACAATAACCGAGAAGAACTGCACCGTGTTCCTTTGGAAGAACATCATATGTCGATTTGGTATCCCATACTCCATAGTTACCGATAATGGTAAGCAATTTGATAATGCCAAGCTTCGTGAGTTGTGTGCCGAGCTCAACATCAAGCATTTCTTCGCATCTCCTGCTCATCCTCAAGCTAATGGCCAAGTCGAAGCAATCAATAAATTGATACAAAAGAACTTGAAAGCAAGGTTGGACAAGGCCAAAGGAGCATGGGCTGAACTATTACCTCAAGTCCTTTGGGCATACAGAACTTCACATCGAACATCCACAGGAGACACCCCGTATGCCCTTGCTTTTGGAGCCGAAGCTGTAGTGCCTGTCGAGATTGGAATGGCTACGCACAGGGTGGAAGTGTTTCAAGCTGAAGCAAATGATAACCAGATAAATCTTAACCTGGATTTAGTAGAAGAACGACGGGACCATGCTCAGTTGTGCAATGCCTCATACCAACAACGTGTAGTTCGCTACTATAACTCCCGTGTCAAACACCGAGCTTTCCAAGTTGGTGACCTGGTACTCCGCAAGGTCAGGCTTGCTACTCGCAAACCTTCGGATGGAAGCTTGGGACCGACCTGGTAAGGGCCTCACCGTGTCATTGAAGTTGTATGCCCGGGCACCTATCGACTAAGGGATCTCAAGGGAACAAATCTGCCCCATCCTTGGAACGCTGAGCATTTAAGGAAGTATTACCAATGACTTCCTCCTCGTCTACATGCTCTCAAAGTTAGATCATCAGTTTGAGATTCAGATTTTTCGTTTTGTTTCTTTTCATTCAGTGTGGGACTATCTTGCTATGATAGCTCACGAGGTAGTCTTTAGTTCTTCGACTTAATCAGCCAGCATACGAGCTCGCTCTTGTTTTGTTTTCAATTTTTTACTAGTGAATAAAATTGGGATTTCTTTTCCAACGTATTGTCTCTCCAAGCCTTAACAAAGTAACTCAAAGGGCCGCATTCAAGTCAGGATGGAATCAAGCTCTAAAGATTTGCCGAGCTCATATGGACGAAAGGTCAAGGTCCAACAAAATACGTGGAGGCATACATAGATAATACAATGAAGATCAAGGTCCAACAAAATACATCGAACAATCACCATGATCACAGAGTGACAGCAAAATAAACAACACAAATGTCTCAAAACATATATAACTAAGAAAAAAAAAAGAGTACTAACTCCCGGACCAACCACGTGGGGTATACAAAAAGGCCAATCTAGCCCGATCAGGTCAGAGAAGCATCATCCCCATGAGCACCTCCCATCATGGTCTCATCGTGTGCATCAACCTCAGAGGTGCCCATCTCCACCTCACCCACCATTGGACCCCCCGTGTCCAAGGAAGGGGCGCCGTCATCCACAGCATCACTAAGGTCGAGCTCACCTCGAGCAAGGGCACCCTCCAAGATGGTCCAGTCCAGGGTAGGATAGCACCTCCTCATGGCTTTCATGCAAGACTGAAAGCCCTCATCTAAGCAAGTTGATTTGAGCCCCTCAAACTCATCAGAAGACTGCAATTCTATGATCGCCTTATCCTTGGTTGATCTTAGCTCTGCCACCTCACTAGTAAGCTTGGCCACTTGCTCTTGGATGACACCAAGATCTTTAGCATGCTTCTCAGCCATGCTCTTCAACTCGGACTTAGCATCATTGACTTTCTTCTTCTCGAGGTCAACCACTGACTTTAGCTTGGTGGTTAGAAGGTCACTATCTTCATTTTTCTTCCCTAGTTCCTTGATCTCATCACTTTGTTTTTGGAGAAGGCCGCGTACCTCGAGCTGGGCATGATATTGGAGCCAAGTAGCCTAACATTACAAATGTATAAGGAAAATAAAAAGTGGTGAAGGGGTAAGCATGAATTCAAGAAGGGCCATATCAGAACAAGCATTACCTCTAGCGTGGCTTGCAAGGCCATATCTATCTTCCCATTAGGGGACTTCCCTTCGAATCCTTCAAGCTTGGAATCACGAATGCCAAGCTGACATGTCCTAAAGAATGAGGTGAATGCCGAGTGGATCCTCGAGGCCTGAAGGTGCAGATGTATGTCACCACCATCCACCCTTCGCTTCTTGGGATCAGGTTCCACAGCCGTCATGTCCACCTCTCTGTCTCTCTCTATGGAACCATCTCCATCGAGCACAATGGTTGCTTGCGAAGAAGGTGTGCTATGAGGGATGATGCGAAGGGGACCAGGATCACCGTCCACTGGAATGGCTAGTTGGCAAACCCTACCTCCACCACCGCCCTTTCTTTGCTCTGCTTTTCTCTATCCCTCAAAAGCTCTCCTCAAGGACTCAGTGAGCCTAGAACCCGGGTTCCGTGTTTTCTTCTCTGGTGACATACTTCCTACAACATGCACCAGGTTTAGATTATCAAATTAAATTACAATAAGAGAGTATATACGAAGAACCTTACCTTGGTTCTTGGGGGATGCTAGCTCGACCTCTGCAAGTATGGAAGGAGTGGTCAACCTCTTGCCCGACCTCTCGATGCTGCTACTCTCAACTCGGACTCTCACGATTTGCTCCAACTTCCGACCCTGAATTGAAGGTCTGGCCTACCTATCTGCAAAACCACGTATGCACTGTGTATTAGACCGTCAACCAATCATACAAAGGTGCACTGAATAAAAACATGCTAACCTACATGACATGTAAGTACCCACCTGCTCGACGAAAGCGAGTTTGAACCAGAGCACCAGAGCCCACATCACCCTCTCTAAACTCCCAATTCCTTGAGGCAAAGAAATACTTGTTTTTCCAAGCTTTCTTTGAAGGGTTATTTGTTATCAAGGCACCTCCTATATTCATGAAAGCACAAACATACCACCACCCTGTGCTACCTGAATGCTTCTTCAGACAATATTGGTTTGCAAACTGAGCAAAGGAAGGCTCACCAAGCCCTAGTTGCTTCCATAACACATACATGCTCAACCAGGTTATATAGACATTCGGGTTGATTTGCATGGGAGCCAACCCTAAGGTTCTAAGGAGTTTATGGACATACGGGTGCAGGGGCAACCTAAACCCACACTTAAAGAACCCTGGATGTATCAAGATAGAGCCATCTGGGGGCTGACTTGCCTTCTCATCCTTCCTGGGCAACCTCAACTCTATGGTGTCTGAGATCCCATACTCCAACCTCAAATGCTCAAGCTCACCTTCGGTCATCTCATTTCTTACCTTATCAATGCTATAGTGACCTATTCTCTCTGCTACCACCTCGTCTTCCATATCTACCTCATCATCAACAAGACCGCCATCTCCTCCTGCTAGCTCAGCCTCTTCATCCTCATCACCCCCTTCACTCTCGTCTCTCGGATCCCAATCTCTTACCCAAACCTCCGCCCCAAATCGTGAACTACCCGACTCAGACATCTACGTGGCACACACTAGGTCGTGTTCTAGAATGGGGACTTACCCAACTCAGATGGCAAGGTTCTTTTCTTTCAGGTTCAGACCCCGTCGGTAGGTCTTGATCATGAGCTCTCCTACCCCTTGCTTGTGTCTACCTGCACCAATAAACATATCCTTCAGTCATGACGAAAATGATATGGACACACCAACATGACAAAACTGACGACGGGACAAACAATTCAACAACATTTATTATGCCTATTTAGCAATTGTATTTTTTCACCTAGTTTTTGGAGACAAGGCGTATAGGGGTTCATTTATTATGCCTATATATTTTATCATATATATACAAAAGCACACCTATTTCCTACAAACAGAGGTCCCATATGGAAGCTGATACGCCCCCCAGATTCTTTTCTTATATATATATATATATATATATAAGCACTCACCGACACAGCTCATATAGACACAAACATATATATATGGCATATTATATATTTCCTACAAAGAGCCGACATGAGGTCCCAAACATTGTTAAACATCAATTCATATATGGCCTCCGCCAAGAAGCAACAGGACAACAGTAAGAAGACACGCGTGGGTCTAGATAAAAAGATAAGTAGGAAAGTATGGATTTCTCTTCACAAAATAAAAAATGGGAGCTAATATGTTCAGTTCAGAAATGGGGGCTGATATGTTCATTTAAGAAATGGTGGTAGCAGAAATTAAAAATAGGGTGGTGATGAGATCTTACCCCCTTGATGTGTTGGTGTTGCTGGTATCAGATTTCTGACCTCTCCCATTCCTTTCTTCTCCAAATAACAATTAGGTTGGGGGCTAATACCTTCTCACTCTTTCTGTTGTCGTTTTGATCGACCCGACTTTTGGGGTTATTTTTATTTCAAAATGGGGCTATCTTGGAAAGCTAAATTTTTTAGCCCCCCACCAATGCAAACTTGCCACGTGGCGTCCTCACCATGAGATATTTTCAACCATCATTTTTGTTATTCTCAAAGACACACAAATCTGAAATCAAATATCGTCTGTACAATTCGAACTCAGATAATTGTACGTAGGCAGCCTGATAGTTAACGCAAGATGAGGCAAGCATCAGGTTTTATTATTCTCTTTTGTGCTAAATTCTTATTCTCCCCACCAGTAACCAAGTCCTTTTGCCAAGCTCGTTTTTGTGGAAACTTGGGGACTCTGGTGCCGACCGGTGACACGGGAAATATTAAAAAATTATTTTATAACTTAATATTGCTAGCTCGGCCAAATTATTAAAGTACAACTCCCCACACAAAACTCTCTTGTCTGGGGACTTAGGGGACTTCTGTTTGTGAGGTAAAATACCTCTAGGCCGAGATAGGCCAAACCACGGTGTTAGTGATCGAGCTGGGCTAGACCAAGGTGTTAGTGGTCGGGCTAGGCTCGAGCACTGGTCACCCTACACTTTTCCACCCTGACCCGTGTGGACACGTGGGCTCATTTGAGCTCAGCCTCGGTGCATATGAGTTTGATTTACGTTGTGTTCACTCAAATGACTCACAATCCCAAGGAAGTTGGGATGTTTTGGGATCACCAAGACGCCAATCTAAATGGAGTCCTAGTCCGAGGAGGATTAGGATGTTCGGAGTCCTAATTCAAGGAGAGCTGGTTTGCTCTAAAGTCCCACTCCGAGAAGGATTAGGTCGTCTGGGATGATATAAAAGGCTAAGGTCATCCTTCGTAAAAGGTATGCAATTCTAAGCACTAGAATCTATTGTGCAATTTTATTCTCAAACACTCGACTGACTTAAGCATCGGAGGTCCTTGGCCGACACCACACCGGTGTCACCCACTAAGGCTATCTTGTTTCGCAGGTTCTGGAGGACGACTTGGTTGGTCACACCAACCTCGTTTGGAAGCATTGCCCGACCTCGATCTCGAAGAGGTCATCTTCTGTTGAACCAATTTTAGGCATCAACAGAAATCATGATCTAATTACATCCATGTGTCTTATGATTCACTCCATTCTTGAAAGCAACAAATGAAAGAATCAGAACGCAAACTCCCAAACCAGCAAGCCGTAACCCTAAACATGCAATCAAAATCCAATTAAAATGCCCTAACTATAACCTTAGACATGTAATCAGAAACCAAAACACCCAAAGTCAAACCTAGACATGCAAGCCAAACCCAGAGTTAAACCCAAAACCCAAAACCCGAACCCCCAAACCTAACCCTGAACATGCAATTAGAACCCAAAACCCAAAACCCGAAACCCAAACCCCATTATTTCAATAAATAAAATCTAATTTTTATAGTTAAAAACCCATGACTAGATCCAACTTAGCATGTTACCTAATTAAGCTCAAAATCTGAGTTATTGTACTTTTCATATTCCAAAAGTACCCTAATTACAATTTACGTTAAATTTGGAAAGATTATGTACATTTGTTTCCATAAAATATAGTTGTAATTGATGTAGGTATTAATCAATCCCCTCCTCGGCCTAACAAAGCTCATTTTCATCCACATTCAGTCGTCGTCGCCCTCTTCGACTTGACAACGTCAAGTCACTTTTCTTCCACGTTGAGTTGCTGTTGTTTCTTGTTGAAGCAAAGAAAATTACAAGAATAATATGACCCGGAAAATTCGTTGTGAAGCTGTGAACGATTCTTGGGATGAGTCGCATACAAAGTTGCTCTCTTTAAGACGTTTCGCAACTCTGCCCAATTTGTGCAAGCAATTCAGAAAATGCCACTAAGTCCCCAGGATAAAACAGCCCCATAATTTCCTTTATCTAGGTTCTTCCTTGCACTGAGGAAGGACCCGAATACAAACACCTTTCTATGTTGCGCAGAAACCTTAGTTTAGAAAATAAGAAAAAGATATGAAGAGGAGGAGGGCAGCAGCTATGGCCTGTGTCTTTTCTCTCCTAGATGTATCAGATATATATACAAGATTTATAACAAAGAGACGTTGTGGGCTTTAAGGACATCAATGCATCAGTTGAAAAAAGATTCAGCCCATATTAATAGAAAATAACTCCTATTAATAAAGACAATTTAATGCAATTATTGAATTATTGAATATATTTTTTTTTAAATAAAAAATAAACATACCAATTTCAACAATCCCCCACTTGTTTATTTTAGAAATAAATTCATTAAGCAACATATCATAAGACTATGCATAAGTAGAGGTGTTTTTCAACTTGAACCTTTACATAGTGATGGAGCTTCATAATATACAAGAGTAACATATAGTTTTGAACTCTATCTCTGACAACACCACACACATAGCCCTACTAAGGTGAAGTTCAAAAGCCAGCACTTTACAGCCATGTGCTTGTATCCCAGTATAGTGAATGCTCTAGAAAATTTCCCCCAAAATTTTCATAGAAAGCGGCCTCACTTTCACATTCACATAGGTGAGACTATCAGAGATATTCCTGTAGCTAGATATCCCACTCAATATAGAGTATAGATCTCATTAAGAGTTATAAACAACTCAACCTTAAATCGCTTCAGGATTTCATGCTTCTAAGGATGGATATGGAACAATAGCATGACTCCACTCATATCACTAAATGACTTGTTATTACCCATTGAACCTATTTCTTGGGATTTCCAATCTATAGGTTGGGTTACCATCACAAGTGACTTAACCTTCTAGGGGTTTTAGTCTCATTCCTTTTGACGTTTTCCAAACCTTTTCTTGTGCTAGTCCTTTCATCAAAGGATCAACTAAATTCTCATCAAACCATACATAATCCACTATTATAGTGGATAAGAACAGCTGGTATCGATCTCGCACACAAGGAGGTATCTAACAGTAAATTTCTCAACCAACTTGCTTTCTCTAGCCATTGATAGAGCTATCATCTTCCACATTGAGTCGTTGCCGTCACTCCTCTCTTCATCTCTGGGGTGCTGGCCTCGTTGTTGTCTCTCTCAGATCCTGGTTGTTGGTTTCGTCGTTCACTTTCTCCTCGGTGCGTCAGTGTTTCTAGCAGTTGCTTGGTGATAACTCCATATTTGTGCTTATTTTCTATTCACTATTCCTATGATTTGCATTAGTTTCTTATGTGAAATTGGTTGTTTTGATGTGTTTAGTGTGAGTTTTATAGGAAGTCGTCCATAAAGTTGAGTTGGAGCTAAAAAGAGAAAAATACGGTGAAAAAGAGCAAGGAAGGCATAAATTTGGAATTAGCAACTTGGAACTCTAGAAACAGCATGTAGATGGGCCAACTTTATGGATTTAACTGTACGTGCTCAGGAAGAACCAGATAACCTGATATGCTTGGAACGCTCTGGAAGTCTAGTTTCTGGAGAAGTTTACGGTTTGTGATTTTGAGTTTTCTAGAGAAAGTTACATCAGTTTTAGTATCAGTGGGTCAATGCTGGAATTATGTGCGAGTTTTGACAACTTAGCATCACAAGTTACCATTCTTGGGAAGCAAGCTTTTGGACATCCTTGGGCAGTTAGGAGGCACCAAAATATTGTGTTAATTCAATTATAAGTTAGATATTTTTGTTGGGATTGGTGGCGTTTGGTCAGGTCAAAGGAAGTGCATCAAAAGTCAAATCCTAATCACATTAGGAGAACAAATTCCCTATTCTAGATGGATTTAATTCCTATCTTTTCTCCAAAACCCTGAAGCTAGCGTATAAATACATTTTTTGGACCAGCTTTGAAAAGAGAGAACCCTAGCGTATTGTTCAATATCTCAAATCACTCAAATCACTAAATTCACATACTCACTTTCTTAGCCATTCATAGCCTTCAAGATTTGCCAGAGGATGAGTTCAACTAAAGTGGATTCATCTAAGGGTTTTTCTATCTTAATTCAAAATTTGTATTATATGATCATAAGTATATTGTCTATTTCTAAGATGGCTATGGATAACTAAATTCTTTACTAGGGATCTGATGTACCCTAACATGATGATTCTATGTTATTGAGTTAATACTTTATTTTTAATCAATTTATATTCCTTGTTTCATCCATTATTATAATTGTGATCTTGATACTTGTAATTGGCCGTTATAGGTATTTTTTATTATCTAAGATAAGGTTGGGTGATGAGTTCATCCCTAATCTTATATGCACTATGAATAAATGAGATGGACACTTCTTAGTTCTTGATTGTTCTTCATAAACTTAATGGATTCTAGATTAAATTTGGTTACGAGGTTCATTAGTTGGGGTTTAATTGAGGATACTTGGTGACACCATGGCCAAACTAATCATCATAATAAAGAAAGAACGAATCCTTGGAATTGAATTGAAACTTTATTCTCAAAATCAACTAATACATAGAATAGGATTGTTATGGTGAACTCGGAATCCTAGCTTTCATCCATTGATTTTCAAAACCAATTTTTACCCTTTGTTATTTTATTTTCTTGATTTTCAACACTTCGATTAAAATTGAGTAATCTTATTTTCGGCTATTTTAGAAGTTTAAATATTTCATTTTATTTTCTATGTTTCTTAAGGTATTCATATTTGGAATTAATTGATAAACTTTACAAATCTTTGTGGGAATGACTCTCGTATTTGCTTGTTATACTATCATATCGATTCGTGCATTTGCAAGGTATAACTTTTGTTCATGGTATTGTGGTTTCGGTAGGTCTACTATTGCTATTGTGCCGACAGTCTCCTAGTCAACGGCGACGATGGTGCAAGCTGCTTCTTTGGGGTCTGCGATCACGGTGGAGGTGGCTTTCCTCACCCCTCCCTCCGTTGTCCAATCTACAATCTCAAGCCTTACCTTCATGAGAAAACAGTCATTGTCTAGAGATTTGGTGTGGGTGGCTCTTCACCTAGGGTCAATAGCTTTGGTCCCCCTTTTCACGGTATTGGGCTAGGTTTTTGACAACTAGGGTTGTTGGGTACCATCCTTTTACCCATCTTTATTGGTTTGGCTGGTGACTCTACGATGTTGACTGCAAATCCAAGTCATGTTGGTGTCCCTCTTGAGAAACCTATAGAGACTAGTCAAGTTGAGTCTCCTGGGTGTTGTCCTTAACGTGTTCTTGGAGCATTCGTGGGCTTGGCATTCAACGAATGCTCTTGTGCTTGATCCTCGTGTTCAGGTTAAGTGGCTAGACCAGTTTTGTTATTGTTGCATGGTGTTTTCTTCGTTATCCCCTTAGCTGATATTTGATTCTTCCCCTGTCTCAAGGACTATGTTTTCATAGGAGGTTTCTTTGTCAATGTTGAGATAATACAACGTGCTTGGGGACTTTTTTATTTTATTTTCTTTCCTAGCCTATTTGCGGGGTTAGTCTCTTCTTTGTGTTGTTCCTTGCAAATTTCTCTTCTTTCATCGCCAATTGCTATTGGAGATGGTGTGCTTAGTGGATGTTTTCTTTCTTCTTGGCGTATTGTGTTCTCTATCGGATGCTCTCAATGTCTTATGGCTGTGCAAGGGACTATGATTTCATAGCAGGACTCTTTTGACAGTTGGATTGTGTTTTAGTGTTCTCGTCGGAGGTCTATGTGTCAGTTCTTGTTTTATTTTATCTTGCTCTAGCATTGGTCCTGCGTGATTTGACTCTGTTGTTAGTCAATGATATGTGTGGTACTCTTTCCTTCACTCAAGAAAGTTTTAACAAGGTCACTGTTTCATGTCGTTCTATGTACGCTACTTTGATTATATGAATGAATTCCATTTCTCAAAAACAAAAAACAAAAAAAAAAGGACCTATTTTTCTCTAAGAATGTATCTATTTTTAATTTATGAAATATGTGCAGAAGTTTCATGTAACAACCCAAACCTAAAATTAATATTTAACTATTAATTTATTTGAGAAAAATACTAAAATACCCCTAGAATATTTTATTAGTTTAAAAGTTGACTTTTTGATCGGGAAGGAATTTGGGGATTTTAGTTGTACCGTTGCGTAGAGCGCGACGAAACGAGTTCGTAGACTTGTAGTGGACTCAAATCGGAGTTGTAACGAAGGAGTTACGATCAAAAGAAGTTCAGTGGCATAACCGTAAATATTTCGAAGTTCAGTTTTATAAACCCAGATTTTTCTGGGTTTCGGGGAGGAGGAGCCGACTTTCTGAGCTGATTCCTCTCAGCTCCGACCCCCGATTCAGGCAATACCAGTGCCAAATGAACCACGAAACTTCCCTATTCCAACCCCAGCCCTTCGTCCCCATGATCCGCCGCCATAGTCGCCGGAAACAGCCACGAAACAGGCGGCGCTGGACAGTTTTTGACAGAACTTCCAAGCGTTCGTTCTCCGTCGTCCGGCCACCAAATCGGACGAGTGAGGTATGGTTTTCTAGCTATTTTTCATGCTCTAGCTGCTGGTTGGGTAGGATTTCAGAAATTTCTAGCGTAAATAGCTCGATTTACGAGTTAGGTTTCAGCCGGTTTTCGAGTAACTGTTCCGGCCATTTCCGGCCACTTTTTGGGGTTGGTCCAAGAACAAAAGTGGCTCCAAATAGGGTGTTTTACCTAGGATAGGAGTCTTGAGCCGAGATGTTGAGATTTTCCGGTGAAGCGTTATCGCTTTAGGCACCACGCGCTGCCAGCGCGTGTGGCGGCGCGTGGGAAGTAAGATGGGGACCACAGTCAGTCTAGAATGATCTCCTAGTCCTCACGAGCGCATAGGATTTCGCGGATCTTAATTCGGATATCGTTTGAACCCGGAACGGATTTCGCCTCTTGATTTTTCACTATGTTTGAACCGTTTGATAGTAGTTATTTTCAAGTATGTTAATCTAGACTTTCCCGGATCGTATCGTATTTGACGGATCGTAAACGGATACTCAAATGTCACCTAGAGTGGGGTTTATAGTAAAACAAACCATTATAGGTTACAAGTTTTGGTCATTTACATTTTGGTCACGATTTTGCGATTCGAAAGTTCAAAGTGGAATTTGGTCGTTCATTTCAATTACAACATGCACCTATTTTAAGACCCCCCAAAAAAAAATACCCTTTTTATATTGGAAATAGTGCCTATATTTTATTTTATAAATAATATATCTATATTTTCTATAAATTATTATATACTTAATTTTAATTTATGAAAAATGTACACAAAATTTCAATTATGAAAGTAACTGACTTTTTCTTTGTAAATAATGTACCTATATTTTCTATAAAGAAAATACCGATATTTATATTTATATTTATATTTATTATTTTTATAGGTACATTATTTTTTGGATATGTAATTTAGGGATTCTTTTTATTTGGGTTCAAATCTATCTTGCATGACAGGCTATTTTAAATTTGGGTTTTAAGTAAATATTTAAAAGTAGGTGGGTATATGTGTAGGATATAATTTTGGGCTGATATGAGAACAACCCTTGTTTTTTTATCAAAATAATTCATATCTTCGCCTTTCAAAACCTTGGTCTTCAATAATATTACTTTAACTTTATATAGAGCTTTCATTAAGGGATTCTTCAAATAAGCTTATTTGAGATCCAAACCGTATTTTGCAGATATTCGATATCATTTAACCACTTAATTAAATTATTTAAATTTAAGTACTTTCTTAAAGTATTGTATTCATTGATTTTATTGGTGTCAATTTGATGCCTTAATGATTTTCAATTTACATGATTTTTTTTTGCAAGGATGATCTCTAAATGAAGATGTTAAGATTTCAGAGGGATGGACCTTTGGCCTACCGCTAGCAACATCGATATTGTCTCTAATTTAATCACTTGTTTAGCAGGTGTGGGGTTTTTGTATAAAAGGCCTCGATGTTATTAAGAGTGGAACCATTTATTATATGGGACTTTCTATTTTGTTAAGTTTCCGATGTGGGACTCGTGTATTCTTCAACAGAAGATGTGAAAAAATAGATGGTTTGGATCTTTATAAAATATATATATATATATCAAAATCGTATGGGACCCTCAAAACTGTCCTGAGAGAGAGAGAGAGAGAGAGAGAGAGAGAGAACAACGGAATCTTTTTTTATTATCATTGGATAGTAATACGTTTTGTCCACAAATTAATTAATACATGGTTGCCACTAGTTCTAGTCTCCATGCTCTGATTTCATATTTAGAATTAGAGATTTGCTTATCCATTCCTAACACCTCATATTTGATTGCCACCTTTAGTATGTTTCAGCAATTTAACAAACTACATACTCAACGACTTGATAAGTAAGGCTTTATTACATAAAAATTATCATCACAATAATTAATATCCAAATTTATTAGAAGACTCTAAACGATTAGTTGTTTTACTCGGGATTAAAAACTCTACAATTTTTCCTAATTTCTCCTGCATTTCCAACAAGAACCTGGAGACTCCCCATCTTTAATATAGCAGTTGCAAAGCTCTGACTGAATCTCACACCATTTGATGCAAATCTAGAAACAATACCAGTCGTAGATCTATCTGAAGCAAGCTCCTGGTCGATCTGCAAGATACCTCTCTTCAAAAGAAGCTGATTGTAGTACTGGTTATCAAAAGTAGAAGATGTATTTTGGTCCAGAAATGTAGTTGGGTTATTGCCAGCTGCACAAAGTTTGCTCAGCTTGGCAACCAAGGCTGGATCCATAGAAGGATCAGGAGACCCTGTGCCTTGAAAGTTTGACAGCCTATCTTCGAAAAAATTACAGTGCACTAAACCAACCGTGTGTGCACCCAAAAGAGTGACCATGTCATTTAGGGTCAACCCTTTGGCTGTGAAAGCCTGCAACGCCTGAGACACGGAGAACGATGGACCGGGCAAGTTAACTTCGTCGGGATTTGAAACAAGGCCATCACGCCTTCCGGTGGGAGCAGCGTAGCTTGGCCCTCCCGCAAGAACAACTGAATCTCGGGTTGCGAGGGTTATGATATCTGCACAGGATACAGTTGAAGGGCATGCTGCCTCTAGGCTTTTCTTGGCCTCGTCAATAAGCTCAAATCCTCGCACAGTCAAGTTTGGTCCTGCCGATTTTTCAGATGGCTTCTTCGGTTTCGAATCTATAAGTATGGAGGCATCACATCCCTGCAATACATATAAAGTTCATTAAATTAACTCATGAATTATACACAGACACACATATTGTATATATCAACTTAACCATGTATAAGATTAATGTAGCGTACTCTGACAAAGCAGTCATGAAAATGCATGCGAAGCAAACCGCCAGTTATGGATGAATCAGTTGCAAACCGTTTTTGCACGACTTGTCGTATAATTGATTCAGCTTGTGGGCAGGTAGCATTGTAGAAACCAACCCGCAGGTCAGCCAGTACAAGAGGAAGAAGAAAGAAGAAGGCTAGAAATGAAGTCTCAATGATCTTCATCTCAACTTCTCAATTATATATATATATGCTCTGAATAATAATGGATAGATGAGTTGATGAAAAGAAGAGGTTTGTGTTTATGGAAATGGATAAGGAGTTCAGGAAAGTATTTATAGAGGGAGAGATGATGGAGAGCATTAGCCGGAGTACGTGAAAAAAATGGCTGGAGTGCGAGAAAAGTCAAAGGCAGGCATATGATTATGCACAAATAAAGTAAGAGAACAAGGATTTTGAAGAATATTTTGGATGCACATGCGTATGCTAAAATTTGCGCGTTGAATTTCTGCTCCTACGTTCAATATGCAAAAGTAATGAACATTTTTTTTTCCGCGCAAGGACAAAAACGGATGACAAGGCTGATATGAAATGACAAAATACTTTATATTTATGCATTACTACTCGATAAAATCTGTAGAATCGAGGATGGCACATAGCATCCAAGTTGCTATAATAAACCAAAATGGGTGTACAATATTTATCTCACGTGTTTCTATTCCTATATGTTCTATTTATCCATATAATTTCCTCATAGATAAGGTTGTATGGCAAATATTTTGTCGATTGGGTTGTTAAAGAGGATATGCACATAAGTCTTGTCTATGTAATGAAGCTCAACTAGTCTATAGACGGTACGTTGGTGTGCATTTTGGAAACCAAAGGTTAACTCCAATAATTCGACAAATTATAACGAAATAGTGGTTGCCACGGTAGTAGAATGATAGTGATAATTTTAAAGGATAAGGATGCTTTCAGGCTAAACATTAAAAAACATGATAGTGAAATTTGTCGAGACGTGACCAAAACTATTTTAGAACTCCATATGGACGGTTTAGCAATCGCCTAATTTAATTTTTTACCTAAGTCAATAATTGTTGAACATTAGGTCATCCAAAGACAGAGAACAGTGAAAAAATTGGTAATAATTCATCATAAACAATTTAAGACAATTGGATGAAGGACATTGACTCTCTCATACTAAGACGTTTCGAATTGAAAACAAAAATAATAATGCAAAGTGTAGTGTTTAATATTGGAACTTTGAAGCCGTGGTCAAAAAGTCTTCAGCAAACAGGCCTGCAAATTCAATACAGGCGCCACAATATGTTCCCAGCTTTTATGCAAATAATTGGTTACTTCCAATCACATAATATTTTTATCAAATTTGGATTCTGGGTTCCATTATTCCAATAGAAATCTAGGGGCGTCTTTTGGCTTTTGGTTTTGGCAATATCGATATACCTTCGATTTTTTGGTGGAAACTCTCTTTCAGAACTCTTAAGGCTCATTGTCATTTGGCATCCTTTTTGTATTTTGCTTTGCTTTCATTTTAAAATGAAAGATAGAGAGGGAATAGATGGGAGAAAAGATAGGGAAACAAAGGAGAAGGGTGGGAGACAAAATGTGTACGATACCTGAAAATGACAACTAAAATTACCATTTCAAATAGCTTTTCCAAGCTTTTATTTCACCCATTCTCTTTCATTTCTCTTATGCTAGTATCTCTGCACATACTCCGGCACAAAACATCCTGTTAGAAATCAAGGCTTAATTGAAGGAAGACTTTAGATTGAAGTTAACGTTATGTAGTTATCTTACTTGGACAGCAATTCTTTTCCTTTTCTATGTAATTACCTTAGACATAGGATCTGGATATTTCTTTCAAATATGCAATAACAAACAATGACGCAAACCACACATGAACCAGCATCTTATAATCGTGAGCCCTAAAAAGCAACTTTAATGCTAATTTATATGGTCAACCAGGGAACTCAACCAGTAAGTTCGCCATCTCTTGTATTACTTTCACCTTGGTCTCTCATCCATTCTTCTTCTCATATATTTTCTCCATCTTTTAGCTGGAAAAAATAAAAAGTAAGAATGAAAGATGAAAATTTTACGAAACATGTTTTTAAACAGTATAAGAGTTAATTATATATATATATATATATATATATATATATATATATCCTTAGGCGTGTTGCCTAAGGATAATTCATGTTAGGCTTAGCCTTGTCTTGTCTAGCCTAAGCCAAGACCTTAGGCCATCTCCAAGTGGTGAGGGTGCAATGTATAGGCGAGAGATGGGGACCTTCATATGAGTAATGCTACACTTACGACATTATTATCCGACATTTCTATATCACATGATGTGGCATGTCCATATCATATGTCATATCAATTAAATTAATGAAGTATACTTTAATAAAGAAAATTAGAAAAATAGAAACTAGTATTTTACATGATGTGGTATGTACACATCAGCCGCCACATAATGTGGTATAAAATTATTGTATAAAAAATGTGGTAAGACTAGTATTATTCCCTTCATATTAGCCACATGATTCATCTAAATAGTAGCTTCACTTAAGTTTAATGAAATGATCATGTGTCTAATAGAAGGTCCACATGAGCGGTCCATATATGCACCTCACTATAGAATTTCGTATATCCTAAAAAATAACACAAAATTCCCCAAACTCATATCCAATGGGCTACACAAAGTGCCAATTCCTAAAAATCAGGCCACATGTGGCCCTTTGGCCAACCCGGGCTAAATAATTGGATGGGCCCAGTTAACATCAGCTAGCTTTATTTTATTTTATTTTTTTAAATCTGAAAAAAAAAATTTGTTTTTTTTTTTAATTCTAAAAAATTCCTAATTTTTTATTTATAAATACATACCTCATTCTTACATAATTTCTCACAACATCTTCATCATTTTACATATTATCCTTCCTCAAATTTATCCTTTTACATAATTTCTCACACTCTCTTCATTCTTTTACAAACTATCCTTAATCTTTTTCCATTTAAATTAATTTTTAGGTTGTTTTTAAAACAAGACAAAGACTTGTCAAAAATCATATCCCAAAATATTTTTATCTTCTAAAATGTATTTTAAATAGGATATAAATAATAGTTTAATTAAATTAACTAATAAATTTACATAATATACTAAAAACTATTAAAATACTAAATTTCGCCATTTGTTGTTGAAGACGGTTAAAATGTAGCTTGACACTATTCCTTATAAAATCATGGGAGTTTCACTAAAACATCCAAAATGGGAGTTGAAATTATAAAAAAACCCAAGCACTATTTAAACATATAAACACACCCAAAACCCATCATTACACACACTCAAAACCCATTTATAAACACATCCAAAAAGTTAACTTTGAGGTTGATTTTGGGTGTGTTTCTATGTTTAAATAATGCTTAGATTTTTTTATAAATACATGTCTAGGATTTGGTTTATTTATAAATTTGTATAAAATCATTTATCAGAGGACTAAATGTAAAACGGGACTAAATATAGCCATCCGCACCTGAAGAAGGCCTTATAGGCATCAGGGCTCGTACTGGACTAACTTTTCCATGAGCTTATGCCTAGCAGAAGGCCTTGCAAGGCTTTCGTGGGTGGTTTGGGCTCAATCTCAACTGCCTGCCCAGTGGGGCGCTTTGGGTAGAGGAAGCGACCCCTGCCACCTTTGGGGCAGTAATCTCAACTGCCTTCATTAAATGCTTGAATAGATGCTCCTCATCTTCTCCTGCAAGTGCAATTTGGCTTGCTCGACTGCCTTTTTGTACATGTGTCGCTTTGTCATTGGCGTCCAATTATTTGCTCCCACGATTCCGTAAAGCTTATAAAATGATTACATTGTTGCCAAATTTTCCTACAAACCGTATAAAAACAATCAAGAAAGGAAGGTGACATATGGTTCCAATGCGACTAATTTCAATTATAGAAGGTGGAGGTTTTAAACAAAAAACATTAGTAAGATTAGACCAAATTTGACTACAATACTGACACAAAGAAAAATGTGTATTTGACTAAAAGAAATTGAGAAAAAATGTGTATAAGTTTTAGAATAAGAATTAGACAAAGATAAAGATTTAAAATGTTTGTCAAATGGAAAGTAGTTTTGTTTACCTTTTTATATTTGAGCCTGTTTAAAGTTAATAAATTTCCTCAATTGATCTTTTGATCATTAATGATTTCGAAAATCAACTTTCTTTTATGTGAGTATGTCATTGTTGGCAATTAGAACTTTAACAAATTTGAATGACTTTATTATATACTTGCGTTCCAAGTAATAGACTTTAAACAAACAATTATGATTTTTGATAGGACCCGCCCCGAATTTCCTCAGAAACCGGGACGGACCCTGCCTAAATTACCGACATCACCCCGATGCCGGGCCCACTTACTAAAGACCGAGACTTTCTATCAAAAATTTGGCAGAGTCTCCCCTGTAAATTGAACATTCCCAAACTTCAACCTGCTCAAAATTTACAGTTAAAAAACCCAACCAGCAACATACTTTTAAAAGCAGTTAAACAATTTACAACAAAGGCCTCCGACCTCACAATTCAAACCCTAAGCGGGCGATACATAGCATATCTAAGAAATTCAAATACAACATAAACAGAGTTCCACTGGAAGGATGAAGGAGTCCCTACAAAGACTCAAGGTTCGGAAGCACTCAATCCGGCTCGACTGCGGAGCTTAGTCAATACTGGCTGGGAGGCACAAAACAGAAAAATTGTGAGTGGACAAAAATAACGTTCAGTTCAAATAAATCAACGTAATATAACCCCACCGTTAGTAAATCATGCAAGAAACTCCAAATGCATCTTAAAATCGTCATAAGCAAGTATATGAATATATACTAAAATAATACCGGATACCAAGTCCGAAATCCGTGAACAACACTTCACAAACCCACCATTCAAAAGTTAAAAGTCCCGAAAGATTAAACTCTCAAAAACATATCCATTGGCACGACCGGTGAAGAAGTATCCTTACCGAGAAACAAGAACGAATGAATATTCATATGTATATATATGTATAATAATATATAATATAATAATACTAAAATAATATATAATTATAACCAACATTTAGTTGTATCGGGGAAACAATCCAACCGGGGGATTGTTTGACTAGTCAACATGGCAGAGCCATTCTTCAATTCACCATGTGACTAGGGAACGAGTTGTCCAATTGGGGGACTAACTCTCAGCCAGCACGTACAGCCGAGATACTCAAAGCTTGTACGCCTGAAAAATCAGTCCTACGTGCGCAAACTACCCCAAATCCAGGGTCTACAGCAACATCCCATCAAGGATGTCCCGGGTTCTAACAATTCCAAGTATCTCAAGTATCAGTAACCAAGTTCCAAATTCGGGGAGGTGCATAGGGTAGTGCTTAAAGCACTCCAAACAGATATTTCAAAACTCAAACCTTCCCACAACTCATTTTAACAACCCAAGTAGCCCAAGTACCCCATACATAGGCAATACTTCATAAAAATATCAATTTCCGTCATTGAATAAATAATAATATATCCAAATATACCATTCAACATTATGCATAAATTTTCCCATCACAAAACCATGCATATTATTTAAAAACAAAGTCCACTTACAAGTAGTGCCACGTTGCTTGACCCTAAGAGGGCCCCGCCTGCTGCGTATGGGTGGTCGGAGTACCTATTTTAGAAAACGAATACGCGATTAACATCAAGCGCTTCGAAACATAATTTTAAATTAAAATCCTAGTTTCCCGGGTTTCTATCGTGTAGGAGGAACGAGACAATCTGAAAGTTCCTAAAGGTTTTACAAGGTCTAGGATGCACGTCCTGCAAGTTTGGTCTGAAATGGACGGTTAGATCGCTTACGATCGGACGGTTATCGTAAAACTCAAATTTTAAGTTATTGAATCAGAACATCCGGGCCTCAGATTCACGATCCGCGAATTCCTACACGATCCTAGGAAGGTCTAAAGCAACATATTTCAATTTGGAAATGATCCAACGGTCGGAACCTATCGAACTCGGATAACGCACAATATGCGAAAATCGGTTCGATAGTCAAACGACCTCCGAATCAAGATTTGCGAAATCCTACGCGCTCGTGACATCCTAAGGATCTCATCAGGATAAAATTCAGCTCCACCACTCTTGCCCACGCGCCGCCACACGCGCCGGCAGCGAGTGGGTGGCTTGATCAATTTTCGGCAGCCAGAAAAACTCCAAATCGCCGGCCCAAACTTCTGTCCTAGGTAAAACACTATAATTGGAGTCACTTTTGTTCTTGAGCCTACCCCAAAAAGTGGCCGAAAATGGCCGGAATTTCGAATTGAAAATCGACCAAAAACCTAGGTTTTCAAATCGGATTTATGCTACGAATTGATCTAATCCTATGCAACAGTCAGCTAGAACTCAGAAAATGGATGAGAAACCTCACCTCACCGTCGAAAATGGTGGCGGAGGAGAGAGATTGAGAGCATGAAAATTCATACGAAAACCGGCCTGAAATTGTATTTTCCAGGCTTGGTGGCGGTGACGGCGGGAGGTGGATGGGAACGTCGGCAAGGTTTGGCGGACGTTTTGGGCCCGGTCGGCTGGCCGTGGCTCGTGATGGCTGCGAGTTGCAATGGGGGGAGGAAGGAGCTCGCGGAGAGAGAAAGGGAAAAGGCGACGGAGGAGAGAGAGTGTGGGGTAAGAATGAAAAATATGGTTTTTACCAAGCTTTTTCGAAATAATTACGTTTCCGCCACCGAACTTATTTTGATTGCCACAACTTCATTATAACTCCGATTCAAGCCTGCCGCCTGTCTACGAAGTCATCTCGGAACCACCTACGCAACCAAACCACCCGTGGTCCCAAAATCTTTTCGGATGAGAAAATGACCAAATTACCCTCACCTTAAGGGTAATTCCGTAAATTCACTTAATTAAATTAAAATATGGAATAATTTGGAGTCGGGGTGTTACAATTTTGGGTGGGGAAATCTCTCAAGAGAGTTCTTTTTTGTGCCTTAGGCAAGTGAGGACTTCACAATTTATCTAGATAAAAATGGTAAGTAAAGCAAAATACACGAATCTAAGAAAGATATAACAAACTAATCCAAGCAAAACTACTTGAAATACAAAGCATAAGATGAATTGCTAACTCTAGATAGGCCTCAGAGTTTTAGACTTTGACTTCTACTTAAAAATACAGTCACAACGATGATTTTAAGATCACGCTAGACTAGGTCTCTTTTGGCTAGATTGAATGTTTTTGCACTGGAATTGCACGTCAACACCTTCAACTAATAAAGATTAGCTACAAATCAATACCAATGTTGAAATTGGCAGAGCTATAAAAAGTTGAGCCATGTGGAAGCTGGAAAAGTGAGTAGAACTACAGGTTGGTACTTGTTCTAGCTTACTTTGAGTGATCTGGTAGCTTTCTAGACAATTTTAAGACATTAAGATATCTTTGTAAATTTTGTTGAGGTTTTCAAATGATGAAATACTTGACTTCTGCTTGCTTTATCTAATTTGCTGAACCAAATTTGTAAGAGAAATTAATCTCCTTTGAGTTCTGATTAGAATACCTTGTCTGGATTGCAAAAGAAATCTTGTTTTCCCTTTGACTGTCTGAGCTTTTTCTTGAACTGGATTGCTTCCTAAAAGAGATTGCTTCCTTACTTTTGGTTGTTGCCAGATCACATGATCTTTGGTTAGTTTTAAATTGATTGTTTATATTGAGTTTTTGTTTGATTGGTTGGTTAGTTGGGTGTCCTTGTTCCAGTCTAGGCACTCTTGTATTTATTGGAGAAAGTGCGATGATGAATAGTCATGGATATTTTCGATTTTGGACTAATCCCTCATCAATGCACAAGTGGTAAAGATTGTCAGCCAGTTGCTTTGATGATGTTTTGGCTCCTTGCTCATTAATGCATCTAAATGTCTCATGATCGTTCCTTTTGCAAAACACTGAACTGAAGTGAACAATAATACCTAGATTCTTCCAGCTTTGATTCCAAAAATACAAATATCCTGGTAGTAGAAAAAATCATGCGATCTTGTAATAATTAACCGTGATTTCCAACTAAAGCAAGTCTGACTTCACTTTCCAACTTTCATGGTCATCAAATTTATTTGGAGTCTAGTTACCAACGGTGAGGAGTCATTCTGACATACCTTAATAGCTAAGAAATTGTGAACTTGGGCTAAAACTAATTCAAATAATTTGATTTTTGTTATATAACTAAGAGAATTTGTAGAGAGAAATGAAGAGTAGAGGAAGACAATAGAAATTGTTCAATCAACTTGTGCAACAACTCGGTCCTTAATTAATATTTAATCATTAATTTATTCTAGTAAAAGATAATTATACCACTAGAATATTTTATTAGGTTTAAAAGTTGACTTTTGAAACCGGGAAGGAATTTGGGGATTTCAGTTATACCGTTGCGTAGAGCGCAGCGAGATGAGTCCGCAGACACGTAGTGGGCTCAAATCCGAGTTATAACAAAGAAATTACGGTCAAAATACGTTCAGGGGCAAAATGATAATTTGCCAGGTCAGATTGTTAAAACCCCTCTCTCTCCTTGGTTCGATGAACCTCCTCCCCCCATTTTTCAATGCAGCTGTGGCTTCTTCAAGCCACCATCACCGCCACGTGCCACGGCCGGCCACGAGACTGGTCGAAATAGGACCGCCACCAACCTAGCCACATGTTCCGCCGCAGCCCACCCGGCCGCATCTCCGCCGGAAACAACTCAAGAATAGCCGATTTTTGACAGAACTTTCGAGCTCTCGTTCTCCTTCGTCCGGCCACCAAATCGGATGAGTGAGGTATGGTTTTCTAGCTATTTTTCATGCTCTAGCTGTTGGTTGGGAAGGATTTCAAAGATTTCAAGCGTAGATCGTTCGATTCCTTAAGTTAGGTTTCAGCAGAGTTTCGGGTCACTGTTTCGGCCACTTCCGGCCAGTTTTTGGGGTAGGTCCAAGAACAAAAGTGGCTCCAAATAGGGTGTTATACCTAGGGTAGGAGTCTTGAGCCGTGGTTTAGAGTTTTTCCGGCGGAGTGTTATCGCTTTAGGCACCACGCGCTGCCGGCATGTGCGCCGGCGCGTGGGCAGCAGGTTGGAGACCAGAGTCAACCCTAGAATAATCTCCTAGTCCCCACGAGCGCGTAGGATTTCGCGGATCTTAATTTGGATAACTTTGGAACCCCGAACGGATCTCGCCTAGTGGGTGATTCTCGGGGTTCAGCAGGTTTGAACCGTTGGATCGTAATCATGTTCCAGTATGTTGATCTAGGTAATTTCAGGATTGTATAGCATTTGACAGATCGTAAAACAGAGTCTCGGATACTCCAGAAATGTCAGCCCTATAGTGAGGTTTACAGTAAAACAAACCAGTTACAGGTCAGGAATAGAGGAAAGAATTACGTGTGGCTTGATCTCTCAGTAAGGGTACGTAGGCAGCCTACAGTTATCAGGTGCAGCCACGAGTTAGGGCCTTAGAGTTTGTGTTATTGTTTTTCAGGGCATTTTGGTCATTTACAAGCCATAGTCACCAGGTGTCAGTTTTAAACAGGATTCGACCCGGATTTCAAAGTAGAAATTGGGTCAGGTCATTTCAACTTGTATGTCTCATCTTCATAAGACCTCTAATTTATAAGCTTGCTATGATAAGAAGACATTAACAACTCATAAATTATAAGTCCATAACTATCATATTTAGTGTATGGGTTATATAGAATTAGAAAAGGTGAATGCTAAGAGGTACGATGGTCATCCACTAACTCAAGCATTTACAACACTCCCCCTTGGATGTCCACCATACAATGACATAGTTGCCTCATTAAACATCTTGCTCAAAAAACTCAGTGGGACAAAACCTAAGTGAAGGGAAAAAGAGTACACCATTCTTCTGGATCATTGATATGATGTTGGACGAGCTTATACTGCCTTGTTAAAACCTTGCTAGGAAAAACTCGATGGGGCAAATGCTCCCCCCGATGAATTACTCCCCCTCATGACGACAAACTTGAATTATTTGAAGATGCAGCACAAATGATATTGATATTTCATTTTCCTCCTACAGAGCGAATTTTGGTAATACTTTGCTTCAATATCATCATTGGAGGAGTATGTGTGTCGTTCTTTTGAACCCTTGTTGAAACTTATAGTTCCAATGAAAAATGAATCAAAGTGCTTCAAGTCTTCATTTGCCTTTTAATAATTGGGGAACTTTAAGTCCACAAATATTTATATTATAAAGATTGAAATCTAAGAATCTTCTAGCCCTTACATGATTGAATAAGAACTTAGGAACTTCTAGTCCTCCATTAGTTATATGAGAATTGAAATTCTTGAGTATCTCACCTTACCTCTTTAAGATTGGTAACATGAAATATCACGTTGATATTGATCTTTGCTCCTTAACCAAAATCTTGAATTTCTGACAAATAACAAAATACAGTTGAAATCTTGTAAGTAGATAGACATGATAGATATCGATTATAAAAATGATAATTTCTTTGTAAAATATGAAATTTCACATGCACTAGATATATAAATGAAAATAAAAATAAAATAAATCTTATTTGTTTGGAATCTTGTTGTTCAGCTTCCTTTTGTTGATGCACTTCTTTCCATTTGTCAATGCCTATGTAACAAGAGTTCTATATTTGCGATATATTAGAGAAAACTATTCTATTTCTAAGATAGAAAAACAAAACCTCAAGTGGTTAGAGGCTCGTGTTGATAACGTGTTATATAACTAAGAGAATTTGTAGAGAGAAATGGAGAGTAGAAGAAGAAAATAGAAATTGTTCAATCAACTTGTATGTCTCATCTTAATAAGACCTCTTATTTATAAGCTTACAATGATAAAAAGAAATTAACAACTCAAAATTACAAGCCCATAACTATGGTATTTAGTGTATAAGTTACATAGAATTAGAAATTGTGAATACTAAGAGGTATGATGGTCATTCACCAACTTATGCATTTACAACAATTTTTGGATTAAATCCCCATTTGTGGTAACTTATTTCTCAATTATCAAAATAATGTGAATTTATTTAATTTTTTGTTGAATAGTATGGGTCATTCACCATTTTTGGTAAACAAAGCCCAATACCTTTTAAAAAGTGAACTCAATATTTATTTCAAGCTGGTGCACAAATTTCACTATACGAAAAGCTAAGTAAACATTTTGATTTTAGGAGACAATTTTAATTTCCAAATTTTTGCCAAAAAGATGTCTAAAGTGGTCATATTATCTATAAGTTGTAAACGAGTAGCAGAATGTATAGAAAGAATCTCAAAGTTGGACCCCAAACATACTTATAAATACTATATAATAAGATTTTCAGTTTTAAACATGAATTTTTTCCTTCACAAATGTTAGGTGTTATATTGAATTTTGATTTTAAAAGCTACACTATTTTTAATATATACATACCTTCAAAATTGTAGTTCGATTATTGGTAGGTACATTGATAGATATACCTATGTATACAAAACCAGCTGCAGCCATTATCATCAGGTGTGAAAGTTGGTGTCAATTCCTATCCTGATCGATTCAGGTACTGTTCTTCCAGTGCAACATCACAATGACAGTTGCCCAATCATACGAATTAAATCTCCCCCAAAACGATTCTCTAAATCTCAAAATAAACAAATGAAGCAAACACTATTTCCCACTTGAGTTCTGTACATATAAAAGAGTGTTTGAATTGAACTGGAAGCCATTAGGCAGTGGCCACTAACAAGTATTCACTGTTGCTAATTGTATATTTACAAATGAGCACTCAAAAGGAAAACGGATAGCTCAACAACATTTCTATAACCGTGGTATTTAAACTTCTGTATTTTATCAAAACTCAAAATCCTAGATTATACCATGGTGAACGATTCAGTTCGAAGTGCAAAATGCACCGAGCCAAGAACAGCGAGAAGCTGAAAACCATCTGCCTAGAAAGCTAGAACCAGCAATATGGCTATGAGATAGCTCATGTCTTTCAAGCAAGAATGCAAAGGAGACACTTCATGTACTTTATTGGAATGTATGAGACTCAGAAAGAGCTGCTAGAATTGCTTCTATGATTGGGGATGAATATATGGCTCTTGCCTTCTGTCTTAGATTTTGATGTTCTAAAAACTCACGTTTTGAGGTCACGCTTAATGCCTAGACTGGCCCATATAGGACTCTTCGAAGCCTCATCCGGGTCATCAACTCTCAAAGGTTTTGGAACCAAAACACGGTTTTCTGATTTCTCTTCATCCATAATATTTGAATCCCTCGAATGCTTGCCAAGGGTCGGTGAGCCATTGCCTGAGCAGCAACTATTACTTGTAGAGGATGATGGAGATAAGCAACCATTAGATCCAGACAACAATAAATTTCCCATTCCAGCAGGACATACGGGCATACAGCCCCAATACGGTGCTGGAACAGTTTGTAAGGGAATGCTTTGTGGGCAAGGGCCTGGAACGGCCAGAACTGGTGTGGGGTACCACTGGACTTGATTAGGAGCCATGCAATTTTGTACACAAATGGATTGAGAATGCTGTGGTGCTACAGGAGAAGCTGCATTTCGCCAACCTGGATTCCAAGGGAAAACCAATGGAGCAACTGGGTAGTAATTCAAAGGATGTGAGATATTAGGCTCACTACAAGACTCTTGTAACCCAATCCCATCCCTCTGCAAAATATTTTTGGATAATTCACTTCCCTGGTTACCACATGCTGTCACGGAAGACACGCATGAGGGCTCGTCTCCACTTTCTCTGCCACTGACAGAACCTATCTCAACACAGGTCCTTGGATCTCTAAGATTAACCGCAGTATCCATAGATTCACAAAGAGGTGCTTCATGGCCAAATTTTAATACTGTTCCAGCTCTATCTGGAAGACCAAAAGTGCTTGAAGATTTACTACATGAGAGAAGTTGATGGTTAACGGAATCTGTGGTTTCTAACCTGGTTGATGGTACTCCATCAGCGGATACTATTATCTGATGGTATTGGGAAGCAAGATGCTTGTTCTTTCGTCTCCCAGAACCCACAGGAACACTTCTCATTGTTCCCCCAGCTGTCCAATATCTTTGGCAGTTTTTGCAGAAGTGCCTAGGTTGGTTGACATTGTAGTTATTGAAGTAACAAAACTTTGTGTCTAGACTGTTGCATCGTGGACAAGGAAGGACCTTGTCTGGCTTCTGAAAATCTTCCTCTTGCTCTAAAATTCTGTTCTCCGCTTGTTTTGAATTGGTTTTAGCATTTACTCTTGCCTCATTCACCTGCATCTGATTTTTTTCTTCCTCCTTGCAAATCGCTGAAGTCCCTGCCTGCACAGAATTTTCTGCACAAGGGCCATCAGCTTCTGCTTTTGTTAATTCACTGCAAGAACCCTGAAAAACAACCACCAATGCTTCATTTAGAATTCAATATTGGAGATAGAAATGATTGGAAAACAGAAAAATCAAATGGAAACAGATTTACAAGTCCTATTCATACACAGTGCACAATGTCTACAATGTCTATATACGCTTATTTAGAAACAAATGCAATTCTGTATATCATTATATCATGGAAGATAGAAATTGATATGTGGCAAAACAATCGTCACATGGAATTTCCTTCAAATTCTCTCTATGTTTGCTTCTCCCTCAATCTAAATTTATACATCAGCAATTATTCGGGAGCATGCCTAATGACATGATTAAGTATAAAAGCTAAATCACTTTAGCACAACCAATCGCCAGTTAATAACCAGTACTTTAACTAATATTAAAACTGATTTTCTAGTTCTTAACTAATTAGAGGTTAAGAAATACATACAGAAACTTGATCTGCTGCTCTGCTTTAATAATGTAAATCATTCATAAAAAAAACACATACCCATTAGTAAATTTGAAAAACACGAGCGTAAGAAAAGGAAAGCAATTAAGTACATGCCTGGTTT
The DNA here is from genome assembly GCF_029339155.1 of Prunus mume. Taxonomy (NCBI): domain Eukaryota; kingdom Viridiplantae; phylum Streptophyta; class Magnoliopsida; order Rosales; family Rosaceae; genus Prunus; species Prunus mume. Next base: position 22,116,930 of record NC_142705.1, read on the forward strand.
GAATCTTTCAGACCAATAAGAGAAAAGGAAAAGAGAAATGGAGAAGAATGTCAATACATTGTCCTCACAAGAGTTGCATAATCAATACCTCCAACCAAGTAACTTCTTTTGGCCTGTTCCAAGCAAGCGGCTTATGATCTTTAATTGATCCCTTTCTTTTAAAAAAATTTGGGTACAATTTCGCACTCTTTATCTTTAATTAGAGTTCCTTTTCCTTAACAATCAAACAGAAAATGTACTGTGAACCTAAATTTAGAAATCTAAACAACATTAACCTACATTTAGAAAGCTTCCTCTATGAAGGAAAAATAAAATAGAAAGAAAAAGGAAATTATCTTCCTTAGTAAGAAACTAATTACCACCCAATGCATAAGAACTGCTTCTCTGGAAGAGCAGAAACAAATTACTGTTTAGAAGAAAGCAGTAAGGTGATAATATAATCAACAAAAACCCATGAAGAAGGCAACGTTCACATAACTAATTCTCACATAGAAAGAAGGAAATCGTAAAAACAGAGTCTTTTTTTTCTGCTACTGTAAAATCATAATTAAATTCCAGCATTGAAATTGGAACAAAAAAAAAAATTTGAAGTACACAAGCAACTGGGAGCATAAGAACCTAAAATTCCTCACAAATATTCTCAATATCTAAAGAATAAATAAATAAAGACCATAGAAACATCAAACATACCATGAATTGAGACTTGGGTGGAACCTGGGAATTCTTGCAAGTGATAGCTTCAATCTGGGTTTGAAGCAATGGAATGGTCCTCCCAAAGAGCTTGATGTCATTGATATTTTTATTGCTTCTGCTCTCAGTCTCAGACATATCTCCACAAAAACTGATTGCCTTTGCCTTGACACACATAAAAACCCAACTCCAAAACCTATCCAATACAAATAAAAAAGTAAGATTTTGATTTATAAAAGACGTTTCAAAAGCCAAAACCCCTCCGAAGTAAAGTACCCTTTAGCTCAAAAAGCACCAAGAACGTGAAGCATCAAAGTACCAATTTTTTTTGTATTCTAAGTTTCTTTTCGTATTCCTTTCAAACTTTTCATCACATTTTTTTAGTTTATTTTATTGCGCGGTCAGTGGTGGTCATGGGGTGATGCCACCTGGAGTCCAAGTAAGAAACAAGGTGAATCCATAGCCAAGAGATTGAGAAAAAAATATAAGCTATGAAGGCACAAAATGGTGTGTGTAGGGCCGTCTGAGGAAAACAGAAAAGAGAAAAGAGAAGAGAGAGAGAGGTGAAAGGATAGAAGAGAAAAAAGCTATATAAAGGAAAAAAAGGGTAAAGTGTTTGCGTAGGGCCAGCCTTCAACGTCTTTTGCTGGTTTCGTGCTTTTGATCGACCTCTTTTGCCTTTCTCATTTATCTGTGTGTTTGTCTGGCCCATGTCTTGCTCTTGATGCGCGGAAAGACTTTATAAAACATTGCATAGCTTAGTTCTCTCCAACCCAATTTTATTGGGCCTGGCTATTGTTGGATTTTTGGTTTAATTTGGCACGGAGTCAAATGCCTCTATTAGTTTAGACCATTTTGTTTCCAATAAGATCTTGAGGCGGTGAAGCGTAAACCTTTCAAGACTCGAATTGTTTTATAAATATATAAATAAAAATGAATTAGAGTTACAAAAAATATTTAACGATAAAAATCAACCAAACAACACATAAATCATCAAGACACCCAAACTTAGATAGAAATCCAAACAAGTATAACAGTGATACTACAGATATCTTCACAAGACATACAAAAAGCAGTTCTAAAAAGAGAAAATCCACTTCATTCATTCTACTACTCCTCATTAAGAAGATCACCATCCAAACTACCATCCCTATTCTTGAAGTTGAAAGAGGGGTTTATGAAGTTTTTAGTGTTAGGGCCTTTTGTAGTCTCAAACTTTTTTTTAAGTGGCAGTTAATCTCAGATGGCATAAGCCATAGCGTAATAACGTAAATCTTCATTAAATTTGGACACCTCAGCCAAATATATAGCATACAATAAATGGGCTAAATACAAAACAAAGGAAGTCTTGTGAAGAAAAAATTAATTGCATAGCTATGAGGAGATCCTTAATGCTATTCTGATGTAAACTTTTTAAAACACCGCTCGCATTAGTGTAAAAAGAAAAAAACACAGTTAAAATCATAACACGTGTACAAGATATATCACGTGATCATACTATTGTAGTATTTTATAATTAGGATTTAGGGTTTTAGGGTATTCTATAATTAAGGTTGGTATTCGATATACCATCCGAGGCTAATCCTCAAACAACTAGTTTAGGTGTAGATATCAGAAACTCGAACGGTATATGTATTGGGGTTTCGACAAGCTATGTCTCCCTACAGACACCCTTACTTGCATAATTGCATGTCGCACAATAGTAATAGTTTGGTTTGGTTTCTCCAGTAGTTTTAGCCCAACCTAAATCAAGTCGCACGGCTTAATAATGATTAGTTCAATTTCAGATTGTGAAAGTGATCCAACCCAACCATACCCACTAATAATAAATCCAATAAAACAAAATAACATATTACTTTCGACTTGAGATTTTTTGTCGCCATTTCTCTTGTTCCCTCTCTGTCTTCTATCTAAAATTTTGACATTTGTCTCTAATCTAAAATTTTGACATTTGCTTTTGTTGTGTTTCGAGGAGGGGGAGGATGCCACTTCTCCCCCTCTCTCCCTCTCTCTCTTTTCCTCGTCTCCTCACTCATTTTCCCCTTCCCCATCTTGTGGATTTGGGGTTTTAATTATGGGAAGGTTACTTATGTCTAAATCTGCTTGGATTTGTGATTTTATTAGTTAGTATTTTAGTTGTAAGTCGGCTGCAATCTCGGTGGTGTTCTCTGTCTCCAAGGTGGTGACGGCGATTGTGGTAGCGGTGTCAACAACGGTGGTAGTGGCGCAGTTAGTTTTTGGTTGTTTGTTTGTAGTTTTCTTATTTTGTAATAATTGCATCAACTCCTTGTGAGTTGGGTGTTTGATTGTTTTCTAGTATCTACTTGTATTTTGTACTTGTGAGAGTTAAAAGTTGTAGTTATATTGGTAGGTTTGGGCGATGTGATTCATGTGTGGTTTGTTCAGGCATGCAGCTTTTATGCCGAAATTTCTATAGCCTTTTATAGCCTGTATCTGGATTAACCCTATGTGGTTACTATACTTTCATATTTATATTACCCCTTTGTGGATATTTGTATTTTTTTTTGTGACTGATGGTTTTTGTGCCTAATTTATAAATACAATTATTGTTTTTCTCTCTATTTTTTTTTTTAAAGAAAAATTTATTCCGTCAAATTTATGACACGACAGACAAATTAGCCACTTTTTATACTCTATTGAACTAAAAACAAATAAAATTAATTACATAATTGCTTACAAATTTTAATTTCTTAATTAAAAATAAGAAATAAATTTACAAAATAAAAGAAAGAAAAAAAAAATAAAGGACCCATCACCTCCCACAACCCCCACCCAACCACCAAGAGCCACCCAAGCTGCCCCAACCAACCCACCCACCTAGAATCCCACTCGATCTCTCATTTGGGTCTAGATTCGGTGCACCGTCGTCTACCCCCGTCAACTCCCGCAATCAAAGGCCACCACTCAAGGTAAACCAAAACTGTAACCTATTTCCTCACCTCGCCTACTGATCAGACGATCAGTCTAACGACATAACGATATTACAACATTCATTTTTTTCATACCAATGTCTGACCAAAAAAAAAACAAACAAACAAACAAAAGTTCATTTTAAACGGTGACCTGTACACGTATACCCAATACTAGAAATAAAACAGGGGCCTGGGTCTTCTTCAAGCTCGTCCAGGAGTTCGTGGGTCATGGTGGTTGTTTGCTCCTGTCCCCGGATAGTCTGTCCTTTCCATATCCATCCTCCCCTCGATAAAACCTTCTCCCTCTTCCACATCAAACAACCCCAAATCCCCTGCACCCTGCAAATTGTTAGAAACCTTATCAGAATTCTGTAGTTGGTTTAGATTTCCCAACCAATTATTCAGAAATACATATATATATATATATTTAAGGAAATATAATTGTGGGACAAATTGCAATGAATTAATACATGCATGAATTTATGTATGAACGTATATGCATACATGTATTGGTAAAGAGAGAGCTGACAATGGATAAGAGAGAGAGAGAGAGAGAGAGAGAGAGAGAGGTGAACCAGTGATTCTTGGACAGTCAAGTATTCATCATCTGACCTGAGGCTTCCTACAAAACAGACAGAATTATTTGGAGTTAAAAAAAAAAAAAAAAAAAAGACTAGAGAGAAAAAAAATAATAAAAAATTTGTTGACTAGTATTTAATCTTACTGGTTGTAGGAATTGCAGTCAAAGATAGAAGAAAGGAGAAAACCAATGAGAGCACAAGCAGAAATCTAAGACAAGGCTTTTGCAGCATATTGAAAAAGAGGAGGAAGGTCTGAGGGACTTCCTTGCAAGAGGAAGCATGTAGTATGGTGGTTTATATAGAAAGAGCAGGAGAATAATTGAGAGAATTAATTCCTTATACCACTGGAATAGTAGGCTCCAAATTTATCTTCTTATCCAATTTATTATATATTAATTAAACTTGCACTTTCATCATGTATATATATTCATTATGTGTGCTGCAGTGGAGATTCTCTTACTCTTTACTGACGTCATTTTCATGTCATCAACTATACTTTGTACAAGTGCATACTTTTGCAAGATTATGTATCTATATATCATATGAGTCTTGAAAAGGGGATATGTGCAAGAAAACACATGAAATTATTGGATCATTTAATGAGATTGCGCCTTTGTACTTTAATAGGCGTTATAAGCCGTTTAAAGGCTTATAGTTGTTTTATGAGTCAACAAATTAACGCCTCTTGAAGCACAACTAACGTGATCTTATTAAATTAAGACTATCGAGTTTTAAATGGTTATTAATGGAGATAAAGGATTGGATCACGAGGACCACCGTGATCAAAGATAAATTGAACATCCCAAATGGACCATAAGTGAAGATCCGTGAACTAAAAAGGGAGTGATCATATTTATTTATATTTCAATACATGCATACAAGAATGAGCAATTCTAAAATAAATTAATTAATTAAAAAAACCCAAATGTCAACATTCAAACATTCACGGGATTGCTCGACTGCCAGAGAGGCACAAGTAATTAACAAATAAATGTCAACATTCAAGTATATTATTATTCATGGAATTGCTCAACTCCGTCCTCTATTATCGTTTGTTTAAAAAATAAAATTAAAAAATTAGTCAGCATTCAAGTATTTTAGATAGGCACTTCTCTTTGTTCACTCCATATTCTAAGTTCACCCCAACTTCTAATTCAAATATTCATAATTTCTAAGAAAATCCTCGTTATCTTCCCAAACTACCACTAAATACTAGGGGTGGGCATATTAAACCGAAATACCGAAATCGTACCGCACCGCATCATACCGATTTCATACCGCTTCATTCGGTCGATAGATATTCGATACCGCATCGCATCATATCAATCGAGTATGGTATGATAGCGTATCAAGATTTTGATACCGGTCAATACCGTACCGCACCGAATAGTATTCTATTGAAATATAATTTTTTTTTTCATTCTCTCGCTCTCTATCTCTCGCTTGCCTTTCAATTTCTCAAACGCTTTTGTCATTTATGTTTGGATTGTATTTGTATTTTTGTAAGTCATAAGGCATAAGTTTAACTCTTTTGGTTTGTAAGCCATAATGCATGAGTTTTAACCATTTGGATTTGATGAATATGTTGATGGATAAATATTGATTTGGTTGATTTAGATATTGAATATGTTGATGGATATTGAATATGTTAATTAGGATTTGGATATTGAATATTGAATATGTTGATGAATATTGAATATGTTGAATCTTTGAATTTGTAACTTAGGCATCACTTATTTTGGTGATGAATATTGAATTAGTTCATTTTTTAGTTGTATCATTTTGGTACCGATACCGATTTGGCACGGTACGGTACGGTACCAATTTTGGCAAACCATAATACCGTATCGTACCATACCGATTCAAATTTCCGGTATAGGTAGTGGTACGGGCTCAATACCGTACCATACCGTACCATGCCCACCCCTACTAAATACACACCCAACATAAAAATAAGAATAAATATAAATAAATAAACTCATCAACCTCACACCCTTTACTGTAAAGTCTAGATAATCTTTCAAATCCAAAAACAAATTCCTGCAATTCAAGCCAAGCAGGAGTAAAGGAATTCTTTAGTCCATTTCAATTTCTTAAAGGAAAAGAAAGAAACAATGAACGAAGCAAACACTATAAGCAGCTCTTTACGCTCTCTGCATTTGTGAGAGATGAACAATAGAGAACCAACTTCTTGGATGATCCACAAAATTTCCGATCTGGAGGGGTGTTGTTTAACAGCATCTTTATAATGTTCAACATTAGATTGTCTACAAGAGAGAGAGAAAGGCATAAATGAGAATCATAGATATCAGAATTTGTTTTGATACACATTAGATCTTTAGAGACAAGTTTTACACCTTGCACCCCACACCCCACACCCTACAACTCCTGTTATCATTAAAAAAATCTACTCTAGATTCTTTTTAGATATTTACAACTTAATATGAAGAGTGATGGGTGTGTATAGATGTATTCGGGTTAAATATTAAATTGAATTACATTTTTTTGTCTTTTTACATAATAATAAAATTTAATAGCTTAATGATTTAAATATTAAAGTGAAAAAAAAAACATGAGGTTTAAATAAAAAAAACTCTAAAATAATTGCGAAGAACTATTCATATATTGCACAATTATTAACAACAACCACCGGCCTACGGTCGCTTCCCTTGTTCATCCCTTACGCTATTTATTATTTTAAAAAGTTCATTTGTTTGCTACTTGAGAATGTTTTTATTATTATTTCCTTTTGTTTAAATATTATTATTGGAATAGCACAGAATAATAGATGGAATCTCTATGACTCTTGATGTTGGACTTGTTTGGAGCTTGGATGGTGTGGGGGAACAACATTGAGCTTGGGCGGTGGAAAGACGTCTGACATATGACTTTGCTCATTTGTCCCATACGGCAAGTCATTTGTCCCTTGGGTTAGCTCAGCCACTCAGGTTGTGGCTATTGACCCCAAATGTGATGGACATGGACTCATTCTCATAATAATAGACCGACATATACATCCGTCACCACTTCTAGGGAAAGCCACCCTAATCCTATCAACTTCTTTTTTATTTATGGGCTAACGACAGTTTTAGGCGTTGAAGATTTGAGGTCATTCTTAAAATGGCCCGCGAGACTTTAATTTTGTTAATTTATACCTTAATATTTTAAAATTCAACTAATTTACATATTTTTTATACTTAACTACTTGTTACACGGGTCCACTTTTTAGCTTTAGTGTAATTAAGTATTAATAAAAAAGTGAGTTGATTTTTTCACTCTCTTTTTCTCCACTTACACTCTTTTTAAAAAAAAAAAATAGTTTTTAATAAATTTTGTTATTTTTTGTTATTTCTCTTTCATATTCTACCATTATCCTAATTTTTTTTTCACTTCACTTTTATATATTTTTTCTTTATACGTAATTTTCCAACTTGCACTCCATTTTCAATATTTTTTTTTTCCTTTAATTGAGTAAGAAATAATTAACACCATAGCTTTCAACAAAGCCGTGATGGCAAAACATGCGTGGAGATAGTAGATACTGGTTCTATTCCAAAATGTGAAATATATTGGAAAAACTAATTATGATGTAGCTTTAAGACAATGTGAGGAGGATGGTAGAATGGGGGCATCTGACCAAAATGCCTAACAACTTTTTTGGAAAAATATGTGGAAGATGAAGGTACCAATTAAAGTTAAAATTTTCATTTGGAGAGTTTAAATATTTTACCAACTGCAGGCAATCTTTTTCTGCAGAAAATAGTGACTTCCCCAATTTGCTTGAGGTGTGGGGTGTGGGTTTTGAAGACCCCCGACATGCAATTTCGAGATGTAGGAAAAATGCTCAGTTTTGGAAGTGCACAAACTTTGCTTATCACATTAATCCTAGTTAACACTCTGTCTTCTTCTTTTTTTTTTCTTTTTTTTTTTGTCTGTTAACTTTTCTTAATTTCAATGATCAAAACCTTAATGTAGGGTAATGGTAGAATAAGAAATAGGAAGAACAAAATTGATTAAAAAGCATTAAAAAGCAAAAGGGAGTGTAAGTTGAGAAAATGGGAGTAGGAAAATTAGCTCCCTAAAAAAAATTAAAAATTGTGACAGACTTAAGTTTTGTTTTTAAAAACCTATATCACCTTTCTCATTCTCCTCCTTCACTTCGTCAAAATCTGGCAGCCCCTTCCTCCTCCCCCACAAATTCTTCTCTCTTTCTCTCTCTCTCTCTCTCTCTCTCTCTACACCACTAACCCCAAGCCCAACCACCTTCTCTCCTCTCTCCCGACCAGTTACCCCAAACACACCAAATCGCTTCTTTCAGTCGAAGAATAAATGTCTAGTCTTTACTATTGTACTAACCAAGTATAGACCTCACCAAGGGAGGTGAGCGCTATAGAATGCAACCCACTAAGCGTTACGAAGAGAAGCAAATCAGAGAGAGAGAGAGAGAGAGAGAGAGAGAGAGAGAGAAGAAAGAGAGATAGTACTTTATATTCGGGACCGAATCCAATAGAATCTTCGGTGTTCTTCTGCTTTTAGTGGACTTGATGTCGATTTACTCTTCTTTTGCCAAATCTATAGTCTCATATCTAGGTTGGCTTTGGTTCTGCTTCATCTTGCAAGGATGCTCTTTGTGGTGTTGCGGTTTGGTCATAGTAGATCCACTGCTCATTGGTACATTGGGGTCCTACAGTAACTACGTGGGGCTCTCTATGTCATGTCCCTAAGGAAGATTAGCGGCGGTTGGTTTTCATTTTGCTAGCACTGTTTTGATTTTTTTGATTTTTTTGGTTTAGTTTGTTCAATAAAGTCCATAAACTCTATGAGTTTTCTATGTTTTCTTCTCTTTTCTTTTATGATTCCAGAAACTTAGTTGAGTTCTTAATCTCTCAAAGCGACTCATGCTGGTTAGCGGCTAGTTTTTGTCCTTAATGTCATTGGACTAGATTCGGGGAAATTATGGCTGTTGAGAAGGGTTATAGAAAATTTATTTTCGAGAGTGATTCTCTCCAGATCATTTCAGCTTTTCGGCTAGCTCAAGTCACTGGGAAGTTTTACCCATGTATGGCTCTGGTCGGATTTTTGTAGATCGCATAATCTAACGATCTATGAACTTTGGATTCTCGGTACATCAGTTTTAACAGACTCCTAGCAACTCCAACAACAACATACTAAAAGTTGGAGGTGATCCAATGGTTGCATCATTTTCAATCTAATGGTCCATATTAGGCAAAAACTTCAATCGTTGGGTAAACGTTCGAATCTAGCGAATTTGAGCATACTATGAGTGGCTTGAGAAAATTTCAGTGACGGAAAAACTTAACATCAGACTGAGGGAAAACAGGTCAACCCAGACAGATAGTCACACTCGTAGCCACCAGTGTTGGATGACTTGAGAAAATTCCAGCGACGAAAAAACTCAACATCCCTGATCAAGACCTATACCAAAATGTCAAACTCAAAGAGTAGAGAAACTTCCATACATGTGTCAATGTCAAAGGGGTCGAAATTGGCCAAAAATTGAGAAAGTCTGAGGAAGTGGTTGGATACTCAAAGCTTCCACCAACTACAGTGGCTGATTAAACCAGGTCTTTGGGGAGTTTTATAGAGGAGGATGTTGGCATGAGCGATAATTCAGGGATCCCTTTATTCCTAATTTCTTGGTGTAATTCACATTACCTAATTAGAATAATTTCATAGTTAGGATTCCTTGTAATTAGCTAATTACTTTTCTTTGTAGGAAAAGTCAACTTGTACTTGTATATATACCCTCCTCTTGGATAAATATAATATCAATCACAATTATTCAATCCCGTGTTTAGTTTGAGTTGGTATCATAGCCGATTAACCGCGGTCTCCCGAACAAAAATACAAACCCTACCCATTGGCATCCTCTAGCACTGAATACAAGAAAAAAAAAACAAAACAAAAAACCCATATGTTGCAAAACAACAGCTAAGCCCTTGTCGTCACAAACCTAGTGAGGCAAAAGACTCCTACAACACCAACCCATCTAAACTTGTTCTCTCTCCTCCATGGCTTTTGAAGATACGCTAGACAACCTCATCCCAGCAACAAAATCCAGTGCTTCTAGTGCTTCAGAAACCCGCAAAAATCTTGACATGGCACAACTAATTGTTACAGTTCGCAATGATATTTCCGCTGCCCCATTCACCATACGATTGAATGGAAAGAATTATAGCACTTGGTCAAAGATGATGTTGCTTCATGTGTCAGGCTAGGAAAAAAAAGGTTATCTGAAAGGGTAGGTGGCTCAAGTGGAGGAAAACACTCCGAACTTTGATTCGTGGTGTATTGAGGACTCCATTATTAAAGGATGGTTGATAAAAACTATGAAACCTGATTTGGTAGAATTGTTCTTAGATTTACCAATAGCTAAAGATATTTGGGAGAGTGTAGCTCAATGTATTATGATGTATCTAATGAGTCGCAGATTTATGAATTAAGGTGTAAAGCAACCTGTATTACTCAAGCAGGTCACGATATTGCATCCTACTTTGTTGAGCTTAAGAGCGTTTGGTTGGAACTCGACCATCGTCATCTAATGCCCTGATGATGTAAAGATTCGACAGGCTGAGATACAGAAAGACTGTATTTACGATTTTCTTGTAGGTCTAGATGATGAGTTTGATAAAATTAGAGGAGATTTGTTAAGGTTGAGTCCATTGCCAAAATTGGAGGAGTTGTTTGCTTTTGTTGGTAAAGAGACCCAACGCCGAGAGACAATGCTCAAGTAGGATGGAAAGACTAAATCATCTGCTGTAATGGTTTCTAAAGCCCATGCTAGTTTTTCTTTTCCTCGTCCAACCCCTGAGGAAAAAGAAAACATGCATTGCACTTACTGTAATGGTAATCATCATACAAAGGGCACGTATTTTCACAAGAATGGGTTCTCAGAGTGGTTCCTTGAACGTCATAAGCAACGAAAGGCTGTGCACATGAAGAAAAAGAATGGTGGGAGTGGTGTAACTATTGTCGTTGCCACAGACCAGTCTTTCATCGACTCAGTCGTCGGCGCTACCTCGAGTGTCATAACATCGCCCACAACAGCTCCTTTAGTTGATGATTCTCTTACTGTTCTCTCTTAGTTATCCATTCCAGAGCCTGCTGACTACGAAGGTAACTATGGAAAAGCTTTGGTGCTTTCCTACCAACGAGATACAGGTTGGATTATGGATTGGGGTGCTACTGATTATATGACCTAAGATAAATCCTTTTTTCATTCTATGATTGCTCTTACCAAAACAAGTGTGGTTACTACCAATGGCGAATCTAACTTAGTCACTGGGGCTGGTTTCATCACTCTTACTCCTACCCTCTCTTTACATAAAACTTTGTTTGTTCCTTCTTTGTCTTATAATTTATTATCTGTTGGGCAAGTTACTGAACAATTAGATTGTTGTGTACTCATGTTCTCTTCCTTTTGTTTGCTTCAGGATGTTCAAACCAAGGAAATCATTGGGTGTGGTACTAAGAGAGGGGGGGCTTTACTCTGTGGATGACATTGCACCAGGTTGTGTTCATCAGGTTCGGGGTGTTGTCAGTGAGAAGCATAAGAAGATTTGGTTATGGCATTGGCGGTTGGGTCATGTTTACTTTGGTTATTTGCAGTCTTTGATTCTATCTTTATTTAGTGGAGTAAAAATTTCTGATTTTCAGTGTGAGACTTGAATTCTTGCAAAAAGTCTCCGAACTTTTTATCCACCTAGTTTGAATAAAAACACATCTCCTTTTGATTTAATCCATTCACATATTTGGGGTCCATCTCCGATTACTACTATCTTTGGTGTTCGATGGTTTGTGATCTTCATTGATGATTGTACTTGGTTAACTTGGTTTTATGTTATGAAGCATAAAAGTGAAGTTGGTTCTTTATTAAAGAATTTTTACCAGATTATTCAAACTCAATATTCTTGTTCGATTAAAGTTGTTCGTTCATATAATTAAGGGGAATTTGTTAACCACACACTTGCAAACTTCTTCATTGAAAAAGATATTTGTCATGAAACTATGTGTCCGCAAAATCCATAACATAATGGTGTGGCTGAATGCAAAAATAGCCATATTCTTGAGACTACTCGAGCTCTTCTTATTGGGGGGCGTGTTCCCCAAAATCCTTTGGACTGCAACTATTCATTATGATATCTACCTTCTTAATCGTATGCCTTCATGTGTTTTGGGTTTTAAAGCACCACTTCGGACATTGGCTGCTCATGTTCCTGTTTGTTCCCATCTTAATCTCACTCCGCGAATTTTTCGTCATGTGGCTTACGTCTATCTCAATAAATCTCACATGATCAAGTTGGATCTGTGTGCCCTCCGCTGTGTCTTTGTGGGTTTTGCATCTCAACAAAAGGGTTATTGGTGTTACCATCCATATAGTCACCACTTTTATGTTACCATGGATGTTACGTTGTGGAGAACGAGATTTTTTTTTCTATCAGACGTGCCCCATCATGTCCTTGAGGGGGAGAATACAGTAAAATAAGCACATAATTGGTTAGAGATAGAAATACGAGGGAAAGAAGCACACAATAGTACCCCAGAACCCGAGCCGCTCAACTCAGCCCAAGCAGTTCTGGAAGCAGGCTCTGACTAGTCTAGCCTCAGAACAATCGAGCCGAGCTGAACTAGACAACAACAATCCCCTTTTCTTGAACATACTTGCTCATGTTTCGTTGAACATTCTTGAGATAAGTCCTTTAGATCTTAGTGCTTCTCAAAATATTTTTGAAATTGTGAAAAAATTACCTGCACGAGCAAACATGGGAATACCACCAGACATATTCTCACCAGAAGGCAAAGTGAAATATGCCATTGTTGATTATGTCTCCACACACAGATTGTCTCCTCAAGCTAAAGCAACTATTAGTCAGATGAAAGGAATTAAAATTCCTAATAGATTGGAAGAAGCTTTGCAAGACCCAAAATGGGTGGAAGTAATAAATGTGGAGATGGAGGCCTTACAAAAGGATGGAACATGGGAGATAGTTCCACAACATGAAGAAAAGAAATTTGTTGGATGTCAACGGGTGTACACAGTTAAGCACAAAGCTGATGGCACAATAGACAGATATAAAGTAAGACTTGTGTGGCCAAAAGGTATACGCAGACGTATAAAGTTGATTATCAAGATACGTTTACACCGATAGTAAAAATGAATATGGTGCGAGTTCTATTGTCCTTAGCAGCTAATTTAGATTGGCTTCTCAAGCAATTCAATGTGAAGAATGCTTTTCTGCATGAAGGTCTAGACGAAGAAGTGTACATGGACATACCACTTGGTTATGGGTTGTCAAATAATAGTGGAAAAGTGTGTTTGGAAGGCCCTTTATAGATTGAAGCAGTCTCCGCGAGCATGGTTTGGGTGGTTCACTGAAGCAATGAAGAAGTATGGATATCATCAAGGTAACTCGGATCATACTCTATTTATCAAACGTAGGGATGGTAAGATTACTTTGCTGATAATCTATGTTGATGATATGGTACTTATTGGTGATGATGTTGTTGAAATGGGTAAATGATAGAAGTACTTATCCTTAGAGTTTGAGATGAAGGACTTGGGGGCTTTGAAGCATTTTTTGGGAATCAAAGAAACTTGCTCTACTACTAGTATTTGTCTCTCTCAAAGGAAGTATGTTCTAGACCTGTTGACTGAAATTGGTACGTTAAAGTGTGCACCAGCCGAAACCCCTATTGTGCAAAATCATCACCTAGCAATCTATCCTGATCAAGTGCCAACCAACAAGGAGAGATATCAAAGGTTAGTGGGAAAACTAATTTATCTTTCGCACACTAGACCAGATATCTCATATGGAGTTAGTGTTGTTAGCCGGTTTATGCATTCTCCTAATGAGGATCATTTAGCGGCAATTATGAAGATTTTCAGTTATTTGAAGAAAGCTCCAGGTCAAGGCTTGATATTCAGAAAACTGGGACATTTGGATGTCAAGGGTTATACCAATGCATATTGGGCAGGCAATATAACATATAAACGTTCTACATCAGGTTACTTCACTTTCATTGGGGTTGGTTATATGGCGAAGTAAAAAGTAGAATGTAGTGGCTCGATCTTCAACTGAGGCAGAATACAGGGGCATAGCACATGGAGTGTGAGCTTCTTTGGTTAAGGATACTCTTGTCTTAAATTGGATTTCCACCAAAGAAAGTCATGGGGTTTTACTATGAAACCAAGTTGCGAGAGAGATAGCAAATAATCCAGTTCAATATGACATAACTAAGCATGTTGAAGTGGATATGCATTATATCAAGGAGAAGTTGGTAAATAAGCTAATCGATATACCATTTGTAAAATCAGAAAAATAGCTGGCAGATGTCTTAACGCATGCAGTGTTAGCAAAGGTTTTTCATGACTCACTTGACAAGTTGGGCATATAAGATATCTACACACCAACTTGAGGGGGAGTGTTGGCGTGAGCCATAATATAGAGATTTCGTGATCCCTGATTTCCTAGTATAATTCACGTTACATAATTAGAATAATTACCTAGCTAGAATTCCTTATAATTAGCTAATTATTTTTCCTTATAGAAAAAGTTAACTTATACTTGTATATATACCTTTCTTTTGGAGAAATATAATATCAATCACAATTATTCAATCATGTGGTGCATTTGAGCAAGGATGACCAGAAACCTTTCCAACCAAATTCGTGGTCAATGGTGGTCAAACGACAACACACACATGCATTGATGGTTGGGGGGGTTTTATTGATGTCTATCTTTCCAAAAATTCCCTTGTACTGCAAAGCCATGTAATTTTTTTTTCGAGATTCGTTTTTTCTACCCGCTTGTCGGATTGAGCTTTATGTCATGGTATAAAGAAAAATTCCAAAACAAGTCTCCAAACAAAAGAGATTTTTCATCTAATTACACTAAAATTTCAAAATTCAAAGGAGAATTTGGTATGGTCTTTGCAGTTCAAGGTCGGGATTGTCAAAATAAGAACATGGATGTGAATAAAATTTGAGATAAAACTAGGTGTGGTAAAATGCAATTAACCCATCAACTAAAGGAATTTTTTAGATGTCATGAATTTTTCCCAATCTAATAATAACTTAATTCATCTAAAAAAATTTGAAATTAAAAAAAAAAATTGTTTCGTGAAAGAAAAAACAAATTAGTTATTTGATTTAGCAATATTTTCATACGAGGAGTAAAAACTCAGCAATATTTGAAGAAAGAAAGACTGCAACTATATGCACCCTAGACTTCAGTCCTTGTGCCATCTGGCTCCATGAATCCTAAATTTTCAAAGTAGAGGAATTCAGCCCTAATCCTGTATATTATTTTTATTTTTTTCAATTTCAAGAAGTGTGATGCCTTCTGAAGGTTATTTCTGTAAGGGTCGAATTTAAATTAATTTAGCATTTATTATTTTAAATTTTACGTTTTTTTTTAGTAAATATCACGAGATGTCTCCACATTAGAAGAGTGGGATTAATCCCTGCTCAGGATTTGTCTTGCCTGTCGACAAAGTGTTTCCAACGACTTGCCCCTGGCCTCAATTTTACGTTTTTTGTTGATTCATTATTAATTTGGATTAAGCAATATATAATATGAACATAAAGTCACATCTAGTTTTCAAACAATACTTTGTTTCAAAAAAATACTTTCTTTTGATCGTATTTAGCTGGCAAGATCTTTAGCATTTGGGTTCGGTTTGTGCATTCTGTTCCTTGTATAATATCTTGGCAGATATTTGTGCTGACAATAAAAAAGAGAAAAGAAAAGAGAGAGATAGACACAGAGGGATGGAAATATAAATATGGAAGAAGACCTAACACACACCCGAAAAAATTAATTAGCAAGTTGACTTTAGAGAAGCAATATTTCTATTGGCTACCCTCTTTGGCTTATTGCATTTTCAACTTGTCTTCTTATCTGTATAAAAAGCCATCCCCACATGTTTCCTATTGCGTTCATCATCACCCACCACTCTCTCCTCCCATTCTCTTCTATTTCTTCCTGCTGCCTTTTAGATCTCCATCATCAAGTTCAAGTGCTTCTTCATCAGCATGCTGCCGTACAAATCTCCCATGATTAAACTGGTTCTTTTTTTGAGCTTAACACATGTCCTCTTCTCCTCATCTGCTGCTGCAGCTCCTGCCACTAGTAAGCTTTCATATTTGTTTATTTATTTGTGTTTATTTTAACAAAGGGATCAATAATGATCAACTCTTTTTTTTTTCTTTTTTTTTTTCTTCTGTAATATTATAGGAAGCCTCAAGATAACTAAAGAAGCTCTACTGGGTCAGGTAATGATCTCTCTGTCTGTAATTTTGTTGGGTTTGTACATAAACCAATTTTAATGCAGAAATTAAGTTGAGGAATCTCTGCTTTTCAGAGTTTGGTGGAGGAAGGTGTTGTTGGTTTGGGAGAAGGGTTTATTGAGGGGCGGATGGATTTGGAAACCGCAGACTATTCAGGGGTAGGAGCAAATCCAGAGCACGATCCAAAACCCCCAGGAAGAGTTTGAGAGTCTAAAATTAATGTGTATGAGACAATATTTGGATCTGGTTGGACTTATCCTCGGTTCTCCATATGTAATAATGTAAAACACTAATTTTTTTTTATTTTTTTTAATGACAAAAACAACGTGCTTGTTAAAATACTGTTTTTTTATCTTTCTCTTTTTTTATAATGAAATAAGTAATGATTCTTCTTATTCCATTGCTTTTTTTTAATGGCGCATAATACAAGTATAAAAACTGAAAGTTCCAAGTTCCAGAAAATTGATTCTCAAGTAGTGCAAATTCCACACTAGCCCAAGGCTCGTTAGCAGAACAGCAACTTAGAGATATGAGAGCATGAGCATAAGAAGCACAACACACTAGCTAAGCTCAAAACCAAAACGTTCAGCTAATGAAAGATTATAATCAATGCTGAAGCAGCCGCTCTTAAGCAAAAGACAACTGGTTTTCTTGGAAAGAAAAGAAAATTAAATAATGCAAGCCGTGCACAATAAAAAGATAGGTTCCGAAGGTGCTTGGAAATTAAGATGGTGTTGCTGAGTAGAATCTTGAGCAGCAAGAGACGAGGCCTTATATTCAGCCTCCTCAGTCGTTGAAAGAGAAACACACGTTGCTTGCTGCACAAAAGAAAACATAACCAGATGTAAATTTTCGATCATCCAAAATCACCACCAAAGTCAAACATCTGTAAAACCATGCAGCTTAAAATCAACTTCCTTCTAGAACGCAAGTCCCATGTCAAAAGTTGCAGAAACATATTTCAATATGTGATTCGCTGCATCAAGATGAGATTTTCGAGGATTTTTCATAAACCGACTAAGCAAATGAAATGTTTCGCCTTGTGATATGTAAGAAGCTTGCCTTCTTCTCTCCTTAGCTTTAAATTTGTATCAAGTGGAGTAGAGCTCCTTTGGAATGCAAAAATTCCATCATTCAAATTTTCTACTTCCAAACCAAGAAAGTGACTCAATTCACCCAACTCTTTCATTTCAAACTGAATTGAGAGTTCGGATCGAAGCTTTGCAATCTCCTTCTCATCATTGCCACTCACAATCATGTCTTCCACATATAGGAGGACTATCATATGTAATTTGCCATGCTTCTTAACAAACAAACTTGCATCGGAATTAGAAGCAACATAACCACAAAACAGTAAGAATTCAGCAATCTTACCGTACCAAGCTCTTGCAGCTTTGTCAAGCCATAGAGTGCCTTCTTAAGCTTGCATACAAATTCTGGATGCTCTTGTGATACATAATCCGGTCGTTGCACCATATAAATATCATGATCAATCTCTCATAGGAAAGCATTTTTAACATCCCGCTGCCATAGTTTCCATCCTCTACAACTGCTAAAGAAATCACAACACAGACTGAAGTTAACTTTTCAACCGGACTGAAAGTTTCTTCTTAGTTTTCCCTATATTTTGTGAAGAACCGCGAACAACAAGTCTTGCTTTTAAAACGGTCTATACTACCATTCGCTTTGCGTTTTATTTTATAGACCCATTTGCATGTCACTGGAACTAGAACAAGATCCCAAGTCTCATTTTTAATTATGGCATTCATCTCCTCGTCCATAGCTTGCTCCCAATCCTTCTTGCCATGAGCTTCATCAAAACAAGATGGCTCATTGTCATCAGCTGGTCCTGCAAGAAGACAAGAATAAAAGCTAACAAAGTCTTGATAACGAGCTGGCTTCACAACTTTTCTTTGTGATCTTCTAAGAGATGGTACATCTACTGCTTCCTCACCATTTTCACCGTCAATGCCAGCTCCCCAATTTTCTTACTCCCCCATAAAAGAATAATCTTGAGTCATAGCTTCTCCATATCCTTGTTCATATGAAGAGGAATTAATTTCAGTCACTGACGAACTATTTGATGAAATAGGCAGGGAATCGACCAATCCAGGGTCAACAACAACATCTTTCCTCTCATAATATGAAGAAATCTCACCAAAGACAACATCCCTTGAAAATGAAGTTTTATGAGTTTCACGTTCCATGAACTTCCAGCTCTTCTTCCTTTCATCATATCCAATGAACATGCATTTTTTTGCTTTAGCACCCAACTTGGTTTTTTGAACATAGAAAATAGAACCAAAAACTTTGAAGTGCTTGACATTTGGTTTCTCACCAAACATTTTCTCAAAGACTTCAAATCATTGGACTAAGATGGACCAATCACATATGTTGCCCATGCCATACCATTTGCCCGTAATGACTTGGGTAAATTTTTAGCAAATAACCAGCTTTTACAAGTCTCCACCAAATGCCTAATCTTCCTTTCCGTCGCACCGTTTTGTTGCGGTGTGTGAGCACAAGTGAGTTGCTTAAGAATGTCATGCTCTATACAAAACTTAATAAATGCAGTTTAAGTAAATTCTCCACCATTATCAGTCCGAAGACACTTTATTTTCCTTTCAAGCACCCCTTCAACAACCACTTTGAATTCTTGAAATTTGGAGAAGACTTCATATTTTTCTTTCACAAAATATACCTAAGTATATCTCGTAAAATAATCTACAAATAATAACATGTAACTACAACATGCGTAAAAGGTGTAGTGGTTGGTCCCATCAAGTCACTATGGATCAATTCCAATGGAGCCTTACTTTTTTAAATAGATTTTTGAAATGGAAGACGATGTGCCTTCCCAAATTGGCAACCTTCACAAACTTTATCACATGTGAAATCTTTGGCAGCCACTCAACTAAATTTTTCAGCAGCATTACCTTTAATTTATCCATGCTAATCTAGCATGCCAAAGTGTCACTGTCATTCTTACTCATATTGTCAACGTAAGAGCTAGACGTAGCTGTCAAAACAAATAAATCTCTAACTCTTTTACCAGTATGAACAACATTAGCTTCAAAGTTTTTCAAATTCCAAAGAAATTTCACATCGGGCCAAAAAAGAACATAGTTTCCAACTGCAGTTGTTCACTTCAGTTCAGAATTTTGCAAAAGGAACAATTAGAGGCATTCAGATGCATTAATAAGCGAAGAGTAAAAAATAATCAAAGCAATTGGCTGACAATCTTTTTCCACTTGTGCATTGATGAGGATTAGTCCAAAACCAAAAATATCCAGGACTATTCCTCATTATTTTTTCTCCTATAAATACAAGAGTGCTTGGACTGGGTCAAAGACACCCAACTAACCGACCAATCAAACAAAGACTCAATCTAAACAATTAGTTCAAATTGATCAAGAATCTCACGATCTTGCAACTACTAAAAGCAAGCAAGCAATCTTCCTCAGTAAGCGATCTAGCTCAAGGAAAATCTCAGAACGTCAAGGAGAAAACATGGTTTTGTTTTAGCAAAATAGGCAAGGTAAATCAAACAGAATTCAAAAAGAGATTAATTTCTCTTACAAATTTGGTTCAGCAAATCAGATAAAACAAGCAGAAGTCATGTTTTTCCATCACATGAAAACCTCAACAAAATTTATAAAGACATCTTAATGTCTTAAAATTGTCTAGAAAGCTACCAGATCACTCAAAATCTACGATAATAGGTGCTCGCCTGCAGTTCTGCTCACTTTTCCAGCCTCCATATGGCTCAACTTGTTTATAGCTCTACCAATCTCAACATTGGTATTGATTTCCAGCTCATCTCTATTAGTTGAAGGTGCTTACGTTCAAATCCAATGCAGAAACATCCAGTCTAGCCAAAAGAAATCCAGTCCCGCCTGACCTTAAAACATAATTTGGATTGTATTTTTAAGCAGAAGTCAAAGTACAACAATCTGAGGCCTATCTTAGACTTGCCAATTCATTTTGTGCTTTGTATTTTAGGCAGTTATGCTTGGACTAGTTTGTTATATCTTGAGAGGTTTCCCCACCCAAAATCACAATCGTTCGTTTAAAGTAAATTACTTGGGGCACAAGTATATAAAATTATTCAAATTTGTTAGAGTTTTAATTACTAATAGTGGCACGCTCACATAAAAGAAAGTTAATCTCAAGACCGTAAATGGCTAAAAGGTTAACGGGGAATTTTACTTAGCTTTCAACATGCTCAAATATAAAAAGGGTAAGCAAAGAGGAAATATATACTCTTCATATGAAAGGGACATGGGAACTTGTTCCTCCTCCAGTGAATACTAATATTGTAGGCAGAAAGTAGATCTACAAAATCAAATGGAATTCTGATGGCACTATATCTACAAGGCATGGTTAGTAGCTCAAGGCTTTAGCCAAGAGCTTGGTTTTGACTACACAGAGACATTTAGTCCAGTAGTTCGGCGTACTATGATTCTAATAATCTTTAGTCTTGCTGCTATGCACGGCAATCCTGGATTCAATTGAAATTTAAGTTCAATTTGTATATTTAATTTACTTTTAAAACTAAACCACACAAATCAAAGAGATAAAAAATAAAAATGATTATTTAGATAAAATAAGGCAAGCAAGAATGACCTCATTTTCAATCCAAGAGAAAATAAGGTATACACTACATGAGGAACTTTCTTTGGGTTCATGAGATCTTGATCTTGCTCATTTCTATAAGAAAATATATATTCATTTTATTTGCTTATATAAGTTGAACTAAGCTTTTAATTTTGCAGTAAGGGATGGGCTAATATTTGTGGGAATAGGGGGAGTTTATTAAAATTTGTACAAGGTCTTTGTCTTTTTCCCAATCTTCCATTGGGCTATAGCCCCTTAGAGCACCTCCAGCAGGAGAGGCTAGTCCGAGCAAGAGGCTCCCTAGGCTCCCAATCTTGTTTCTAGCCGCCAAGGCTTGCTAGGGTAGGCACTGGGCTTCACCAGCTTGGGCAAGCCCAAAGACAAGACTTGCCTAGGTAAGCTGATCTTATGCAGACGTCATTGTGCGTCAACAACCAATTTAAATACCAAAAAAAAAAAAACCAAAAAAAAAAAGAAACAAACAAACAAATCATAATTTTTTTTCCTATAAATAGCTAGCCATATTCTTCACTTCCCACACCAAAACTCTATACAAATTCCTGTTGAGGCCCAAAAAATCCACGCTTGGCCCAAATAAATTCTCATTAATGTGATACCTTACCAAGAAGAAAGATTTGGGCACGCAAAAGTTCATCATATGCACTTGCACACATGCCACGCCAAGCGACAGGCCACGCCAAGCAATGAATTATTATTCCTCACCTAATCATGCTACAAGCTTAAGTGGGCCCCAAGCCACTCAAATGCTCATGGCTTGCTTGAGTGGGTTGTGGTATGAATGGTACTAAATTGTCATGAGGTCCATTGATGGACCGAGAAGTGGAGGTTCTGGGTTGCTTGGGAGCCTCGGAACCAAGCCCATTTCTTAGGCCCAAACATATGGGTGAGCACAAAATGGAAAAATAGTCCAACCAAAATAGCCCAACCAAAAAGCCCAAGCAAAATGATCCACTAAAATTAACCCATATAGCCCAATATTAAATGAAGATAGCCCATTTGTTTGGAAGGTTGACTTGCTACTCTAAAGGCGCACACAATTGGAGGTAAGAAGCAGCAAAAGCATCAGCCCTTTTGCTAAAAGAAACAGAACCCACGCCTAGAGAGCAAGCTTCCTCTCTTACCTGCAAAAGCACAGCAATCTCGTGCACTATTCACCCTCCTTCCCCATTTTCTTCTTCTGGCAAGCTGGGAAGAACATAGTTCTTTCTTTTCCTCTTCTCAGCCACATCTGCTTGCAAACCTCTTCTTCCTCACCTTAAACACTCCTCTTTCTCCCTAGGAAGCCATATTTCCTTTTTGGTGCTCAACTCATACTAATTTTGCTTCCATGCCACATGCCTCTCATGCCAAGCTTAAAAGTTATCTGTAAGCATCAAGAAATCATCTGTAAGCAGCCTTTATTTTCGTTGGTGAAGGTAACTTAACGCTTCCTAAGACTCTACTGTCCTTTCAAGCGCTTTTGGGGCTTGATTTTGGAACTCAGACACAGGGGGCAATTTCAGCAATTTCTTTTTTACGATGGCCCAGCCCATTTGCAGCTGCCGGAAGAAAAAAGCTCATACAATTCATTTCATCATATCTCATGTGAATAGTGGTTGTCCTTAAGTTACTATAACAATAGGTGGAAATGCATAAAAAAAAATTGCTAAGGCAATCACTATTCACATGAACAATAATTGACATTGTCACCCTTTGCCTTTTGCCATGACAAATAGGTGGAAATGCTCTTATCCGAGTTTATTTTGGATTTCAAAACACCTAACTAGAATTGTGAATCCAATTTCATCTCCTAATCTAGCCTATTTCATACGCTCCGAGTTTTATGTTCATAAGAAATATTCGTCAACGACTCTATGATGTTTGTTCTCTTCATACAGAAAGTTGAAGAAAAAAAATATTTTGACACACAGAATTCCCCACTGGAGATTATTATTTAGTGAATATTTTTGTCAGTCCGTCTATACATCTTAGATTTTCCCCATGATCAAGTGCTAACAAATTACAACATGCTAAACTTTGGAGCAAGTTATTTAATAATCTTTTCATGCTGACTCAGCAAAAATTATTTAATAATATTTTTATGATAAATTATTATTTTTGTTATTCACTTTTAACAAGATTTCCACGCAGACAGCCACCTTTTTTTTTTCTTTTTTTTTTCACTTGTACTTTATTTATTCATTTAATGAAAATTATCATTTCAACACTGACTCAGCAGAAGTATATTATGAAGCACAAGAACAAAGCAACGTTCATTTTTGCAGAAGGCTGCAAGTGTCCTCTTAAATATAAAGGGGAAATAATCTAAATGAACTAAATCTTATGACTCTTATTTCCCTTCCATTTTCAGATGCTTGGAATCTTTTGCTTAATTTAATTACCACTTTCGCCTAATAAATGCTGTTTTTATTTTAATTTGCATCGATCCTCTTTGCACATATGGTTAAAACATGCAACCGTTGGAAACTTGGAATTCAGCTCACATAAATAAACCATGTACGTTTAATATTTATCCACAAATTAATCATTAAACAATCTAGTATTTTTATATACTTAATTAAACATATTTAAGTTTAGAAACTACAGTTTGTTTCCTCAAAGAAGATCTTGAATTCGAGTCTTAGCATTCATATAATGTGTGCGAGTTTATTATATTACCGCCTTTTTCAATAGGAAAAAGTTCAGAATCTATAAAGCAACATCTTGGAGCGGCAAAAGAAAAGGAAATGCAAGATTGAGGGAAATAAAGCCGTTGTAGAACCGACCATTTTGGCGTGATTATTTATTTTTCCTTTTTTTCTGCCTATAACCAACCATTTTGTGGTGTGTGAGAGAAACAAAGTTTGGTGTTTGTTGGTGAGCTTTTACCGTTGACGAGTGGAGACAATAAATTATACATTCCCTGCGGAAATTTTTCCAAAAAGTAAAATTGAACCACTATAACTACTTCGAGATTGACAGCCTTTGTAAAGTTGTGAAATCCTTAGCTTTTGTACGACGTCGCTGCTTCCACTCCCATTCACAATTATTCCTCCAAAACATTTAAAATGGGAGGGTGTATAAAGGAGTATATGTTAAATATACATCCTTTGTCGCTGGAATTATTTTCAATAGGAAAATGTAAATAGTTGTAAAAATACATCACAACTATAGAGATGTAAAATTAGATGCACATTTGCATATTTTTTTACATCATTTGCAGGACAGAGAAAAAGGGAAAGAGAAGGATTTGAATTCAAAATGGAATGCCTAGATTTCATGCAACTTGCACTGCACTTCTAATGCCCCAGATTTCTACATAGATATTTTTATGTTAGTTTGTAGGTAAAATCATATGTTCTCCAAATTTAAATTTTTTTAGGTCCATTTATTTGGAAAAATAGAATAAATATAATATGCACAAAATTAATTTTAAAAAGTTAAAACATACAAAAAAAAACACACACACACAAATTATCACAAACAAATCGAATATGCATATTTGGATTTACATCGTTTCCCATTGTAACAAAAAACGTATTTACACCTCCTGGAGATGTAAAGGGGATGTAAAAGTGGATTTACACCCCCGAAAATACACCCTCCTACTATGAATGCTCTAACACTCTTATTTTTACCACTCTAAAGTAATTAGACGAGCATCTCTACATATAAGGGTTTTGTCATCAATCTAAACTAAAAATGAGGATGAATAAAATGGCAGATTTGCAAAATGAAGAGAAAACTGTCTCGGTTAAAACTATGAAGATACTAATTACAATTATCCACACTAGAAACTCAGCACCAGGCACGGTGCTCAGCTCTCTCAGGCCAACCCACGCTACTCTTGCCCCCCCTTCCACTACCAAATTCATCCAAACAATTCACGCTCCAAGATTCATCCACGTGGCTACCTTTGTCTTAGGTGTCGTTGCTGACGTGTCAATGCCCACCCTCCCCTCTTTTTAAACCCCCTCTGCTGGTCCCTCTTCTTTTTCATAACACTACACTATTCAACCACTCGACTCACTAAACCCACTTAAACCATTTCTCTTCTCTCTCTCTCTCTCTCTCTCTCTCTCTCTCTCTCTCTCTCTCAAAGCTTTTATCAGATTCCCAAAATGGCGGAAAACTCTGGTCACCGCAAGCTGATCGTGGAAGTGTGCAACGCCAAGAACTTAATGCCGAAAGACGGCCAGGGAACGGCCAGCGCCTACGCCATCGTCGACTTCGACGGGCAGAGGAGGCGGACCAAGACCAAGCAGAGAGATCTCAATCCCGAGTGGGACGAGAAGCTTGAGTTTCTCGTCCACGACAACGACTCCATGGCCTCCGAGATCATCGAAATCAATCTCTACAACGACAAGAAGACCGGAAAGCGCAACACTTTTCTCGGCAAAGTCAAGGTCCCCGGAAACACCTTTGTCAAAACTGGAGCCGAGGCCTTGGTTTATTTCCCGTTGGAGAAGCGCAGCGTGTTTTCTCAGATCAAAGGGGAAATCGGATTGAAGATATATTACATCGACGAGGACCCTCCCGCGGCGGCGGAGGTGAAGCAGGAGACTGCTCTCCCCCAGGCAGAACAGGAGAAGCCGCTGGAGAATCCGAAAGCGGAAGATCAAAATCCGGAGGCCGCGGCAAAAGCAGAGGAAAATAAGAAAGTGGAGGCTAAAACAGAAGAAAAGCCTAAAGAGGAAGAGGCGAAATCAGAGGAGAAGGCCAAGTCACCGGAAGACAGTAAACCCAAAACGGAGGAGGCTTCAGCTCCGCCGCCGGAGGTTGAGAATCCGCCAACCGCATACGGTTCGGAGAAGTCAAAACAAGTGGAGACAGAAAAGCACGTGGAGGCAAATGGCGGCATCAACGAGGTTGAGCTTCTTCAGCCATTGGTCCGGGACCGGAGCCGGAGCGCATACGATCTGGTGGACCGGATGCCGTTTCTTTACGTACGAGTTGTGAAAGGTAAGAGGGGCAATGGCTGCGCTACTGCCGAACCAGTTTACGCCAAGCTTGTGATCGGAACGCACAGCATCAAGACCAAGACCCAGCCCAGCGACAAAGAGTGGGACCAGGTCTTCGCCTTCGACAAGGAAGGCTTAAACTCGACCTCTCTGGAAGTTTCGGTGTGGGCAGAAGCGGAGGAGAAGAAGGAAAACGAGCCTCCTACCAAAACAGAGACTTTTCTCGGAACGGTGTCGTTTGACTTGCAGGAGGTGCCTAAGCGAGTTCCGCCAGACAGCCCCTTGGCTCCGCAATGGTACACTCTGGAGTCGGAGAAGGAGGCTGGGAATGACGTCATGCTCGCCGTGTGGATAGGAACGCAGGCGGACGAGGCGTTTCAGGAAGCGTGGCAGTCGGATTCGGGTGGGTTGATACCCGAGACCCGAGCCAAGGTCTATTTGTCTCCCAAGCTTTGGTATTTGAGACTAACGGTCATCCAAACCCAGGATCTCCAGCTAGCTTCGGGATCCGAACCCAAGCTCAAGGTTCGGAGCCCAGAACTTTATGTCAAAGCTCAACTCGGCGCTCAGCTTTTCAAGACCAGTAGGACCTCCGTGGGCTCCACGTCATCAAGCTCCGCCAACCCCACTTGGAACGAAGACTTGGTTTTTGTAGCAGCTGAGCCGTTCGAGCCGTTTTTGGTTCTAACCGTGGAAGACGTGACCAATTCTCAGTCTGTGGGCCATGCGAAGCTCCACGTGCCCAGCGTTGAGAGAAGGAGTGATGATAGGGCTGAACCGAAGTCCAGGTGGTTCAATCTGATTGGCGATGAGAGCCGTCCGTATGCCGGAAGAATACATTTGCGAGTTTGTTTGGAAGGTGGGTATCACGTGCTGGATGAGGCGGCGCACGTGACCAGTGATGTTAGAGCCGCGGCTAAGCAGCTAGCCAAGCCTCCTATTGGGTTGCTCGAAGTTGGTATTCGTGGGGCCACAAATTTGCTTCCGGTGAAGACCAAAAACGGTGTGCGTGGGACAACCGATACATACGTGGTTGCCAAATACGGACCGAAGTGGGTCCGGACCCGAACCATTCTCGACCGGTTTAATCCACGCTGGAACGAGCAGTACACTTGGGACGTATACGATCCTTGTACGGTCCTCACTATAGGAGTCTTCGACAACGGAAGGTACAAGCGCGACGAAGGTGGAAAACCCGAGAAAGATATTCGGATCGGGAAGATCCGCGTGCGGTTGTCCACTCTCGATGCGAATCGGGTGTACAAAAGCTCATATTCCCTTACGGTGTTGCTTCCTGGTGGGGCCAAGAAAATGGGAGAGATTGAGATAGCCGTCCGATTCTCTTGCTCATCTTGGCTTAATTTGATCCAAGCGTACAGCAGCCCAATACTTCCCAGAATGCACTACGTCCGCCCGCTGGGCCCTGCGCAACAAGACATCCTGAGGCACACGGCCATGCGAATCGTTACGGCTCGGCTCGCGAGGTCGGAGCCGCCGTTGGGGCAAGAGGTGGTTCAGTTCATGTTGGACTCCGACACGCACGTGTGGAGCATGAGGAGAAGCAAGGCCAATTGGTTTCGCGTGGTGGGCTGCCTGTCACGTGCGGCTATGTTTGCCCGTTGGCTCGACGGAATCCGCACCTGGCAGCATCCACCCACCACTGTTTTGGTGCACGTGCTGCTCGTGGCAGTTGTGCTATGTCCGCATCTGGTGTTCCCCACCGTATTCATGTACGCCTTCTTGATCCTATTGCTGCGATCTCGATATCGGCAGAGGGCCCCGCCCAATATGGACCCAAGGATCTCTTACGTTGATGCTGTGAGCCCGGATGAGCTGGACGAGGAGCTTGATGGGTTCCCGTCCACGCGACCGTCGGATGTAATACGCATCCGATACGATCGGCTGCGGGCATTAGGAGGGAGGGCCCAGACTCTGTTGGGTGACGTGGCAGCGCAAGGGGAGCGGTTGGAGGCTCTTTTTAACTGGAGGGACCCAAGAGCAACGGGCATATTTGTGGTGTTTTGTTTGGTGGCTTCTTTGGTGTTTTACGTGGTGCCGTTCAAGGCTTTTGTGTTGGTGTCAGGGTTCTATTACTTGCGCCACCCAAGGTTCCACGACGACATGCCTTCCGTTCCGGTCAACTTTTTCCGGCGACTTCCGTCGCTCTCTGACCAGATTATGTAGGTGATGTGATGATGCTTGTGGGTACTTAATTTTGTTGCACTCTCTTGGTGGTGGTGAAGTAATACGTAGTAACTCTAGTCAACTAGCTAGCTGATGATGACGTATTATTTATTTATTTATTTATTTATGGGTAAGTTGAAATGGATATTGTTTTATTAGTTGTTGTGTATGTGTATGGGATGGGGTGTGGTGGACCATTCATTCACGCGTGACGCACCCAATAAAGGCTATATCAAATTGACGTGAGTGGGCGCTGCAACTTAAATTCAAATATAGACATATGAGGAAGGTGACCGTTATATAAAGCAGCCTCTCCTCCTCCATGACACTGGTGTCAGAAGTGCACTCATATGCTCGTATGCAATATGCAGACGCTCCCTAAAACTTTTTAAATAGATGATATTGACCGGTTTGTACATTTTAAACAAGTTCATACAGTTTTCATTGAAATAGTGGAGAGGACCCTTTTTCTAATACATGTAGTAACCGAGACAACGGTTTATATTAGTAAAAAATAACTTTCTTGTAACGAGAATAATACTATTTTACTATCGTATTGTATAAAAGTTTCTCTCTTAAATTAACGACGATCAATGTGTACCACTTCTTGTAAAGGAACCAATTAATTGATTTAAAAATGGCTTTCGACAAGCATACTTGGACAACACCATAACTAATCCACCACAAGGCTAGCTGGTCATGGGAATGTAGGTATGTTCCTTATTTAAATATACTTTCAGAAACCTTGTCTACTTATATTGCTTTTGATGTGACCATGTGATGTTATAATGTGTATGTCTTCATTTATAAATCATTCTTATGCAAATCGCAAAGTGAACACTTTAACCTATCAGAAAGAAAGAAAGAAAAACACTTTAACCTAAGCCCATAACAAAAAATATTGAAAGTTGTATAGACTTTCAAACAGTAAGGAGTACTGTTCGAACACATTACCATTATTTGTACTATTTAATGGGGCTCTAGATATTACACTATGAGGAATTTTTCCTTTTTGGTGAAAAAAAGTTTAGAGGGAGGGGAGGTTACCCAGGGCATATAAAGGCTTCTTTAAGGACTTACGTAGATGGTCTTAGTCACTTTTTTGATTTTTACATATTACCCACTAAGAGGGATTGTCGACAATGAGACTCGAACCTAGACCTTGATAGCGTAGAGAACAATCCTTACCAACTCAACCAAACCAACCCTCGTTGGGTACCATGAGGATTTCATAGCAAGTGATACAAATGATTTAATTGTTACCATTCCCATAAAAAAATATATATACCAAAAAAAAAAAAAAAAAAAACTTGAAGAAAAACACTAACTAATTAGCTATATATTGATAACCATATAACCATATTGAATGGCACGTGTTTTGTTAGATTGTTAAGAGAGTCTGTTAGTGTTTGGGCCTGATTTGGCATGCCTAGTCCAAAATTAAAAAAGCCCATTTTCGGCAGCCACCAAAAGTTACCTTGTGCTTGGGCCAAAAATCCGCACGCCAGCCCATCTTCACAAAGTAAGGCCCACAATACAGAAAAGAACAGAAGACTGGGCTTTGATTCCGAAGAAAAGCTCAAACCACATCAAAGGACCATGTCTTTTACAAGGTGGCAGAATAGTAAAAAAACACGAAGCAAGTCAATAAAATGGCCAAGTGAAAATGGTAAATTGACCACCAAGCAGATCGATAAAATTCTAAAGAAGAATTGGATTGGGCCTAGCTTCTAAATTCTCACCATTTCTCTCAAAAAGCCCAGAAACAAGTCAGCAGATTCTTCTTGGAAAGTCTATTATCAGAAAACCCACGTGATTACCTGACTTTGAAAAGTCAATAATTTCAACTATCACAAGAAAGCTGATAGAGAGTTAATGAAGGCAGGTCTTAAACAGGAAGATATCTCCAGTTTTTTCAGGTCAAAAGAAGATCAAAATCCCTTTCTATATAATTCTGCATTAGAACAGGCATCATTTCCAAGGGATAAACAGACTACATTTTCTAAAAAGATAAGTAGGGATCAGAGAGTTGTTCATCAGGAAAAGCAAACTAACCATCACAACATATTGAATTCTTACAAAAAGCAGTTAAAGGTTAAAAAGGGATTAGGTTTTTCTTTCAAAAAACAGAGAAGTGATCACCATAAAGAACTTACTGTTGATGGTTTGTTTGCCATAATAGATAAAAATCCCATTTTCTTTGACATTTAAAATAAAAGATCTTGTTTTCAGAAAATCTGCCGCCCATTATTAAAAGATAAAAAATCTCACTCATTTTCTATAAATATAAGAGAAGGTGAACAGATCAAAGGACAACCAAAAAATCAATCAAAAATAAAAACTCAAAATGATCACTTGATCTCAAAAAACCTTCAAAACACTGAAGTAACCAAATCTCATTAAGCCACAACAAGCAAGTCAAGCTAGAATTCAGAGTCTCTAAATTCAGTTCAGTTTCAGAGAAATAGTCATACAAAGCGAGATTTCTCTTATTACAAATTTGGTTCAGCATAAGCCAAAACAAACAGAGTTCGGGTTTTGCAAATATGAAAAGCTCAACAAATTTATGGAGAGCCACGATCAAGCGAGAATAGGTACTACAGTAGCGATTCCATCGGTAATCATCAAATCCGACCATACGCCCTTCTAGATTGAAGAGGTTCCAATCTTGCCCGTTCAAAAAGCCTTCACCAGTCTGAATTTTTCACACTTGTACTGTGAAAAATTGTGAAGTCTTCACCAATCTGAGGCAAGAAAAGAACTTACTTGGGAGATATTCCTCACCCAAATTCACAATCGCTTGTGTAGAAATCAGTGACTTGAGGCGCAAGTTATCCATTTTTAAAGAAGTCTGCTAGGGTTTTTATTGCTAGCAGTGGCACGCTCATACGCAAAAGAAAGTTGACTTGTTAACCACAAATGGTTTTCAGGACAATAGGGAACTTTACCCTATCATCACAGGAACAAATCAAAAATGGGTGAACAGTTAGATTGTAAAGAGAGTCTGTTAGATTGTTAAGAGAGTCTGTTAGTTTGCTATATAAGTACTATTACATTGTAATCATTCTTAATAATAATCAATACACAACCTTCTATTCTCATACTTCTTCTTCCTCCTTCTTCTTTCTCCTTCATTTTCTCAGCATTCTTCCACTGTTATCATGGTATCATGAGCTTTGGTTTGATTCTGAGGTCTATTCGCTTCCGCATTATGTTCTTTCTTATTTCTCTGCTTCTTTCTTCTGTCAATCTCAAATCCTGATCTCTCAATTTCTCTGCAATTTTCTCCAAAACAAATTTTCATTTTGTGAAACCCTAATTTTGCTTTCATGGCTTTCTCTCTCAAAATTGACGGCCTTTTGGGCATGCTTACTAGGCTTAACGATGATAACTTCTAGACGTGGAGTTATCAACTGGAGTCGGTACTCCAGGGCTACGATTTGTTCGACCACTTCGATGGTTCATTTGTTTCTCCTCCCAAATTCGCCATTTTGGGTGAAGAAGGCGCTACTTCTGAGCTCACTACGGCCTATAAAGACTGGATTCGCACAGATAAGGATTCTTGAGCCTTCTTATTGCATCTTTGTCAGATGAAGCACTTGAGTATGTCATCGGGAGTCAAATAGCTCGAAAAGCCTGGCTTCATCTATGTAATCAATACGCCTCTATTTCTCGAGCAAGAATTAATCATCTGAAAACCGAACTGCAAACTACTCAAGAAGATGGAGACTCCATTTAGCAATTCTTGCTTCGTCTTAAACACATTCGTGACCAATTGTGTGTGGCTGATGTGCTCATTTCCGATAATGATTTTGTTATCGCTGCGTTGAATGGTTTACCACCATAATCAAGACTGTTTTGATTGCTTGTGATTCTCCAATCACTCTTAAAGATTTTCGCGCTCAACTCCTAGCTGCAGAGCAAACTGCTGAGGCTCGTATTGTTCATCACTCAAGTCTGTATGCTGCGAATTCATCTTCTAATGTTCAACCCTCTTCTGTTGCTTCTGGTCAAGGCTTACTGCCTACTCCTTCTCATCCTCTACCTCCTGTGCATTCTTCTCGTGGCTTTTCTTATGGTCGTGGAAGGTTTAATGGCAGCCGGAATCAACGATCTCAGTTTCGCTCATCTGGTTTTCGTGGTGCTCCTTCTTCTAATTATGGTGGTTCTGGTTCATACAAGGTTGTGCCAAAATGTCAAATATGTAGCAAACGTGGTCATACAACGGCGAACTGTTATTATCGCAATGCTTCCTCTTCGGATGCTCCTTCACCTATTGTTGAGTGCCAAATCTGTGGCAAACGAAGGCATGCTGCTTTGGATTGTTATCACCGCTCTAACTATGCATTTCAAGGGCAAGCATCGCCATCTTCCTAAACTGCTATGACGGCTCAGTCTTCTTATTCTCCAGAGCAAGTTTGGATTGTTGACACATGAGCTTCTCATTATATGGTTGGCAATGCCTCCCACCTGCATAATGTCACTTCTTGTGATGTGACTGAGAATGTCACTGTTGATAATGGGGAAGGTTTGGAAATTCTTAATCTTGGCACTACCTCTATTTCTTATGCCAATACCAGATCTTTATCTCTGCCATTTGTGTTTCATGTTCCCAAACTTAAAGCCAATCTATTATCGGTTCATCAATTGTGTAAAGATAACAATTGTCTTATCACCTTTGATGCTTTTGGTTTTTGCATACAGGACAAGCTCACCAAGGAAATTGTTCTTCAGGGCAAAAGTAATCAAGGCCTTTATCACATTCCTCTAGCTACTTCTTCTGTCTTGAATCGCGCTTCCTGTTTTTCTTCTACTCCAGTTGCCTATCTTGGCCAAAAAATAAAGTCCTCGCTTTGGCATCAAAGGTTAGGTCATCCAACAAATGAAGTTGTGAAACTAATGCTTCAAGCCTCTGCTGTGTCTATTTCTGTTGATTCTATTTCTGCCCTATGTTTTGCTTGTTTGCACGGCAAAATGCATAAGTTGCATTTTCCTAGTGAGCATATTAAGTCTAATATAGCATTTCAGAGGATCCATAGTGATGTATGGGGTCCCTCTAGAAATAAATTCGTAGATGGATATCGCTATTATGTCTCATTTGTTGATGAATGTACTGGTTTCATGTGGCTTTATTCACTGTTCAATAAATCTGGAGTTTTTGAGATCTTTCTTAAGTTCTATGCCTTTATTAGTACTCAATTTGGTGCTCATCTTTAAGATTTTCAAAGTGATAGGGGTGGTGAGTTTAATAGTTCACAATTTGCCTATTTTCTTGACTCAAAAGGCATCATTCACCAGTTGTCTTGTCCTTCCACTCCTTAGCAAAATGGTCTTGCTGAGAAAAAGAATCGCCATGTTATAGAAATTGCCTTGACTCTGCTGGTTACTGCCAATCTTCCTGGTCAATTTTGGTATCATGTTGTGGCATATGCTGCTTACTTGATCAATTTCATGCCTAATATTGCTCTTGGGAATCAGTCTCCTTTTCAGAAGTTATTTGACAAGCCTCCACCTCTTCAACATCTAAGAGTCTTTGGCACATCTGTTTATCCTTATATTAGACAATTTAATGAACATAAACTTCAATCTAGGATTCTACAGTGTGTTTTCATGGGATATTCTCAGGGTTATAAAGGTGTTATATGCTATAACCCTACTACTCACTGATTCCTTCTCTCTAGACATGTGGTTCATGATGAGAGTGTCTTTCCTTTTAAGCACTCTGAGCCTTCACTTCCATCTAGCAATCTTTCTTTTTGTACTCCATCTTCTTTCAAGGCTCCACCTATTGTAGTTTCTGTTTTGCACCATGTGCCTTCCTTGGCTTCTAGTCCAGATCTTAGTCGTGCTTCCTCACAATCCTCTGATGTCCCTTCCCATGTTTCTACATCTTTTGATGGTGATCCAGTTTTAGTTGCTTCGAGTGCAGACTTTACAGAGAATTTACAAGTTCTTAATGCTCAACAATTACAAGTTCTTTTGCCTTCTCATAAATCTTCTTCACCATCTATGCCTCATCCTATGCATCCTATGCAGACAAGGTCTAAGAGTGGTATTGTCAGGCCTAAGCCATTTGAGGAATATCAATGCTATCTTACTACTATTCCATCCCTTCATGAAGCTGTTGAACCAACTACTTATAAGGCTGCTTCTCAGTCATCTGTTTGGATACAGGCTATGAGGGAAGAAATTGAAGCTTTGCACACCCAAGGTACATAGGATTTAGTTCCTATGCCTATGGATAAAAACATTGATGATAGCCGATGGGTTTATAGAGTCAAGAAGAACTCAGATTGGTCTGTAGCAAGACATAAGGCTCGCTTGGTTGCACAAGGTTTCAGTCAAGCTCCTGGTCTAGATTTTAGTGAGACTTTTAGCCCTGTTGTAAGGCATACAACAGTTAGATTGGTTTTGAGTATTGCTGCTATGAACAGGTGGTCTCTTAGACAACTTGATGTGAAAAATGATTTTCTTCATGGTGACCTTGAAGAAGAAGTGTTTATGCGTCAACCTCAAGGTTTTGAAGAATCTGCATATCCAATCCATGTTTGTCGATTGAGAAAATCTCTTTATGGGCTAAAGCAAGCACTCATAGCTTGGAATGCAAAGTTCACAGGTCATCTTCCAGAATTTGGTTTTACTGTTTCTCATTTTGATCCAAGTCTCTTTGTTAAGCATGTTGGTTTAGATAGTGTCATTCTTCTATTCTATGTTGATGATATCATCTTGACTGGTTCTAAAGATAGTTTAGTCCAAGAGGTTATTGATGAATTAAGTGCTGTGTTTGAAATGAAAGATATAGGGCGGTTAACCTCCTTCTTAGGATTGCAGATTTCTTATCATGATAATGGAGATATCTTTGTATGTCAAACAAAATATGCTAGAGATTTACTTGCAAAGGCTGGTATGGATACATGTCGACCTTGTACTACTCCATGTAAGCCACATTGTCAGCTTTTGGCTTCAGAGGGTGACTCCTTATCTAATCCAACTATCTACAGGAGTATTGTTGGGGCACTGTAGTATTTGACATTCACTCGACCTAATCTTTGTTATGTTGTTAATACTATCTATCAGTATATGACTCAACCTTCAGATTTACATTTTCAGTTGGTTAAGCGCATCTTGAGATATATTCATGGTACTTTGGATCATGGTCTGACTTTTACAAGCTGATCTTGGGATCTTCATGCTTATAGTGATGCAGATTAGGCCTCAGATGTGAATACTCGTAGATCAACTACTGGTTTTGTGGTTTATCTTAGCAACAATCCAGTTTCTTGGCAATCTAAGAAGCAAAATTCTATTTCTAGAAGTTCAACTGAGGCTAAGTACAGGGCATTAGCTCATACAACAGCTGATCTAGCTTTGGACATCTTCACAAAGGGATTACATGGTCCTATTATTCTGAGACATTGCAGGAATCTGCAACTTAGCAGCTCAGCTGGGTTTGAGGGGGAATGATAACCATATAACCATATTGAATGGCACGTGTTCTGTTAGATTGTTAAGAGAGTCTGTTAGTTTGCTATATAAGTACTATTACATTGTAATCATTCTTAATAATAATCAATACACAGCCTTCTATTCTCAGACTTCTTCTTCCTCCTTCTTCTTCTTTCTTCTTCATTTTCTCAATATTCTTCTACTGTTATCATATATCATCCTAGATATATAAAAACCCAAAATTCTAAAAAAAATCATGGACAACACATAATTACAAGCATGCGATATTTATTCAGTTTTTACTAAAAGAATCATTTGCATTGTTGCTTCTGAAACTTCCTTGTGGAGAGGAGTTTTTTTAACCAAGATTTCAACCTCTTAGCCCCCGATCCGGGCCTTAACCCACCATAGTTTTCACCCTGCAAACCTGAGCACATCTTCTGCGTCTGCCCTTTACTCCCGGAACACCATCCCCCGTAAGAAAACTGTCCACGGTGTCGTTTAAGAAGTTCGCGATCGATTTTGTTAAGAACGGGTACATTTTTCTTGAACTTTCGAGCAAAAGGACGGTTGCTTAGAATCATTCTTGGAAAATCTCTGAGTCCCAGAGACCTGGGATGTTGCTTTGGAGGTGTGTCCCATGTAATGTAGTGGAGGTCATGGTTGACAGTGGTGTTCTTGTAGTCTTGGGAGTTGCATATGACTGTCTGGAAGTAGCCTTCAGGTGATGACACAAAGTTGGTGTAGTAGAGGAGGAGAGTCCTTGGCAAATTGTCCCACCCCACTATGCAATATTCGGCAAAAGATCTTGAGAGAATTGTCCAAGCTGAACCTGGGGTGAAAGCAAAGAGAGAGATTTATTAATATATGAGTACGGCTAAGGATGCATCAAAATTTTATTCAACAAATGACACCACAGAGTCTGGCTTCACTAGAAATTTTATTTTATCACTAACAAGGTACTCATACATACACTCACACATTATGTGGTGACATATCCAGTGACTAAATGTGGTGATTTTAACATTACTCGTTATGTAATATGTATAACGATGAATTATTTGTGTAAATCACAGTTTGACAAGTGTGTATAAAATTTTCATTTTATATTTTCGATGAATTATTTTTGTATACATGTTAAACCATGATTCGCCAAAAGAAGGAATATCCCCCTTCAAGGAAGAGGCAATCCGAAATTTATATATATATATATATATATATATATATTATTTATTTTGTGTGTGTGTGTGTGTTCGATTAGGATGTGTTTAATTAGTTTGGTGCCGCCTACAATAGGTAGGTGGAGTGGTCGGTATGGGGAGAAAAAAAAAATAGGGAAAGCACATAATCTTTGAAGAAACGTGATGCATATAAATATATCATGGCAGCAATAAGTGGAAATAAAGAAAAGGGTGAAAAGGACATCTGACGGTGCTACAAATGAGAACAACCACAATTCACATAACCTATTACTCAGTTTCATCTTGTGATGGACTCAATTTGATCTCAGAAGAAGTAGTTGACTTTCCAGCTAAGTACGTAAGGTGACACTTGACCTTATATATATTCTGGGATGATTTTTCTTCTTTCTTGCCTTACCACTTTACCTTATATTAAATCACAAATAGAAAAAATGATGCTCATTTAGTACGGCGAATTAACCATGCTCTCGACCTGGAGTGATTATAGAATACTACGGTAATATAATCATGTGTTATGTCTAGTATAGGTTTTCTGCTTACCTTAAAAAATACCTTATCTTAGTTTTATTTATAAGGCATATTTTTCCACAGTAGCTAAACTTGTAGGTTGAGAAAAAGAAAAGAAAAAGAAAAAGAGAAACACAAAAGTAAATAAATCATGTCCACAAGACGTGTACAATGTCCTAGCGCACGTTTGGATGCGTGTGTTTTGTTCAGAAGTTCACATGCTGCTACTGCAGTGCCATTAACGCCAAAATTCTAGAGCAAATAAAATTAAAATAAAACAAGCACAGAAGATTTGGAGGTTGAAGTTGAACCTGTGTACAGCTTGAAAGCTGTTGGGAGATCCCTCTGTTTAATAGCCCACCACAATTCTGATTTATTCAGGCTGTAGAGTCCTGGGTCTATTATCACTGGCTTCCCTCTTTTATTCCTGCAAAATTTCTTAGCTTTTTTTTGTAAGTATTTTAAACCGAGTTTCGAATCCCCTTCCTCAATATCGCTTGTATATAACAGGTTAAATGAAGGAGAAAATAACTTACAGCTTCCACCCCAAGCGACTACTGTGCTGTATGAAATTGAGATCTCTTGGCAAATCAGAAAACGAATGCATCAGATCTGAACAAAAAACAAAAATTCATAAGAAAACAAGTATAAATTATTAATGCAAGAGATTAAGAAAGAAAAACCCACACAAAAATAAAAATAAAAAAAATCACTCACCATACCATCTTGAGTGATTAGAGGATAATCAGAAGCACTGAGATTGATAAACCAATCCCATTTGCAAGTCCTCAAGAGCAGAGCCAATGCATGAAGAGTGGTAGCCAGCATTGTGGGCCCTCTATATGTGACCAAGTTGGATTTTCCCAGCACCCAAACATTACCCACTTGCCCAAAAACTGGATCTCCAGCCACAAAGTCGGCAATGTCCCTGTGCTCAGCCTCTGGGGCTGCATAGTCCATGTGAATCAGATAGTAATTTCCAGGATGGTAGAGGGCATAGAGCAAGCGCTTGAGCTTCAGAGCATCACCCTTGGATGCTGAGATTAGATAGGAAAATGTGACTGGATATGGCTTGGTGGTGGTGTTGCTGGATTTGGGTGAGTTGAAGTAATTTATTATAGGCCTGAAATTGTGGGTGGGTATTGTTAATCTAGCTGGAATGTATACAAAAGAGAAAATAATTGAAATTAGCATGAAAGATAGCGCAAATGCTTTGATACCCATTACTGAAAATTTTGATTGAGAACATTAAAAAGAAGAAATTTAAAAAGGAGAAATTTGGAGAGAGAGAGAGAGAGAGAGAGAGAGAGAGAGAGAGAGTTGGGAGAGTTGTAAGGAAGGAGGTAGTTAAAATGGTTAAGAAGAGATTGCTAAATATAAGCTAAGGTTGGAAGATAAATTAATGAAGAGGTTGGAGGAGATTGGGAAGTGTGTGGGATTTAGATCTTTAGGACTTTGTTGGGTTCCTTGCTTTGAAGAGAAGGCGATGCATATGTGTCAGTCAGTCTATTCGTTGGGTGAGAGGAGAGCTTTAATTAGTGTTCTGGTGATGTGTTGCCTTCGTTCCCTTTATAACAGGGACTTCATAAAATTCCAACATCATTTTTTTTTTTTTAAAATAACCAAAAATTCCTCCAAACTTAGGGGTCTGGATTAAGAACCAAAGGAGATGGTAGTTGGTAGTTGGTGTTTCTGTCGGGTCTTCTATGATGCTCATGACACATTGTTCCCACTGTATAAAGAATTATGCGTGCATAGGTCGTTTTCTTTGATAGCATTATATTGTGGTGGGATGCTCTTTGGGTTTTGTAGAGAATGTGGTACCAACCTTCGAACCCAAGACCAGGAGTTAGTGCAAGCGCACTTAATCACAAGGGAAGGTTGAAGGCCAGTAGTTGTGCTCATTACTGGGCTTGTAGTTGTGCTTCGTTTTGTTTGGTTGTTGGGGGTGTTTGTGGTTTTGGGGAGGGGAGGGGGAGTTGGGGGTGGGGTGGCATTTGGTGTTTCTGGTGGTTCTGTTTCTGACACTCACGACACGTTTGTTCGACGATGTACAAAGAACTATGCGAGCATATGATTTTTTCTTTGACAATATTATGTTGTGGTGGGATGTTCCTTGTTGCGCTTGCAGTTGTGCTATGTGTAATTTTGTTTGGTCTTTGTTCTTTTAACTCTTTTGTAGTCTAATGCATGTGTGGCACTCTTTTTCCTATCTCAGGGTTTTCTTTATTGTGGTTTTCCCTGAGAAGGTTTTAATGAGGCTGCGTTCATATATGCAGGTTCTTCTATGCTGTTCTTGAAAATTAATGGAATTTCTTTCTTAAAAAACGAAAAAAATAAAAAGAAAATTAGTGAACACAATGTAGGAGGTAAAATTAAATATGTGAATTATATATATACAAAGAGTTTCAGTTGAGAGATCTCTTAAATAGGCTTATTTGAGGGACACCCATATAGGCACTGGCGGAACATAATGGGCTAGCTAGTGAAGATTTGGGGAAATAAATAAACCTACATAGCCTAGTATTTTAACCTAAAAATACACAATTTCATACCTTATCAATACCAATAGGCATACTCAGAGGTTTTCTGCAGTTGTATTTGGTGTCAAAGATTGTTGCAACACCAATACACCTAGTAAGGGTGTATGTGCCAAAAGTGTATGTGGGCTTTTTGGTGAACACTGTGATGCCCCAATTTTCTTATAGGATGTATTTTGGCTACTATGAGTTGCTTGCTGGTTAAGAAATGATAGATTGAGCCCTTAGGATGGGCTCAATGCTGGCGTTTCGCTTTAGGTGCGTTAGGCGTGGCACTACTAGTGTTTTAGTCTCCTAGTAGGAAGAGATGAAGTGTGGTGAAATGATGTGATGAATATATTGTGCTTGTTGATCTCAACCTCTAACCGAAATTATTGTACTCCAAGTAGGGAATCTGGCTTGGATAGGTTCTTTTCTATGCCCCGATTAAAAGGACTTCAACATTTCACTTATTATGAAATAAAACTTGGAAGAAATAAAAACTTGAAACTAATATCGGATAGAAAGTACAATACAAGTTCAAAGACAAAAAGTATCTGATGGATGTAGTATCGTTATAGGAAAGCAAATACAAATTCGTCTGAACCTAAATACACTAAATTAAAACAATAGAAATTCTAATAAGGCCAGGGGGACCCTATCGGACATAAACAACTCTCCTCGGACACCACTGCAATCTACTCGAGCTAATAGAATGTGTTCGATCAGGGTTGTCAGCAATATCTGCAATGCCAAAAAAGGCCTGTAGATACAAATTTGACTTTAGATAAGCTAGAGATGGTGACCAACTTATAAAATCATACCAAGCATTGATGTTGGCAGAGCATTAAGATTACAAACAATAGCAAAGTAATTCCAATCAGTAGTTGTGAACTAGGAATTAGACAGAGTATGTTTTGGGAAAAGAAGAGAATTCCAATTAGGAGTTGTCAACTGGGAACTCAAAGAGTAGAGGATTTGATTCAAGTCTTGGCTTTGGTCTACTGTGAGACATTTGGACAAGGTGTCTGAGTCGAGAGTATTTAAAGGTTGTAAGTTGTTTATTCTTGAGAGAGATTCGTTGTCCTTTGGAACATATCTTTTGCTTTTATTTATAGAATCTTTGGCTCTTGACTTTGCAAGTTTGGTAAAGAAACACTTCAACTCTGTACCAGCTTCTTCTTTGCAGGTGAAATTGATAGACCTTGATTTCTTCTTAATCCTCGTCATTAGCTGGCTCTAACAAGTTGATGCAGCTGAGTCTCACGGTTCAAATCAATTCAACGTGGCTGTCTAGCCCTTCCTTCGCCATCTGACTCTCCCTCAACCATCGAAGTCAACTTTGAGTATAAATCTGGATGGCAGCCAC
This sequence comes from Prunus mume, assembly GCF_029339155.1. Classification (NCBI taxonomy): domain Eukaryota; kingdom Viridiplantae; phylum Streptophyta; class Magnoliopsida; order Rosales; family Rosaceae; genus Prunus; species Prunus mume. Next base: position 22,158,249 of record NC_142705.1, read on the forward strand.
GAGCCTGAGTAAAGTGAAGCTCAGCATGGCCCGACACGTATAGGCTACTCTGGATGAGTTAATTCAGCCCAACGGTCGACCCTGCCCGAAATCCATTTATTATATTATATTTATTTTAAAGAGAAAAAGAGTACAATATTATTATATTTATATCTTCAATCTAAGTCCATTCTTTTTTCTAATGATAGAGTTTAAAAATCAATGCTTTCTTTATAAATAAAATTATGATTTTGTTCTTCAAGTTTCAATTTTTTTTCAACCTGAACAATAATCTAGAATTGGCTTCTTTTTCTAACAAATAAGAAATCTTGTTAGTATATACATGCTCGTTTAAAAAAAAAATATTGAAATAAAATTGTAAAAAAACTACAAAAAAACCAAGAAATACATAAGTCAGGCTTGCCTTAGGTCCATGTTGGACTGTTTAGTGTCCCAACCAGAGCCAAGCCTAAGCTCATATGGGCTAGGGTTGCAGGCTCAAATCGAACTTAAGGACAGTTTGGCATTCTTTGTCTTTGTGAAAATAATCAACTGTCGATTTGCTGTGAGAGAAAGCAGTTTGACGTTTGGTAAACTTTTTGTTAAAAGTGTTGTTGGCATTGATTCTCACATAATCAGAAAATGATTGCCGCATAATCATTAAACCTAGCTTCTCTTCGAAACCGATTCCTGCATAATCAGAAAATGAAAGCACCTCACTAGTTGCTTTCTTTTATATCTTTCTCTCACAACAATTTCTAACAATAAGTGATTTTTTCATAGTTTACCAAACGGGCTGGACTTTCCAATTTTTTTTTTTAAAATAACTATCACCCCACCCTAAGCACAAACCAAAGCGGTAATGGGTTGACCTGACCCATTTGACACCTCTATTACTAAATCTATTATTCAACTTATTTAATATAAAAGGAACATAATTGTCAAACATTGAGTAATTTGTAGTCGACCAAAAAAATTATAATCGATTTTATTATAGTTTTTGGGTCATGGAATCCAAAAAAAAAAATATAATCAATTTTTTTATTAATAAAAAACCAATCATAATGGATAGACTCCTTTTAGATCTTCAAAACAAAATCATACACTTGGGCCTAAAATTGACGTGTTATTGATGCCCACAAGTTCATATAACTTGAGCCTTTGTTTCGTTTATTTATTACAATACTACCGAAACATTTAATATAAATTTCACACCATTTAATTACAATACTACCTTCTAAACTACTTCAAATAAAAATTTCACATCAGTTATTGATTTTTTTTTTTTTTTTGTTTGTTTGTTTGTTTGAGGGGTGTTCTGTGACTACAACTATTTGGATCTGACTTTATAATAGACATTTTCATTGTTAATTTTATTTTTATATGTCTAAAATCATGTAGTATTGAATTCAAGACATTCTCTTCTTTACATAATTCATAAAACATTCAAAACAAAGTATAGCCGTGTTGTCTCTTCTTTACAAAGGATAACATGATTTCCCCACTCCAATTTTGTCCACTTACACTCATTTTTTAGTTATAAAACGGAGTGTAAGTGGATAAAATTGAAGTGGGGAAATCACCACTCATTCATAAAACATTCAAAACAAAGTATATACGTGTTGACCATTCATAAAACATTCAAAACATAGTATATACATATTCTTCAACACGAAGCATATACATATTTTTCAGCATGGCCCGTCATGTGGGATCAACATATATTGGGCTACATGTGCAACCAATTCCACATTAAAGTCAATCATTCAAGCCCAATATGTTAACAACACATATTAAGTAAGAGTAAATGCCAATAATTCAAGCCCAATCAATTAGGCAACTCTGATGCAATGTTAAATTTAAGAAAGATGGACTAGTGGCCCATTATTAGCAACACTAAAATTATCGGCAATTGTCACGCCCCGGAAAACCGGGCACGTGATAGTACCACGCCTTGGAAAACTGGGCATGTGACAGCGCCATGCCCTATCGACAACATAGTGCTACAATGTTAAAACCGAACACCATAGCACCACGTTTACGATAGAACATAAGGCTTTTTAGTTAGAAATAATACTTTGAAAACGGTGTGGAAACGTAAATCATAAGGTAGGCCGAAATAATCGAAAACTCAAATTTTTATTTCATACGAGCCATTTTACAATGAAATCAGAGTTACACAAAATGAAACAGATTTTTGCTGTCGCCACTGCCATGTCATCTCACACACCAACTCCACAGGATCACCGGCATAACGAAAATGCAGTTGTAGGGGTGAGCAACACGTACGATATTGCTCCCCCTCAGAGCACTTCCACCAGTTAGCCCCTTGCCATGGCAAGAGGAGCCCTAGGCGGCTACTATTCACGTAAATAGTGGCTGCCCTAGCCCCCTCAAACAAAGTGTGTTTCCAGCAGTTTTAGGCTTGTCATGACAAATACTATTTATTTAGTTTTTTTTCACAACTTTGTTTACTTAAACATTTGATTTGGATAATATTTTAGGATAAGATTTTTGGGTTCTTACATGTCAATGCTATTCATATCGGATAAGATTTTTGGTTTCAAATTTCATATAAATTTCAAAATTCAAATTTCAGATAAATCAATACAACTAATAAAATAAAATACATGAATGACCACTAATTATTAAAACAAAACAAAAAAATACAATGAAATGAAAGGCAAGCAAACTAAGAAATGAAAGGCAAGATTTTATTTTATCGGATAATATTTTCAGATAAGATTTTATTTTATTAGTTGTATTGGTTGATATTTATAGAAAAAAAAAAGTATGAGGATTTGGTGTTAAAAGTGTTAAAAGCGGAGGTGCAATATTGACTAAGTATGAAAAATGGTTTTTCGAAATAATCATTTTCTCAAGATAATTTTTGGCGGCTTTTATTCCTTACACATCAAATAAGAAAACTTGATTTTATGAGATTTTAATATGAAGTAAATATTGACTTAATGAGCCATCATTTTTAGCCTAAATCGTATTTTGCACTAAAACCGATTTTTCATATTTTGATTTGGTGGGAATTTGATTTTCTAGTATTTTTATTTGAATCCAAATGGGGGATACTTCCTTATTTACATTATAAACTTAAGTAAATAGAGTAATATAAAAATAAATAAAAGTAAAAGGACAAAGATATATAAAGAGAAAAAAAAAAGTAATTTTTTGATTTTTTTTCAATTTTTTCAATTTTTTATTACAAAAATATTGGCTGCCGTTGGATTGGAGCAAAAATTATGATCGGAGAGCCTAGGACACGACACATGGCACATAATTGTTGGCGGACACTGTAGCGCTGGCGTCACAACGACGTCAGCAGGCCAGCCAGTTTTGCTGGGTCCCACCATCGAGCCTGCTGGAAACGAGTTTTACCCCAAAACCCACCCCCCCTTGGGCCCCTTGCTGGAAATGCTCTCAGGGTAGCTCTGATTGAGTAAAAAGAGTTAAAATTATATAATAACATATTTGAATCAATTCCTCAAACCACGAGCTTAAATCAATTCCCCAAATTAAATCTCAAGATCAATTTAGAGAACCTAACTTAAGTATTCCTCAATAAAGTTAACAAATTTTACTTAACTTTGTATCCAACTCAACAATCCATAAAACCTCAAGAATACAACCTCTAAGACAGATTTCCAGAAATCAAACATCTTAAATATTTACCTCAATCCTCTGGATTGGTCTGAAATCCTCAATTCACCTCCCAGTGAGAACAACCACCAAAACAGCACAAGGACACAAGGAGCTTGTTCTAGTGCGTAACACTTCCGAGACGGCTACACTTTCTGGATGACCACGAATTTTGGATATGTTCTAGAGAACATAATTCTCAACAACTTTCATCAAGGAACCTTTCTCATCAGAGGAAGGGAAAGCGACATGCAAGATAGAATCCAAGCCCACATCAACACAGCAGACAAGGATGAACATGTTACACTTAGACACATCTTGAGATGGCTATACTTCTTGGATGAAGCTCAAATTTTGACAGAGTATAGCCAAGACATAGATAAAGAACTTTAATGAAAGGAACAAAGCCATTTGATCAGAGGAAGGCCACATGCAAGAGTGAATAATTTCACACTAGAGTGAAACCAGCAAACAGAACGAAAGTGAAGATTAGTCTCACCTTGAACACGGTTTCAGGTAGAAAGACATCTCCAATTGCCTTGAATTTTGGATATGACATAGCTCTTAAACGGAGGAACAAATTTGATGAAGACTACTTCACCAAAAGAGTAGTGGAAAACAGACATGCAAAGCCAAACCCGAGCCTTACACAGAGAATCAGGCTGTGACGAACAGTTTACACTCAAACTGCGTTTGAGGTAACTAAACTTCTTCGATTGGACTCAAATTTTGAAATATTCTAGCGGACAAGCAGATGAACAAGGTGAAGAAGGAAGTATTTCGATTCGAGCTGAGGAGATATGGGTTTCAAAGCAGTCAACAAGACTGACGTGAAGAAGGAGAGCTGGAGCTCTCATCTTTGAAGAGAATAATGGGGAAATTTGTGTTCTGTGATAGTTATCAATGGTCAGACTTGGGAAGAGGAGGGAATAAGAATATTGTGGAAGTAACAATCTGACCATGCGAGGGAAACATAAAGGGAAAGCATGGGAGACAAAGGACACACGGCAGATAAAGGGGAAGGCAAAGAGTATGCTTCCCTAGTATTTTAATAGCACACAAACTGGTGCAGCACTTGAGAAGATACAATGTAGAGATTTGCCACCAATCACAAATTCTCTGTGTGAAAGCAAAAATTTTCGTCTCCAATTTATTTGGTAAATTAATTAAGGAAAATTAGGTATTAGACATAATTAAGTTTACTAATTAGTAAGTAAGATATTAGGTATTTTAGTTTGGGTTTTAATACTTAATAAAAAATAGCTATTTTAGATTAGGCCAAAGGCTGGCCCAGATTCGTTGGGCCAGCTTAAAAATAACAAATGAAAAGACAATTCTACCATTTTCTCTTAAAAAGCCTGACCCATCTGTAAACCTACAAATTAAATGACGCTTTTGCCTCTTAACGTTTAAACGACGCGCGAGTTTCTTTTCTTTTTCGTTCGTTTTCTTCTTCGTTTCAGAGTTGGGTTCTGCCATTGGAGCTCAATTTTCTGGTAGGTTTTGCTTTTATTTTCTTCGTTTCTCTGTCTTGTTTTTTCTGCTACGTTTTCGTTCGATTTGCATCTTTGAATAGATCGATTTGGGTGATTTCTGTTCTCCTTAGTTCGGGTATTTCGAGCTCAGTTTTGTGGCTCGATTTTGCGGCGCGATCTTGTGGCGTTCAATGCTAAATCCTATATTCTTCGTTTTGTGATCAGATTTGATTTTAAGCTGCTGTTTGGTTGTGGAGATTTTTGGCATTCCTAAGTTTTGAGGTATGAGTACTTTAGAACCTGTTTTCGTTTATATCGACTTAAACAGCTCAATCAAGTTCCAGAATGGGGTTTTCTTGAGAAGCTTCTTCTGCCTTTCGTTGAGCTTGTCTTTTACGTCCGTAATGATGCTATTGAAAGCGTTGACATTGCACCGAAATTGGACATAGTTTGGGTGCTTTGCTTTCCGATCATAGTTTGGCTTTGGCTTTGGCTTTGGTTTACTCTTTTGAGCCATCATTTTGAATCTTCGCTTTGGTTGGTTTTGAGCTTCCTCCTTTTGTGGTGACATTTCTTGTGCCATTTGTGATCTGCAACAAGAAGGGATGAAAATACTATTAGGACAAGTAGAGATAAACTACAAGCAAACAGAAACTGCAATGCAGTTTGTGGTTCACTGTCTGATTTGTCTTTCACTGCAATGCAAAAAACAGAATATACCAGAAAATATGCATCAACTTGACATGAAATTGAAAGATCAGCATAGTCAAAACAAGAACTACAAAACATAACAGAAACTACAGAACAACATGGCGTGAAATGAGCAACATTCAAGAAGCACAAAAACTGCAATGCAAAAAACAGAATATACCAGAAAATATGCATCAACTTGACATGAAATTGAAAGATCAGCATAGTCAAAACAAGAACTACAAAACATAACAGAAACTACAGAACAACATGGCGTGAAATGAGCAACATTCAAGAAGCACAAAAACTGCAATGCAGTTTGTGGTTCACTGCAATGCAGTTTGTCTTACACTAAAATGCAAAAAACAGAATATACCAGAAAATATGCATCAACTTGACATGAAATTGAAACATCAGCATAGTCAAAACAAGAACTACAAAACATAACAGAAACTACAGAACAACATGGCGTGAAATGAGCAACATTCAAGAAGCACAGAAACTGCAATGCAGTTTGTGGTTCACTACAATGCAGTTTGTCTTTCACTGCAATGCAAAAAACAGAATATACCAGAAAATATGCATCAACTTGACATGAAATTGAAAGATCAGCATAGCCAAAACAAGAACTACAAAACATAACAGAAACTATAGAACAACATGGCGTGAAATGAGCAACATTCGAGAAGCACAGAAACGCAATGCAGTTTGTAGTTCACTGCAATGCAGTTTGTCTTTCACTAAAATGCAAAAAACAGAATATACTAGAAAATATGCATCAACTTGACATGAAATTGAAAGATCAACATAGCCAAAACTAGAACTACAAAACATAACAGAAACTACAGAACAACACGACGTGAAATGGAAAGAAGTATAAATAATTTAGCAGAAACTACAATGCGTTTACATTTTCATTAATCTGAAAACAGTTTTGATGCTCTTTTTCTTTCTTTTGTGATTTTTCGGTTTTTAGAGGTTTTCAAACCAAAACTAAACCCAAAACCTAAACTACATTGCAGAATGAAGAATGAACAGTAAGTAAAATTTCAGAACCCTAAAATCGAACGCAAATTTGTGTTAGGGGTCATTTTCTTACGATTTTTTCCCTAAGAGAGTGCTAAACCCTTCAATCGTCGTCGTTCTTTGGTCGCCGCTTCGGTCATCACTCGTCGGGTCGCCGTTTCAGATTTTGGGGGAATAGGTTGGAACTGCTGAACGAGAGAATGAAGAATCGGCTTCGATCGTTGGTGGTCTTCGATGATGGTCGCACGAATGGGTTGGTGGTCTTCGATGATCGTTGGTGGTCTGGAGGTTTCTGGAGGTGAAGTTGAAGAGGTTTCTGGAGGTGAAGTTGAAACGTCGCGCGAATGGGTTGTGATTCAATTTTGGTTTCGGTTGATGTCGTTTTGGTTCAGTTTTGGTTTGATGTTATTTTTCAGTTTTGGTTTAAAATTAAATACTGAAAATGGCATATGTTGTAATTTTCATATTTTGTAATGGAATTTTTGTTACATTTTGGTTTTTTGCCTTTTGCTAATTAGACTAAATTGTATTTCTTTCTACTAAATTAGTAAATTATATTATGCTTTAAAACTAAAGCTCCCAAAGGAACCCAAGTGTTTGGGAAAACCCATCTGCTTTTGAACCAGAGAGGTTCTTGACAAGCCATGGCCATGTTGATGTTAGAGGCCAACAGTTTGAGCTGATGCCATTTGGCTCTGGCAGAAGGTCGTGCCCTGGTGTCTCGTTTGCCATGCAAGTCCTTCACCTCACGCTTGCTCGTTTGCTTCATGCATTTGAGTTTGAAACCCCACTTGGTCAACGGATTGACATGACTGAGAGTCTAGGTTTGACCATTCCGAAAGCGACTCCATTAGAGGTTCTGCTCACCCCACGCCTTCCTGGTAATCTCGACTGTGATGAAGCGTTTGAATAAAGAATAAAAATGTACTGTTTGTTGATTAATTTAGAGGTTCTTCAAATGTATTATTTACATTGAAAAATAAAAATAAAGTAAATACAAGTATATATAAGCTAAGATTATGAGGCCCATTTATGATGTGAGAGTTTGATTATATCTGGACCCATCCGACATTGCAGCCCATAAGATTCTATCTAGAAAGAAATCTTCACCAAAAGGAAATAGAAATGGATTATAATTGGGTCCAATCATCATGCTATGCAGCGCGGCCCAGCGGCCGAAATTTAAACATCTCACTTAAAAAAACAAAGATATGATTGAGATTCTACTATTCAACAAAAGAAAATTACGAATTTGTCATATATAAAAAAGGGCCAATTTAGCTATTTTTATGCCGTTCAAGTCTTTAATTTACAAGGAAAAAAAAAAGGCAGGATATATGACTGCTTAATATTAGGTTGATGTTATCTTCTGGAGAAAAAAAAACACAGCATCAGATAAGTTTAAATACTATGCATAGCTAATATGAATCCTTTTCAAAACAACTTGGATGTCGTAAATAAACTAAAATGTATTGGAATATAAAGCTGCATATAAAGTAAATAAAATAAAATATTTAATGAGGCTCGACAAGTTGTGTCTACGTCCTTAGAAAGCAACATTTTCCCCCATGAAAAAGGCTTTGACGGAATGCATGGAAGGAATCGGCAGACAAGCATCCAACATAATCTTCTTATTTTCCTTGTGAGCTCCACCTCCACCCACTAGCTTGACAACATTGATTGGACACATTTTTAGTGTCAAACGGATGAAAAATAATTATCAATCATAAGGATATTTTTTTTGGTCGAATCTCAATCATGAAGGTTATTTCATCACCTCGGTGAAAAGGTAAGCTTGGGCTCAGACTTTACGGTTCGACGCCCCTAGCAATAGAAATGGAAATATTTCAACCATGGTATACTTTTCCTAATTGGAGCGATGACGTTTCTTGTCTGATTAGAATTTTTCTTCATACAACTTCGCAGTTTTGCTTTCTAGGCAACAATTATTATATTGAAAGTCAAAAGTATATCTTAAAATATTAATTATCTTATAGAAAATAATCCTCCACCATTGGTCCTGCATCAATTATCTTATAGAAAATAATCCTCCACCATTGGATAGCTACCCTCAAGTCAACCTTCCCTTCTGCAACAATGGAGTTGAATCTCCCATGCCTAAACACTGCCATAGCTGGAATCTTAGCCATACTTCTGTTTTCCTACTTTATCATAAAGAGATCATGCTCTGGTGCCAAAGCCAAGGGTCCCAAACCACCAAAAGTGGGAGGTGGGTGGTCTCTGTTAGGTCATCTCTACCTATTCGGAGGATCTCAGCTGCCTCACATAACTTTGGCTTCCTCGGTTGACAAATATGGACCAATCTTCACCGTCAACGTTGGCATCCACTCTGCTCTGGTGATAAGTACTTGGGAGGCGGCCAAAGATTGCTTCACCACAAACGATAAAGTGGTTTCCTCCCGTCCCGCTACGCTAGGGGGTAAGTACTTGAGCTACAACTTTGCCATGTTTGGGTTTAGCCCCTATGGTCCATACTGGCGTGAAATGTGCAAACTGACATCCCTCGAGCTACTCTCAAGCCGCAGGCTCGAGCTACTGAGAAACGTTTGAGCATCTGAATTAGAGATAAGCTTAAAGCAGCTGTTCACTCTATGAAGCAAGAGAAAAGAAGGGTATGGGGAGCTTTTGGTGGAGATGAAGCAGTGGTTTGGAGGTTTGACTCTAAATGTGGTTTTTACGATGGTTGCTGGAAAGAGATGTTTTATGAATGGGGGTTTGAGTGAGGAGGAGGCAAGGCGGAGGCAAAAAGCCATGAGGGAGTTCTTTCATTGGGTGGGATTGTTTGTGTTGGGAGATGCTGTTCCTTGGCTTAGTTGGTTGGATTTGGGTGGACAACAGAAGGCCATGAAGAGAACTGCCGAAGAACTGGACAGTATTGTTTTGGAATGGTTGGAGGAGCACAAGCAGAAAATAACTAAAGGAAAAGATCAAGATTTCATGGATGTCATGCTTTCAGCCATCGATGGAGCAGATATTGCTGGCTTTGATGCTGATACCATTATCAAAGCAACATGTTTGGTACATATATAAATATGTTTTTTTTTTTTTTTTTTTACTACAACGATCTTTGTCCGTCTTATTTAAACTCAGCGCCTCATTCAACGGAGTGGAGACTGGATGTTGCTAAACCAAATGGTCATAGGATAAATTTATTTTATTAATCACAAAAATTTTGATTATGCAGGCTATGATTTCTGGAGGGAGTGACACAACCAGGGTGACCCTGACGTGGACACTCTCTTTGCTTTTGAACAACTGCCAAAGTTTGAAGAAAGTTCATGAAGAACTTGATCAGCATGTTGGCAAAGGAAGACAGCTAAATGAGTCAGATATAAATAATCTGGTGTACCTGCAGGCCACTGTTAAAAGAAGCAATGCGTTTATGCCCACCTGGACCACTCTCATTCCGAAGGGAATTCACAGAGGACTGTACTGTAGGAGGGTACCATGTTCCAAAAGGCACGTGGCTGTTAGTGAACTTGTGGAAGATCCAAACTGACCCACGGGTTTGGGCCGACCCGATGGAGTTCAAGCCAGAGAGATTTCTGACCACCCATAAGGATGTTGATGTTCGGGGTCAGCAATTTGAGCTCATGCCGTTTGGTAGTGGTAGAAGAGCATGCCCTGGGACAAATCTTGGCCTTCAAACAACGCTTTTAACTTTGGCTAGTTTTCTTCATTGGTTTGATGTCACGACCCGAGGAAATGCACCAGTTGATATGACCGGAAGCGCTGGACTTACGAACATAAAACTCACTCCTCTTGATGTCCTCGTTAAACTACGCTTGTCTCCAAATCTTTATGAATAAGTTCAGAATTGAGAACTTAGGTATACATATGAAAATAAATGCTACGATATGAAAAGTACATATGCAAAGTACATATGCATATGTTCATGTTCTGAATGTATTAATCTAAAAAGTTTGGCTTTACTAAATCTATCTTCTACTTATGCCCAATGAGCTTGATGCGTTTCCTCTAGTTTTGACAAATGGGTTCCACTTTTAAGTTAACATACATGCACGATCGAAATAGTAACAGATGAACAAGAAGAAAATTAATCAAGAGAGAACAAGACAGGACCAGCCTTCCCATGGCAAAACATATAGCGCTAGGGAAAGCTGATTGATAATTTAATTGCCGAGCTCAAGAAAGGCAAAAGTGAAAGTGCTTATTGCAAGAGCAATTTTGGCAGGATATAGGACTGCTTAATATTAGGTTGATGTTATCTTCTGGAGAAATGAAAAAAAAACAGAGTCTCGGATAAGTTTAAATATATATTTTTTTTGTTCAAAAGGAGATAAGTTTAAATTTTTTTTTTTTTGGTGAAAGGAGATAAGAAGTATTAAACGGTGCAAAAGATAATCTTCAATCATGAAGGTTATTTCCTCACCTCAGGGGTACTTTTCCCAATTGCAGCGATGACGTCAACTTCGATTAAAATAACCCATTTTCTTGTCTGATCAGAATTTTCCAAAGTAGTGACAGCAAATTCGCAGTTTGCTTCCTACGCATCAATTATTATATTGAAATGAGTCAAATGTATTTCTGAAAATACGAATTATCTTATAGAAAATAATCCTCATTGGCCCTCTTTCAAAACAAACTTATGAACGCTGACCTGAATGTCCCACGAAGAAAAAACACTGATATCGACTATAAATAAGAACTACTGCATGAATGACAGCCCCCTCAACCTTCCCTCTGCAACAATGGAGTTGTATCTCCCATGCCTAAACACTGCCATAGCTGGAATCCTAGCCATATTTTTATTTTCTTACTTTATCATAAAGAGATCAAGCTCAGCTGCCAAAGCCAAGGGTCCTAAACTACCAAAAGTTGCAGGCGGGTGGCCTCTGTTAGGTCATCTTGGCCTATTCGGAGGATCACAGCTTCCTCACATAGCTTTGGCTTCCTTGGTTGACAAGTATGGACCAGCCTTCACCATCAACATTGGTATCCACTCTGCTCTGGTGATAAGTACTTGGGAGGTGGCCAAGGACTGCTTCACCACAAACGACATAGTTGTTTCCTCCCGTCCGGCTACGCTAGGAGCTAAGCACTTGGGCTACAACTTTGCCATGTTCGGGTTTTCCCCCTACGGTCCATACTGGCGCGAAATGCGCAAGCTCACATCCCTCGAGCTACTCTCAAACCGCAGGCTCGAGCTACTGAAAAAAGTTCGAGTATCAGAAGTGGAGATGAGTTTGAAAGAGCTGTACACTTTATGGATCAAAAGAAAAGAAAGCTCGGGGGAGCGTTTAGTGGAGATGAAGCGGTGGTTTGGGGATTTGACTCTAAATGTGATTTTTAGGATGGTTGCTGGCAAGAGATGCTTTATGAATGGGAATTTGAGTGAGGAGAAGGAGGCAAGGCGGTGGCAAAAAGCCATGAGAGAGTTCTTTCATTTGGCTGGATTGTTTGTGTTGGGAGATGCTGTTCCTTGGCTTAGTTGGTTGGATTTGGGTGGACAGCAGAAGGCCATGAAGAAAACTGCCAAAGAATTGGACAGTATTGTTGCGGAATGGTTGGAGGAGCACAAGCAGAAAATAACTGAAGGAAAAGATCAAGATTTCATGGATGTGATGCTTTCAGCCATCAATGGAACAGATGTTGCTGGCTTCGATGCTGATACCGTCATCAAAGCAACATGTTTGGTATATATGTTAATTTATTTTAATTTTTACTACAACGACCTTTGTCCGTCATATTTCAACTCAGCACCTGGTCCAACAAAGTCGATACTGGATGCTGCTAAACCAAATGGTCATTGGCTAAATTTGTTTTAATAATCACCAAAATTTTGATTGTGCAGAGTTTGATTGCTGGAGGGAGTGACACAACCATGGTGACCCTGACGTGGGCACTCTCTTTGCTTTTGAACAACCGCCAAGTTTTGAAGAAAGTTTATGAAGAACTTGATCAGTATGTTGGCAAAGGAAGACTGCTGGAGGAGTCAGATATAAATAATCTGGTGTACCTGCAGGCCACTGTTAAAGAAGCAATGCGTTTATGCCCAGCTGGACCACTTTCAGGCCAGAGGGAGTTCACAGAAGACTGTACCATAGGAGGGTACCATGTTCCAAAAGGCACGTGGCTGCTGGTGAACCTGTGGAAGATCCAAACTGATCCACGGGTTTGGGCCGACCCGATGGAGTTCAAGCCAGAGAGATTTCTTACTACCCATAAGGATGTTGATGTTCGGGGTCAGCAATTTGAGCTGATGCCGTTTGGTAGTGGTAGAAGAGCATGCCCTGGGATAAGTTTTGGCCTTCAGATGACACTTTTAACTTTGGCTAGTTTTCTTCATTCGTTTGATGTCGCGACTCAAGAAAACGCACCAGTTGATATGACTGGAAGTATTGGACTTACGAACATAAAACTGACTCCTCTTGATGTCCTCATCAAACCACGCTTGTCTCCTAATTTGTATGATTAAATAGTTGAGAGTGAGAATTTAGCTATATGTGAGAATAAAATGCACATATGCAATATATGTTGTGAACGTATTAAACTAAACAGTTCCAGTTTATAAATTCCTCTACTTTTGACAAATGCTATTCTTGGAAAGGAATAGACTACTAGTTCAGGATCATGGGATCCTTTTCTATAAGATAGGAAGGGTTGTTGCACAAAATGTACTTCTAAGTAATTGCTCCATAGATTCTATATCTAGAAGTTATGTATGGGAAATAAATTTGTCGATTTTTGAGCCATGGTCTGTGTCTCGTAGCAGTAGCAAAAAAATTAGATACATAGTTTTTCATGTGAGGCTGCCCACCACCCTCCATTACCAATTTACCATCACCATGCATGCATATGGAAATGAAGCAGGTAAAGTTGGGAAGCAGACATCGCCCCGTTAACCAGTGAAAATCATTTTTTTGCTGCCGATAAGTTGAACCAATAAAATTAAGTTGCAAATTGGAAATGAAGCAGGTGAGTCCAAATTAATGACATTAGGATCCTTCCAAGTATAAAAAATACAATGATATGACCAGGAATCTCTCTCGCTCTTCAAGTCATGCAACTTACCTTGGGTTTGAAATCAGAACAAAAGATAATTAACTAGTTGATATGTGTTAGGTTTCTAGATACAAACCAATAACTAGACAACTCCGCCGATTGGATACTTGTTTTTATCACTCAGAATTAGAGAGAAGGAAATCGTATCTTAATTATTACCTATTGAAGATTAAGGTCCAACCATTTCATATTATTAAATATTAAGTTAATCGAATGTTCATAGTGAACTAAGCTTCTAGTCTTTGAGATTGAGGAGAAATTATACAATAGTGCAGATATACCACGTCAGCTTATAGTACTCCCACTTAAATATTGCCATGTGTTCATTTTTAAAATTAAATAATTTACTTTTTTACAGCTGGGCTTCTCAGTTTTTATATTTTGAAATAGAATTATAAAAATAAAAGACTTGATTTAAAAAAGAAAAAGAAAAAAAAAAGAGTATTGCCCCAACAGCAGCACCACCCCAACCCGATGAACCTAATCTCTAGTACCTGCCATGACCGCCGTCCCTCTCCCTTCCTCTTTCTCTTTATCCCTTATACTAATCTCACACAGTGGGGTTGGGTTTAGAGGGAGGATGATTAAACTGGTTTTGATGATAATAGTTGGGAAGTAGTCTTGATAATTAAAAATAGTTCATGCTTGGGTAATTAGGATCGGCCAGTGGCAATCTAAGAAAGGTCTAGGTCTGAGAGAAATAAGAGAAAGGTGTAGGGGCACTATGGAAGATAACGATATTGTTTGAAAGAGGAAGAGAGAAGGGGAGGAAGAGAAAGAGAGAAGGGGAAGAGAGAGGGGTGGCCACTGATAGTGGCAGTGGTGAAGAGGAAGAGAGAAGGGGAAGAAGAGAGAGAGGGGTGGCGGCTATGGTACTTTTTAATTTATTTTTTTTTTCTAATTCTATATAAAATATGAAAATTAAGTAAAAGTCCAGCTGTGAAAATAGCAAATCATTTTTTTTTTAAAATTGGACAAGTGACAATATTTGAGTGGAAGTATCATCATAAGTATAATTTCTCGAGATTGAGACGCATACCTACAAATGTGGAAAGTAACATCAACAAAACCTTTTTTTATCCCAAAAAATATTTTATACCCCAATAAAAAAACTCGCTTGATAGTTCAATAATTAGACGTGGCGTTAGTTTGAATAATCTTCACAGCATGCTATACTAGGGGACAAACTAAACGCATTGTTTTTCAGATGTGGCTGCCGTGCGGTGCCATCCGTTACCATCACCATCCGCTGTGGAAATTTGGAGCTTAGCTCACTTTGCAGAATTAGCTTGAGCCGCCTGAAATGCATACGTCACCCTTCATTATATAATTTGACTAACTCTTTCAACTTTGTCCTGCTGAGCGTAGAATAGTCATATGATAATGTTACTTCTGACGGGATCAATGCATTACTTTCTTAGCGTAGAATTTTATCCATAAAAATAATACTGTGTTATATCCTCAGGAGGTGGTATCGATATACATGAGCATAGATATCACGCCTATATAATATGTGTGACAGGGCTTTCATTCTCTAGCTTTCTAAGTTTCCAATTACCAATTAGTTTCAATGGATTATTCTCTCCCTTATGTAAACTCTGTCACTGCTTTTTTATTTACAATCATCATCGTTTCCTATTACTTCTCACGCAGATGGAGACCTGCCAAATTAGCCCCAACCGAAGCCAAGGGTGCATGGCCGATATTTGGCCACCTTCCCTTGCTAGGAGGATCCACACCTCCTCACATCAAATTGGCAGCCATGGCTGACAAGTACGGGCCTCTCTTCACCATCCGCCTCGGCGTCTATCCATCTCTGGTGATAAGCAGCAGTGAGATCGCAAAAGAATGCTTCACAACCAATGATTTGGCCTTAAGCTCGCGGTTGTGGATCACATTGGCTATAACTGCGCCATGTTTGGGTTTGCACCCTCCGGACCCTTCTGGCGAGAGATGCGCAAGATTACCACCTTGGAGCTGCTCTCGAACCGAAGGCTTGAGCTGCTCAGACACATTCGAGTCTCTGAAGTGACAACTTTCTTGCAAGAATTGTACAAAACTTGGAGCACCGCGGAGAAGAGGGAGAGCAATAATAGAGACGGAGTTTTGGTGGAGTTGAAGCAGTGGTTTGGGGACATGACCTTGAACGTGATTCATAGAATGGTGGCCGGAAAGCGTTATTCGGTTGCGGCCGATGAGGATGAGAAGACAGAAGCACGTAGGGTTCAGAGTGCATTGAAGGAGTTTTTTTATTATGTGGGGCTGTTTGTGTTGGGTGATGCGGTGCCTTATCTTCGGTGGTTGGACTTGGGTGGGCATGAGAAGGCGATGAAGAAGATTGCCAAAGAACTGGACGCCATCGTTGGAGGGTGGGTTGAAGAGCACAAGAGAAGGAGGGCAAGAGGTGATGCTAAAGGGGAACCAGACTTCATAGACGCCATGCTTTCTGTGCTTGATGGTGCAGACCTAGGCGGTTTTGATGCTGACACAGTCAACAAAGCCACAAGCTTGGTAATCAAACATATGCCTAGCTTAATCTATATAATTTAGCTTTATATAAATAATTAATCAAATAAATTGTACTTTTGCAGAATATGATTGCAGGAGCTAGCGATACGACCATGGTCACATTAACATGGGCAATATCACTATTATTGAACAACCCTCACATGCTTAAAAGAGCTCAAACCGAACTGGACACTGAAATAGGCAGACAAAGAGTTGTGAGTGAGTCAGATATAAGCAAGCTGGTCTACATCCAAGCCATAGTGAAAGAAACGCTGCGTTTGTACCCTGCAGCACCATTATCTGGACCACGAGAGTTCACCAAGGACTGCACCATAGGCGGCTACCATGTCTCAAAGGGCACCCGGTTGATCACGAACCTTTGGAAGATCCAAACCGACCCGAGAATATGGCCCGATCCATTGGAATTCAAGCCGGAGAGGTTTCTGACCACCCAGAAGGATGTTGATGTTAAGGGATTGCACTTTGAGTTAATTCCATTTGGAAGTGGGAGAAGAGCATGCCCTGGCTTGGCATTTGCCCTTCAAATGGTGCAATTTACTTTGGCTAGTTTTGTGCATGCGTTTGAAATCTCCAACCCCTCGAGTGCACCGATTGATATGACTGAGAGTTTTGGACTGACAAACGTCAAGGCGACCCCTCTTCAGGTTCTCATCAAACCTCGTTTGCCCTCTCAACTTTATGGATAAAATGATAAAACAAGGATTTTTATTTAATTAATGTATGTATTTACTCTCAACGTTGCTATCCTAAATTATAGTTCGTAGTTATATATATATATATATATATATATTTTTTTTTTTTTTTTCTTCTTCAATATAATGTTGTTTGTCCCTGTATTGTTGGTCTCTTAATCATAGGTGATCAGGTAGATAATCAAGCCCAAGTAGCTATTATTTTAAATTAGAGCACAAACTGCAGAGAATATTCATACTACACTCTAATCAATGTAGCACCCACGATCAGCAGCCACGTCAACCATATTCTGCTTGATTTCCCATGCAGAACTAATACTAATACAATGTAGCTGTTGTGAGTAGCAATTAGATTGAACGAAAAAAACCAGTAAGGAGCACCACATCACTGTAAGCGACTGCCTAAAGTTAAATACAAGTAAACAGAGGGAGGTTCACGGAAAATATCAACGCTTCACGGAAAATATCAATGCTTCACATATCAACGCTTCAGGGAAAATATGCTTCTCATGAATCTGCATTTTGCAGCAATTGATAATACTAAAGAGAGAGTGTTGACACAATAGGACTTTTTAACAAAGCCACAACAGAAGTAGCATCACACTCAATCTCTACTATGCGAAATCCAGCATCCCAAGCCATATTAAACCCCCAAAAAATCCCCCATAACTCAGCCTCAATGATGGAACCATAGCCTAGATTCACATAGAAACCCTTGATCCAACTCCCACAAGACTCTTAAAAAACTCCCAGCCCCAATAAGACCAGAGGAATTAATTCTGCTACCATCAGTGTTGACTTTACAAACACCAGGAAGAGGGGCCATCCAATGGAGATGAACAACATTACGCTCAGGGAGAAAAGCCATTGGATTGCAAGCTGAAAACCACTCCAAAGCACACTGATAAATCATCAAATGAGGTTCAGCAGGCAAAAGAAAATTTTGATAAAAAACCACTTTATATCCCCATTTCCAAATAAAGCAGAGAAAGATAGCAAAAGCCAAATACTAGGGCAGGCCATGGACAACAAACCTCTTAGATTTCAAGTTATGCAGCAGCCATTCATCATAATCATCCCTCAACTGACCAGCTTCCACTCTCCCAAACCCAAGTCTATTCCAAATCGCAAGAGTGGCAGTACAATCCTTAAAGAGATGAGCACAAGATTCCAAAGGACAGTCACATCTAGGACAACCAGCAACATTAGTGAGCACATTTTAACTAAGTAATTGATGAGTTTATTAAGTAATTGATGGTTATGTAATAGTTGTTAAATATGTTGAGTAACACAAAATGTTTTCGACTTGTTTAGTGATTCAATTACTCATGTAATATATGTGACAATTACTCATTTGTGGCAATAATATTTAAATATTTATCTTTTAATGATATTTTATTATTGTATTAATACAACATGTTCGGAGATAATATTCATACTCTTGGTGATATTTTTTACGAAAAGAAAAAAAAAACTATTTCCGACCATGACCTTTTGTCGGAAATAGACATACAACTACTTCCGACAAAAAGTAGCTCGCTGGAAATATACAAGCAATTCTGATAATACCAAAATGTGCCCTCGAAACTAGTTGATTATTATCGAGAAGAACTAGTTCCCATTGGAAATAACTGACTATTTCCGAGGGCATAATCAACCCCTTAGAAATAACCATGGCATTTCCGACAACAATGACTTTTATTCGTAATACAACGAGCGCCAAGGCTTCCCGCGAAAAAAAAGAAAAAAAAAGTGTATTTCAGACATACTTTGAGACTTTTTTTTTTTATACTATCACTGTTGGAAATAAAATGCATCATGGTGACATACTTCTGATGGTCCACATTTTTTAGTTAGAAAAAACAAATTTTTTCAATCATATATCACACGCCACTAGGAAAAATTGGAAAGGTCTTAAAATCTTCAATCTTCCACAACAGAGTTTTGACGGGATTTCAACTTAGGCTGTCTTGACTTGCAAGTATAGAGCAGTTGGTTTGGTAGAAAATTATGAAACTTTGAAATAATGATCTTCAATGTCTTAACTTTCATCTCCAGTTGGCCTTGCGCTAAAATTCATTCAAAAAGTCTATTTTCAGGCGAAATCCTTCCAAGAGCGTAGAATAACTGAAAATAAGGAAAATAAGGTAATAATGCTCTTTTTAATTAATTTTTCCTAAAAAAACCAAATATAAAAGGTTTAAAAATATAGGAAATAATGCACTTATCAAACTACCTCAAACCTATCTTTTGCTAGTCCTCGAGCAAAATTAGGAAAAAAAGAAGAACCAAAACAGAAACTAACTAAACCACTTTCGCAGGTAAACTCGATGGCACTTATCATGTGCCACAAGCCGTTAAACCTCTAGGTGTCCCTAGTAGGAGGAGTTGTGTCTCCTGAGGGTTTACCAGTCACTATACCCACAAACTTTTTACTACAAAACAAAGTTGTTAAAGGCACCACTTTAAACAAGCTTAAAAAAACCAATGCATGTCAATCATATTTGCATCACTAAAGCTATGCCACTTTGAGTACGTTGCATCTTGGTGTAACGTGTAATACCAAAAGTCATAACATCGAAGCTTAAATACAACCACACCCAAACGCCATGAAATTATTTCGCCTTGACTCTAATCCTCACTGGATATCACTCTATAATTTTTCTCTCCAAATCCTAGGCTTACACTCAAATGTCACATATGTGTAGTCACATATGTGTATGAAGTTATGTAATGGAAATCAAAATTTTAACACATATGCTTAGCTTGAAGAATGGCAATTTCTGAAAATAATGTTTCATGAAAAGAATCAAATATTAAGAACTAGAGTACATACCTCATCTCCAAGCAAGATTTTCCAAAAGATCAGTTAGGTCTTCTACTTAGATTATAATGAAATGCTAGGCTCGAGTTAAGAAAGAAAGGAATGAATTACAAAAACTTAGGACATACCAAAGCATTATTCATGATCACATACACGGTCCGCTTCTTTTGAACATTTTGTAATACTTATCGCCCAGGAATTGTGCATCTTTCCTATTCTGTTTGAAGTAATTTAATTTGACCTTTTATTCTTTTGAATTGCAAAATACTTTTCTTTCCTTTTCTTCAGTATTTTTTTTCCTTTTTGCAATTTTACACAAACACCTTGGTACACGCCAATTCTTTGGTGTAGAACTCAACTTTCTTATTTTCATCACTTTGGCACATCCTAAGCTATAAGGTATGGCTTAGAAACAGGTTATATAGGTTAAAGATAATAAGGGTAAGAAAGGTTAAATGTTTGGTTACAAAGGGGTTGATGACGCACACAAAAGGGTAGGGTGAAAGGTCTTTTAGTGGGTGAAAACATGCATAGCCTAACATCATCTCTTTAATGATCCATCTAACTTGGAAGTGACGTGCCTACAAAAATAAGAAAATATTTTAGTATCCAATACAAACTTAATGAGAGTAACCTAATTAAGAACAAAATCGAAGAGTGTTTAAGAGTAGAAACAATAAAACCCCTCTCAAAGAATGGCTTCTGGCTCAATATCTCACAAGGGTAGTCTCCACTAATATTCCATAGTCATTTGAGCATAGCAACTTTGTCCACCAAAACATTATGAGAATGGTATTGTGAAATGTAAAGATTATAATGCAATAACCATTCATGGCAACACGTTAGTAAAGCATTCATGATCAAAACGTGGCATACACATCTCTATTAGCAAGAAAAAGTAATAGCTTTAACTAGAATTCACATTTCGGAAAAACTGCTTCTTTTCAATTTCGACCTCAGATCAATTTTCAACAATTAACTCTTAAAGTACTGCATGGATTTTGACAAGCCTTATATGCCAAGAAAATAGACGAACAAACACACAACTTTTCTTTAGACAAAATACCCCAAAAAAAAAACATATTAAAACGGCATGAAAACTGATGTTAAAGACAGAAAATGAATTACAGAAAAATTCTAGTTCCAAACCCTTGTTCAGAAAAATAGCTGTAACTTCCAAACGAGAAGTCAGAAAATGATCCTTATATGGTTGGATTCCGCACGAAGAACTGAAGAAGGCAACATGGGCCAAATCTTTAAATACATTACAGATGAAAACATTTTCAATGAAACATAAACACTAATGTTTTGCACAACTCGAAAAAGACTAAAAAGGATAAAATAAAATAAAATAAAACGACTGTTACCCACCTCAAACCTAAACCAAATATTGCTCTCAATGTTTAAATATATATATATATATATATATATATAGGAAGGACAAAGAATAGTAAAAGCAATGAACGCGGGGAACACACAACCAAAAATTAAAAAGATAAGGAACGAAGGTACCTAGTTGGGTTGCCTCCCAACAAACACTTAGTTCAGAGTCAATAGCCTAACTTTCAAATATGTTATTTGGGATTATTGAGGAGGACGTTGGTCTCATCCTAAGAAATGCGGATGCCACATGTGGTTTCAATAGATGGCCTTTGACTTTGAAGGTTGTATCGTCGTGATCATTCTTGATATGCTTGTCATGCCACTTCTTTGTATGGTCCTTGTAAATTCTCGCACTCTCATATGATTTATTCTGAAGTTCTTCTAACTCATTCCTTCCTGGGTCGTATCGTTTTGGTTCATCCAAGTATAAGGTAGGTTCAGCAACCCTTGGTTTTTTAGCTTTGGAGGTGGAGGAATGCACCAATGGATGGCTCGAAGTCTCATTTTCATTCGCTTTTCCATGAAATGTTATTGGTTCAAAAACTATGAATGTCGCTTTTTCATTCCCAACTCTCATAGTTAGTAACCCTTCTTCCACGTCAATAAGAGTTTTAGTCTAGTAAACAGGAATGGACTGTCCAAAATTAGATGTGTCTCAGTATGTTCTTCCATATCCAAAACCAGAAAATCAGCCAGAAATATGAGTGTATTGACCTTTACTAGAACATCTTCAATAATTCCATAGGATATGTGATTAATTTGTCAGCCATCTGCAAAAAAAAAAAACAATAGTAGGTTTAATTTCACCAATACTAATCTTTTTAACAATAGATAAAGGTAGTAAATTAATGCTAGAACCCAAATCACATAAAGCTTTTTCAAAGAAATTATTTCCAATAGTGCATAGAATTTTGAAACTTCTTCTATATTTTTTCTTTGGTGGAAGCTTCCATTACAGGATGGCACTGCATTCCTCAGTCAGTTGGATTTTCTCATGATCACCAAATTTTTTTTTTTTTTTGGAAAGGATGTCTTTCACGAATTTTGCATAACTTGGCATTTGTTCCAAAGCTACAGCGAATGGAATGTTGATTTGTACCTTTTTGAATGTCTCCAATAAATTAGAAGATTGCCCATATTTTATTTTCCTTCAGTCTCTGCGGAAAAGGGATCGGTGGAATATATGCTTCAATAGAGGAGAAGGAGTCGGCATATCAGCATAATTTTTCTTCTTTTGGGGATTTCTCAGCTTCTTCCTCTTTTTCTAAATTTTCTTTTTCCAAGTCGACTGCTGTATTCACTTGTTTTCCCAAAGTGTGATTGCCATTACTTGTTCTTGATTTTTCAGATTAATTTTGGGTTGACTTGACAATACTCCTTCATTTCTTCCACTCAATACATTAGCTAGTTGGCCTACTTGCACCTCCAAATTCCGAATAGAAGCATGCTGATTCTGAAATTGGGTTTTTATTTCAGTCATAAATTGGGTGGTAGACATAGTCAACTGAGTAAGTGCATCTACCAAATTTATTTTCTTCTCTTGATGCGGAAAGCCAGGTGGTGGTATTTGCACATTCTGATTATTGCTCCATGAAAAATTTGGATGGTTGGCCAACCGGGGTTGTATGTGTTGGAATAAGGATCATTCCTTTGTCAATTAGATTCTGCAACTTGATTTACTCGCTCAGAGGACTCGAACGGTTCCTTGTAGTGCACTTAGAACTTGGATGAGGGCCTACACAAATCGCAACCAAAATTAGTATTAGTGTTCACAGCATTAACACTCAAAGATTCAACTTTTTTTGTAAGGTTAGAAATTTGTGTTGTTAAAAAAGCCATAGCATCGATTTCCAAGACCCCAGCCGGCTTCAGATGCACTCTTTCACTCCGTCATTGGTAACTGTTGGAAGCTAGGGTCTCCAATAGTTCGAATGCTTTGGTCACTACAACAAAAAGTGAAAAAGACGACCAGAAAAACACGACGGTCTAAGTGAAAACCGTCGTTGTTTTTTAAAAGACGACGGTTTTATAAAACCGCCGTGAAATAACACATTAGACAACTAAAAAATGGAGTTTCAAATGGCTGTTCATAAAACACGACGTACTTAATTTAAAAACCGACGTCTTATTGAAATAGGATTTTCAAGAGGTAAAATCGAAGCCAACAAATAACGGCGGAAGTTATGAACCGACCGACGTAGAAAGTAAAGACGACGGTTTCAAAAAGCCGTCGTTTTACCCGAAATTAACACGACCAAGTTTTCGTATAAGGCGCCGTATAATTACAAATAAATCCACGGCGGTAAAATACAAAATACCGCTGTATTAAATTAATGTACAACTACGGCAAAGGTAAATATAACGACGTCTTTCTCGTATTTCTACGACGACATCTTTAATTCTTACCAAGTTGGGGTTTTCATATAACGACGTATTATATAATTTAACGTCGTATTTGTCCACTTTATACGTCATACATTATATTTAAACCGTCGTCTGAATAAGAATTGTTTTTAACAATTTATTTCTTGGATTTTGTTATCCTACGTCGGTAGATCTACTTAACGACAAGAATTGAAATAACCACGACGGTTTATATAGAAAACCGCCGACATAATCAGATTATTCTGAGATCACAAGGGTTAGGAAATCTTACAAGATGGAACTCTGTTGCTCATCATCATCTTACCAGAAGACAATATTTTAGAGGTTAATGATGTATGTGTATTTGTGTCTTTGAGATACACAAACGCACATACACATTAACATCCAAAAAATTGCATCTGAAATTTGACGACGGCAGCCTCAGATTTGCAATCAGAGAGACAATTTTTTGGAAGTGAACATTCACATCCAAACAATTGCCTCCTAAAACTTCACGACGGCAGCCACAGATTTGCAATCAGCGAGACAATTTATTGAAAATTGGTGATTTGCAATCAGAGATGAGGTGAGACAGAGAAAGGGGCAAGAAGAAGTTGAAACCCTAATCGAATACTAAAACTGAAAGAACCCGTGGAAAAAAACCCTATTTATAATTAAAAAACCAAATCCACGTCGGTTATATTACACATAACGACGTTTAACAAAAATAATCCTCGTCGGTAACAAATACATTACGTCGTTTCCTTCTTACTTAAGACGACAAGAAACAACGACGGTATAACAAAAACAGTCGTTGTTTTATATTTTTATTTGATTTAAATCAGTCACCTAGAAAAGAAACTTTATATATTCTAGAACATTAATTTCCTCGGGAAAAAAAACTATATGTATAAGGCACTGTTTTTGAAAAATAAACTATAAGAAAAAGGAGAAAAAAATTATATTTATAATAAAAAAATAAAATCCACGTCGGTTATATTACACATAACGACGTGTAAAAACGAATCCACGTCGTGAAACAATAATACGTCGTTTTAGTTTAGTGTTATCCACGTCGGTATATTACAATAAAACGACGTATATTATAAAAATAAACGTCGTAAATTTAAAACAACCGTCGTGTTAAATATTTCTACCATGACGCGAGATATTGAGTTATCGACTTTTATTTAGGAGTTTACTACGGCGGTACCTACAACACTACTGTCGTATTATGTACCACGTCATAAGTTCAAATTAACGTCGTAGTTTGTCTATTAATAAGTCGTCGTTATATGTAAACCGCCGTCTTATTACTATGAAACGGTTTGTATACATATACAACTTTTCGTCTACCTGACTTACACATACTGTTTCCAAACCCGAGAAAAATTTCAATCTCGAGAAAACTTTTCGTCTTTTTCCTTGTCGAGCATCGAGTATCTCATCGTCTTCCTCTTGTCTTCGTCGTCGCCTCTGAACTTAAACACCAAAATCCGAGAGAAAGCTTTCATTGCACGCAAAAGGTAAGCTTTCATTTCTCTGTTTTTGTTGCTATTTTTGTTGCTATTTTGCATGCTCATACTGTTTTTGTTTTGAAAATCTTTTTACCTTTTTTCTGGCGAAAATGATTTTTACTCTTTCAAGTTTGATAAAATACACAGAAAGAGAGGGAAAGTTTCAACTTTGAACACAACTAATTCAACTAAATAAGACGACGGTAGCTTTGTATTTGCGTGGTTAAATATGTAGACCACGACGGTTCGTCAGTCGTCCTAGCGTCGTCTTAAAATTGATCTAAGTTGTTTTTAAACAGACGGTCAAATTTTTATTTGCTTGTTTAGTTGCAGGTTTGATTTCTCGAACCATGGTTTCGTTTTCCTAATTTGATAAAATACAGAGAGAAAGAAAGTAGGGTTTGGTATCTTATATAGACGACGGTATCTTATTATTGACGCCGTGTGAATGTTCATACCACGACGTTGTTTTAAGATACCGTCGTCTATAAAAAGATGCCAAAGCTTTTTTTCTTTGTATTTTATCAAATTAGGAAAAAAAAAACCATGTTTCAGAGAAATTAAACTGCAATCAAACATTCACAGAGAAAGAAAAATGTTTTTGGTTTCTTATAAATACGACGGTAGCTTATTATTCACGTCGTGTGAATATCCATAACACGACGGTATATTAATATTTACGTCGTGTTAATATGAATATCACGACGTCGTGTAAATATCGCCGTAATAAGTTCTTATTACGTCTTATTTAATATTTTTTGTCGTTGTTTAAACATTTGTATTGTTTCTTCTTTAAACATTTATTACGTCTGATGTTATGTTATTACGTCGTGTAAAATCTTATCATACGTCGTAGTTTATAAATAACCGTCGTTTGTGTTCTAATTTTTTCCCGAAATATTTTCACTTGCAGGTTTGTTTATTCTGTAACCATGGTTTCTCAAGACCAAAGTAAGTACTCTGGCTCCAAAAAAAATGGAGGTAAGGAGCTTGGAATGGTAACTCCTCAAGACAAGCCCTTGAAGAAGATGAAGTTTGTTTCATCTGCTGAGACAGAACCAAGCAGCCCGACAACAATTTCTGAGGATTCAAAGTCAGGTCGAGGTATGAGCACAATGCCTCGTGTTGTGAAGAGAAAATTGCAGAAAATCAAGCCAGTTGTTGAGTACAATAAAAGGGGGAAAGGATGTGGCCCTGCACATACTGAGATGCAGTCCTACATTGGTGTGTTGGCACGCTCCAGAGTCCCACTTGTGGACAAGAAATGGGCTGAAATCCCCAATGATATAAAGGAGCAGATTTGGGAAGCCGTTGACATGGCTTTTGTGGTAGGTCAAGGGGGCAAGACCTCGGTGTTATCTTCTGCTGCCAAGAAATGGAAGGATTTCAAGTCTACACTGACAAGACATTATATCCTTCCATACATCAAGGAGAGGGATAAATTAAGCCAACCCCCTGAAGTATATAAATTCATAGAGAAAGCAGAATGGGATGCCTTTGTAGCTTCAAGGTTATCCAAAGAATTTGAGTCTGTGCATTCTCAACATGCACAGATTAGGGAGAAACTTGAGTACAATCATCGATTGTCTCGAAAAGGATATGCTGGTTTGGAGGATCAATTGGAGGAAACCATGCCTGGGTAGAAATTGATCGATCTACCTTATGGAAGAAAGCTAGACAGGACAAACATGGTAACATCCCAGATCCAAAGGTGGCAGAGAAAGCAAAATTAATTGTAAGCCTACACACTCTGTTTTAAAAATTTATTAAACTGTGTATATATAATTCTTATTACGTCTAATGTTATATTTTTTCGTCGTGTCAATGATTTTACTACGTCGAAATATTTTAAAAAACGTCGTGAAAGATCTAAAACTGGAATCACAACTCTGTTTTCTATAAGTATAGATAAGACGTCGGTGTTTAATTTTTTCGTCGTTTTAATGTTATTACTACGTCGAAATGTTTTCAAAAACGTCGTGAAAGATCTAAATCTGGAATCACAACTCTGTTTTCTGTAATTACAGAAAAAGACGTCGGTGGTTTATTTATTGAGTCGTTTTAAACATCTAACCACGTCGGTTTTAATTAACGTTGTTATAAATGTATTATAACGTCGAGTTCTATTTTGGTGCGTCGTGTGAAATTATATACTGCGTCGTTTGTTTATAAATAACCGTCGTGTGTTTTCTTGTGCTGACTTTTTTGTATGTCTTTGTTTTAGGATGAATTGCAAAAACAAGTGGCTGAAGGCAGTCTGAGTGTAACTGGCAGTAATGATGTCTTGACCTTGGCTTTGGGTCCCGAGCATCCAGGGAGAGTAAGAGGGGTAGGTGCTGGGATTTCCCCTAGGCAATTCTTCAATTTACCTAGACCACAGAGGGTAAAGTTTGCTGATCAATTGAAGGAAAGTGTAAGACTTGTCCTTGAAGAGGAGACTAAGAAGATGGAAGCTAGAACCAAACAATTAGTAGAGGCTGAGAGGGAACATTTACTAAGTCAGCTTTCCCACCTCATCCCCAATTTTGATCCAAGCATGCTTAAACCGAAAACTAGCCCCTCTCAAAACCAAGGTCTACAGACAAAGCCCCATAAATCCAATGTCCGATAAAGCAAGCTGTTGGGGCTGAAGGGAGATCCCAACATTTAGAGGATGATACTGCCAAAAATGGGGAGCAGCAGGAAGAAACGGTAACATAACTGAACTTTGAAATCTCTGTTTTTTTTTTACATTAGACGTCGTTATTATGAATAAACCCGTCGTTTTAAAACCATACCACGACGATTTTATAAATAACCCGTCGTGTTTATTTAAATATAACATCGTATTTAGTTTACTTGTTTTACACGCCACTAGACGTCGTACTTTGTGGTTTTTAGACGACGGTTTTAGTCCTTAACGACGTAATATACAATTACCACGACGTTTATTATTTACCATCGTTTAATAATTTTAAGACGTCCATAATTCTTACATACCGTCTTAGGTTATGCCTTACCACGACGTTTTGGTTTAATTTTTTACTCTCTGTACAATCTGTCTTATATATATTTCTTTATTATTTAAAACAGAAATCAGGGCTTTAGATAATCAAGATGAAGAGAAGAAAGGAGAAAACAAAGATGAAGGGAAGAAGGAAGAAAAACAAGAGAAAAAAGATGAAGGACAAAAGGAAGAAACAAATGATGAAGAGAAGAAAGAAGAAAAACAAGAAGAAGAAAAGCATGACGAGGAGGTATATTCTCATAACTTTGCCTTTTTAATTTGTTTTTCACATTTCAGACGTCGATATTTTTCTTTAAACCGTCGTTTGTTTTCACATTAGACGTCGGAATTTATTTTCTACGACGTCTATAGTTATATAAAACGACGGTATTTAATTATCGTCGTTTAAATTATAATAAGACGACGTTTTTTAATTTAAACCGTCGTTTTTAATGAATTACCACGTCATTTTATTTTGCTTTATTTCTTTAAACAGGGTACTGAAGTAGTTGATTATTCGAATGTGGAGGTGCCATCTTCCTTACAGTCCCTTTGTCGTTATGTGGAAACGACACTAAAGCCTCAGGAGAAGATCATGACCTTCAACATTGAGAAGGAGGTGTTTGGTGCAGCTCGAAGTACCTTCGTCTTGCATGAAGATATTACACAGTTTGCAGGCATGGAAGAAATTGGGGCTACTGTGGTTGCAGTATATATGAGGTTTGTCATAATCAAATATCAAACATTATATCATAAGACGTCGGTTGTTTAATTATTACGTCGTTTTAAACCACTAAAAACGTCGTTCTTTTTCTACCATCGTGATAAATTCGTTATCACGTCTGCTTTCTATTTCATTTCGTCGTGTGAAATTGTATAATACGTCGTTTGTGTATAAATAACCGTCGTTTGTTTTATATATTTAGGTGCTTATATGATGTTTTGAGAGACGCAAATATGTGCAGCATGGTTGGCTTTATCGACCTGCTCAAGTTAGTGCCAACGCTGGGTCACTAAGCGGCGATGATCACGAATTGTAGCGATCGACTTCAAAAACAGATGGTGAACAGATTTTCATGATGCCTTACAATCCAGGGTTAGTCTCCTTAAAAGGATTTTGTTTGTATGATTTTCACTAATTGACCACTTATAAAACTGTTTAACTAATTCTGTGTCGTTTGAAACATCTAACCACGTCGGTTATTTATTTATTGAGTCGTTTGAAACAACTAACCACGTCGGTAGTTAATTATCGTCGTGATAAATTTATAATAACGTCGATTATTAAGTTATTACGTCGTGTGAAACTATATAATACGTCGGTTTTTATATTAACCGTCGTTTTTTATTTTATTTTTGTGCAGCCGTCATTGGGTCTTGCTGATTGTGAGGGCAAAGAGGGAAACCGTCTATTTTCTGGATCCTCTGCCTGGAAATCGTGTGGTTGATGAGGAGGGCAAAAACATCGTGAACAGTGCTTTAAAAATTTATAATTCCCACATAGGCGACCAGGCCGTAAAGCACCAATCTGAAAACTCGCCAGGGCACACCAAAGCAACCCAGCAGTGTCGAATGCGGGTATTATGTGATGCGCTTCATGAGGGACATCATCATGGATCCTTCCTTGGAGTTTGAGAAGAAGGTAAGAATAAAATTTTCAGAAACATTTTTTGTGGTTTTTTGTATTATCAACGACGGTCATTTAAAATTACCGTCGTTGAATCGATATACTACGTCGGTTATGATAAAACAACGTCGTCTGTCTCTGAATTTCTTTTTATTTTGTAAAGCTTAATAATCATTGTTTATGGATTGCAGTTTGCCAAGGGAAAAGATCAAGCGCCATACCCCCAAGCAGCCATTGATGAAGTCAGGAAAGAATGGGCAGAGTTTGTTTGCCTTCATATGGATTAGATGATTGTTGGAATATTTTTATACAATATATAATTTTATATAATATATAATGTATATAATGGATATTTTTATATAATATATAATTTTTTCTATAATATATAATGTCCAAATTTTGTTTATAATATACATCCTTTTTTTCCCTGAAAATTTGTTGAGGTTTTCATAATATAAAAGAAAAAACAAATTGCGTAACCGACGTGTAATAACTTTCCAACGACATAATTATGTAAAAACCGACGTAAAATGATATTTAGACGTGATGGGGCGTACATAAGACGTCGTTTTGATGACAATTTCGCCATGGTTTCGCTTTTAAACGACGTGCTTTTGAACAAGTAAGTCGTTTATTAGGGTTTAGGTTAATACCTTATAACGACGGTGATTAGGTCGTTGAATATGTATTTTACGTCTGATGGTGAAACATCCGCCATGGTTTCTCTTTTCAACGACGTCCCTTTTACATGTGAGTCGTTTATTATTATTTACAACGTCGTGGTTTGTTGTTGACATAAGAATATTTTATTATTTTTAATTCAAAATTTTAAAATTAAATTTAAAATAAATTCAAAAAATTCAACTTCAACTCCTATGAAGTCATTGATATATTTTCTTCCCCCTAAAACCCAAAAAAATTCAGTTTGTGTAATAAAAGATTAAAATGTCCAACCTAAATAAAATTGTTTTGATGAGTCATAGCATCACTTACATAGTTTGATGGTTTAGGGTCTAGGGTTTGGGGATTAGGGTTGTTATTTATTAGGGTTTATGGTTAAAGTATAATTTTTGGGGTTTAGGGTTTATGTT
This sequence comes from Prunus mume, assembly GCF_029339155.1. Classification (NCBI taxonomy): domain Eukaryota; kingdom Viridiplantae; phylum Streptophyta; class Magnoliopsida; order Rosales; family Rosaceae; genus Prunus; species Prunus mume. Next base: position 22,189,130 of record NC_142705.1, read on the forward strand.
TGTTATTTCTTAGGATGTAAAACCATAAACAATTTTATAAAATTAAATTTTACAAATATATAATTTAGGGTTTTAAAGTTTAGGGTATTAGTTTTAACGACGGTGATTGAGTCGTGGAATATGGAGTTTACGTCGTATGGTGAAAAATCCGACGTCGTTTCTCTTTTAAACGACGTTTTGTTTACACGTGAGTCGTTTATTATTGTTTACAACGTCGGTAGTTAATTAACCCCGCCGTGGTTTGTTGTTGACATAAGAATATTTTATTATTTTTAATTCAAAATTTTAAAAATAAATTTAAAATAAATTCAAAAAATTCAACTTCAACTCCTATGAAGTCATTGATATATTTTCTTCCCCCTAAAACCCAAAAAAATGCAGTTTGTGTAATAAAAGATTAAAATGTCCAACCTAAATAAAATTGTTTTGATGAGTCATAGCATCACTTACATAGTTTGATGGTTTAGGGTCTAGGGTTTGGGGATTAGGGTTGTTATTTATTAGGGTTTATGGTTAAAGTATAATTTTTGGGGTTTAGGGTTTATGTTTGTTATTTCTTAGGATGTAAAAACATAAACAATTTTATAAAATTAAATTTTACAAATATATAATTTAGGGTTTTAAAGTTTAGGGTATTAGTTTTAACGACGGTGATTGAGTCGTGGAATATGGAGTTTACGTCGTATGGTGAAAAATCCGACGTCGTTTCTCTTTTAAACGACGTTTTGTTTACACGTGAGTCGTTTATTATTGTTTACAACGTCGGTAGTTAATTAACCCCGCCGTGGTTTTTCATAGTTTTAACGCCTTTTTTGATTTTGCGTGGTACATAGTTTTACCACGACGTCCTTCATGTAATTAGCGTCATGTTTAATGTTAAATTTTAACGACGCGTGTTTTTTCGGTCGATGTTTTAAAAAGCGCGGTTTCTTAAAATATTCGCGGGACCTAAAATTTTCAGATTTGGCTCTTATTTTTATACTTCTAACCCTGAACCCTAAAATTGTCAGATTTCGCGCAACATAACATTTCGCTCTCTCACTTCATCTCTAATTCAAAGTTGGGCCAGGCTGTGTCAAATCCAATTTGGTCATAATCTGTGAGCTCTGCCAACCTGTAAGTACAAACCCTCTCTTCCCCTTGTAAATTCATTGAATGATATATTACGTTGTTTTGTTAAAGGGTTTTAGGTATATGTTTTGCGATCTGTTAATAATGTTGTTAAAGGGTTCATGGATTTTCTGTTTAATGTTTTCTTGATCACTCTCTGTTATGTTGAATTGGGAATGGATTTCATTTTGTCGGATCTTTTAATCACTCTCTGTTATGTTGAATTGGGAATGGATTTATTGTTTTCATGCTTAGTATATGTTGGTTTCACGTATATGTTAGTTTCTTGCTTGGTTTCATGTCTATGTTGTGTTGTTAATAGGGTTTTCGGATCTTGAAAATAAACTGGATATCGACGCGTTTTCAGGCATACAACGACGGGTTTTACTTTAAACCGTCGTTGTTATTACTTATACACGACGGTGTTATGTAACTACCGTCGTGGTTATAATTAGACGACGTAAAATCCGTCGTCTATAAATGTCAAATACGTCTGTTTTTGTTTAAAAACCGTCGTCTATTTTGTATGTTACTTGCTATTAGACTTTATATAATCTGCTATAGTGATGGTCATTGCTTTCCTTTTCACTTTATTATATATAATAGGGTATAGTGTCGGAGATGGATAAGTCATGGATGCACTCGAATAGAAGATCGAAGGCATATGAGTTAGGGGTGGAAGCATTTTTGAACTTTTCTGTAGAAAATCTTCTAACTACCACACATATCCGTTGTCCATGTGTTAAATGTGTTAATTTGAAATTGTTTGGGGTTGGAATTATAAGGGATCACTTATACTTTAATGGAGTTGACCAAAGCTATAAGAATTGGACATTTCACGGAGAACCTTGGGAAGCAGCTACTAATGCTAGTAGAAATGTTGAAGAAGATGATGACCATAGTAGGTACAGTTTTGTGTCTGAAGAAATAGAGATGGATGATAATGATTTTGGTGATTTTGGATCTGATCCTTATGAGTTTGCCAATGTGATTGGGGATGGAGATCAACCATTGTACCCTGGTTGTAAAAAGTACACGAAGTTATCGGCATTAGTGAAGTTGTATAATTTGAAGGCAAAATATGGGATGAGTGATGGCTGTTTTACAGAATTATTGATACTTCAAGGCGATTTGCTTCCAGAAGGAAATACAATACCGGCCTCTATGTATGAGGCAAAAAAGACTTTGTGTGCATTGGGGCTGAGTTATGAGAAAATGCACGCATGCCCCAATGATTGCATCTTGTATAGGAAGGAGTATGAGGATTTAACTCATTGTCCTAATTGTGGTATCTCAAGGTGGAAGGAAGGCAAAGATTCAATCTTGAAAGAGGGTGTGCCAGCGAAGGTGGTGTGGTATTTTCCTCCAATTCCAAGGTTTAAAAGGATGTTTCGATCACATGAGACTGCTAAGAGTTTGACTTGGCATGCTGCTAGAAAATCAATTGACGGTTATATGTCTCATCCAGCGGATTCCCCGTCTTGGAAACTTCTTGATGATAAATGGCCCGAGTTTGGTAATGAGCCGAGAAACTTGAGATTGGCTCTGTCATCTGATGGATTCAATCCCCACAGTTCTCTAAGTAGCAGATATAGTTGCTGGCCAGTTATCTTAGTTACATATAATCTCCCTCCATGGCTGTGCATGAAACGAAAGTTCATGATGTTGACCTTATTGATTTCCGGTCCTAAACAGCCCGGAAATGATATAGACGTCTACTTGGAGCCTTTGATTGATGATTTAAAATCTTTGTGGGATGGGATTGGAGGAGTGTATGATGCACATAATGGAGAATACTTTACACTCAGAGCTGCATTAATGTGGACAATTAATGATTTCCCGCCTATGGAAACTTATCTGTTGTGTTGTTAAAGGATATAAAGCTTGTCCAATATGCGGCGATGATACACCTAGTCACAGGTTGAAAAATGGCCACAAAATTTGTTACATTGGGCATAGAAAATGGTTACCGATCAATCATCCATATAGGAGGCAACGTGCAGCTTTTAATGGGAAACCTGAATATGGCACGCCTCTGAGCCATTAACCGGAGAAGAAGTGCTGCATATGGTTGAAGATGGTGACAGAGTTTGTTGGAAGAAGAAATCAATATTCTTTGATCTCGAGTATTGGAAATACCTTCCTGTGAGGCATGTCCTAGATGTTATGCACATTGAGAAGAATGTTTGCGATAATATCATTGGTACATTGCTGGAGATCCCTGGAAAAAATAAAGATGGGATTGCTGCTCGATTAAATTTATTGAACATGGGGGTCAAAACTGATTTGCAACCCGAGTATGGAGAAAGACGTACTCGTTTGCCTCCCGGGCCTTGGAATTTGTCAAGAGCAGAGAAGAGAGAGGTTTGCAATTCTTTCTATGGTATGAAGGTCCCTGAAGGTTATTCTTCAAATATAAAAAATCTTGTATCTTTACAAGATTCAAGACTTCTTGGCCTTAAATCACATGATTGTCATACCTTAATGCAACAATTGCTCCTTGTGGCAATTCGTTCTGTTTTGGAGAAGCCCGCAAGGTATGCAATAACTCGTTTGTGCTTCTTCTTCAATGCTATATGTGCAAAGACTGTTGATGTTTCCAAGCTAGATAAGTTGGAAGAAGATGTAGTAGTTACTTTGTGTTTGCTTGAGAAGTACTTTCCCTTCATTCTTTGATATCATGGTTCATCTAGTAGTACATCTTGTCAGAGAAGTTCGTCTGTGTGGGCCAGTATATTTTAGATGGATGTACCCGTTTGAAAGATATATGAAAGTGCTAAAGGGGTATGTTCAGAATCGTACTCGTCCCGAAGGTTGCATTGCCGAGCGGTATATAGCTGAAGAAGTGTAGAGTTTTGTACTGAGCATTTATCTGATGTTAGTACAGTTGGAGTGCCTTCAAGCCAAAAGATGGGAGTTTCAAAGCCATTATCAGGTTGCACAGTGAACGTAGTTGATCGGGACCTGTTGAACCAAGCACATCTATATGTCTTGGAGAATACGGAGGAAGTCCTACCTTATATCGAGTACGTATGAGTTTTATTCTTTAAGTTTCCATTTTAAATTATTCTTATGTTTATCTTATATGTTTGGGACCGTAATACTTGAATTTTGTGTGTCATGTAGGCAACATATGATTCACATCCAGACCACTTATCCAAAATTTAGAAAGAGAACAAAGTGGCTGCAGGATAAGCACAATAGCACTTTCATTCAATGGCTACGCTTCAAGGTATATGTTATTGAATAACATATTGGACTTTTAATTTTCTTCTTTCTATGTTAGATTGAATGAAGTTATATGATTAATTTGCAGGTTCAAAGTGAACTTAATGAGGAAGACAATCATGGCGTATCAGAAAATTTAAGGTGGCTAGCAATGGTCCAAACATGGCAGTGCCATTATATAGGAGCTATCTCATTAAAGGTATTAAATTCAACATCAAGGCACAAGATGATGTGCGGACAACTCAAAATAGTGGAGTTTATTTACTTGCACATACTATGCAAGTTGCTAGTGCCAAGGATAAAACCCAATTCTCTCAAATATGGGTTTCTATGGTGTCATTCAAGAAATTTGGGACCTTGACTACCAAAAGTTTACAATCCCAGTCTTTAGGTGTGATTGGATTGATAATACTTCTGGTCTTGTAGTGGACGAACTTGGATTTACCCTTGTAGATTTGAGTAAAATTGGACATAGGAATGACCAATTTGTTTTGGCTTCTCAAGTCAAACAAGTATTTTTTGTTGACGACCCGATGCATCGTGGTTGGTCGGTAGTGTTATCAATGCCTAATAGAGAATATAATGATGTTATTGGTGATGATGTCTTAGGTGATGTGAGAATTGAGTGTGAGCCATTTACTAGGGGGATGCCAAATGTTGACACATTTGATGAAGTGGTGGTTGAGTTAGGGAGTCAAAATATTCGAGATGGGTGTGAAGATATATGGGTTGAATGATGCTTTTAATTGGCAGTGTATGACATTAATTTTGTAATATATTGTAATGTGATTTCTTCACTTTCATTATACAGGTTTTGGCCACAAAACAATCAGAACAAAAATTACTGGTTCCAGATTACAAAACACGACGGTTTTGATAAAAATGTAATAAAACGACGTCTGTTCTAATAAATAACGACGTTTTGGAGCATTCAACGACCGCAATATATTTACCGACGTCTTAAAGCAAAGTAACAATGAAGAACCACGACGCTATTGTGAAACAGTAATCCAGGATAACACGTCGGACAAGCATAAAGAACCGCCATGTAATTCAAAATAACACGACTCCAATCCCATAATACCGACGTCTAAAAGATGAGAATTTTAACCTGAACGTTACAAAAGACGACGTCGTCATGAATTTACCACGTCGTAAGTTCTTTAATAAACGAAGTGGAAAAGGATGAATTCACGACGGTATTTGAAGTCCATTAAATTCGTCGACGTTAAGATGAATTAGACGACGTTAATTTTTTTAATGAAGACGTATAAATTATTAAACACGACGGTCTTTTTCATGGTACCGACGTTGTATATAGACGACAACGTCGTCCTTATAAATTACTGTGTCGTAATTAATGACCCCATCATTTTTTCCACGTCGTTTATTTTCAAAATATGACGTATAAATTCTGTAATACGGCTCTCATTTATTTGGAACCGACGTTGTTTATTCATTTAAACGTCGTCTAAGTAAATACATACGTTGCGGCATCAACTAATGTCCTGCTTGTTTGACTCAACCCATTGTAAGAAGTCTGAACTTAAATCCAGGTTGGTAGCTCATGGTGAAGACACTCATGCAATAAATCTTTGAATCGTTCCCATGCTTCATAAAGAGGCTACTTATCATACTAAATGAACGACATAATATCTTGTCGGAATTTTGCAGTTTTGGCCGGAGGGAAAAAATTTAGCAAGGAATTTCTTGGATGAATCATCCCAAGTACAGATGGAATCTTGTGGTTTTGACAGTAACTAAAGTTTGGCATTATCCTTTAAGGAGAAAGGGAATAGCCTTAAACGAATCGCATCATCAGTTACCCTATTGAAGTTGGACGCATTACAAAAAACCAAAAATATCGCAAGATGTATATTTGGATCTTCATTAGGCGTACGACAAAATATGGATGAATTTTGCAGCATTGTGATCATGGAGGGTTTAATTTCAAAATTGTTGGCTACTATAGCAGGATATCAGATCACTGAGGGAGTTGCCATTGGGATGGCAAATTCCCTCACTGCTCTTTTTGCTTTATCCGCCATAGATGGGGGGGTGTCGGAAAATTCCAATGTACTTGAAAATAAAACAGAAAAATTCAAACTAAACTCCGAATTAAAATATATTGATATTAATATAAAATAAAACAGTCCTTGGCAACAATGCCAAAAATTTGTTGTGAAATTATTGCAAGCATACAATCCACAAAAGTAATATAGAGATAAGTGAAGTGTCGTTCCCACGAATGTAATTTCTCTTTAAGTATCAATTATGATTAATGCAGAAGTTTATTTGAACAGTTAATTAGGAAAATTGATTGATTTAATTAAACTAAAATAGTTATGAAAAATAACAACTTAATTAACGATGGAATATCAAGTTTGATAAGACACTAGAGCATCCGATTTCACCATAACCAATTCCAATTAATTCTTATTGCCAATTAACCTTAATTACTACCCATGTTGACAGTTGGTTTCTCCTAATTAATTCGATATCCCCTCTTTCAAAGACGGAGGGGAGAGATCGCTTCTCAACTTTAAAAGCTCCTCGAGAGCCCCTCGAGATTTCCACTCCGAATGCTAATTGGGCCATGGCGTTGGCCTGAGTGTTATATTCTCTCGGTAAGTGGGCGAGTCTCACGTCATCGAAATCTTCCATCAATTCGCTGGCCAACGCATGATATCCAAGCAAAGCTTGGCTAGTCACCTTGTAGTCGCCAGACAATTGTTTTAAGACCAACATTGAGTCTCCCATGACCGCCACACTTTTTACCCCAAGCTCTTTCAAAATTTCCAACCCTATGATCAGGGCCTCGTATTCGGCCTGATTGTTAGTACAATCAAAGTCCAATTGAAAAGAATAACGAGTTCGGAATCCTTTGGGCGTTTCAATGATGACACCTGCCCCGCCCATGTTAAATGTTCGAGACCCGTCAAAATAAAGGCGCCATGGAAATAAACTCAATGTGCCCACCTCGAGGAAATCCATCTCCTCCATTTCAACACAAGGGTGGGCCGCCAAGAAATTGGCCAAAGCTTGCCCCTTAACGGCCTGCTGGGGCACATATCGGAAAGTGAATTCCGCCAATGCCATTGTCCATTTTCCTATTCGCCCTCTAATGATTGGGCGAGTGAGCATATATTTTATCAAATCAGTCTTGGCGATTATATGCACCACGGATGGGAACATGTAATGCCTTAACTTGGTCGCAGTAAAATACAGGGCCAAACAAAGTTTCTCCACCGGAGAATATTTCCTCTCGGTGGCCGTTAGAATTCGGCTGAGGTAGTATACCGCTTGCTCTTTCTTCTCATCATTGTCTTGGGCTAGTAAACTTCCGATGGAGTTTTCCGCGGCTGAAATATATAGTTTCAAGGGTCGGCCACGCTTTGGTGGAATGAGCACCGGAGGCTTGGCCAAATATTCTTTAATGGCGTCAAATGCCCTTTGGTGAGTCTCTTCCCACCGAAATTTCTCTTCATCTTTGAGCTTTAGCAAAGATGAGAAAGGCTCAACTTTCCCTGTGGAGTTGGCTCTAAACCTTCGAAGGAAGTTAATTTGGCCCAATAAACTTTGCACTCCTTTCTTGTTTTCTGGAGGGGGCGCATCAATGATAGCCTTCGCCTTATTTTTATCAATCTCAATCCCCCTTTGGTGCACCAAGAATCCTAAGAAATTTCCGGCGGATACCCTAAAAGCACACTTTTTTTGGTTCATTTTCAATTGATACCGCCACATTCTTTCAAAGGCCGACCGGAGGTCATCCAAGTGGCCTAGTCTAGACTCCGATTTTATAACAACATCGTTGATGTAAACTTCTAAATTTCGACCGATCATGTCATGAGAAATAGCGTTCATTGCCCGCTGATATGTGGCCCCGGCATTTTTCAGGCCGAAGGGCGTCACCACATACTCAAAAGTTCCAATGGATCCGGGGCACCTGAAAGTTGTCTTGTGGACATCCTCCTCGGCTATAAAAATTTGGTTATAGCCGGAGTGCCCATCCATGAATGATAAAATTTCATGCTTGGCCGCCCCATCGACTAAGAGGTCAACCATGGGCATGAGATATTCATCTTTGGGAGTTGCAAGATTAAGATTGCGAAAATCAACACATATTCTTATTGCTCCCGTTTTTTTCTTTACAGGTACAATATTTGAAAGCCATTCTACATATCTAGCTGGCCTAATAAATTTGGCTTTTACAAGCCTTACAATTTCTTCCTTAACCTGTAATTCTACTTCTGCCGACATCCGGCGGGGCGGCTGCTTGAAGGGCTTGAAATCTTCCACCATTGGTAAGCGATGCTAGACTAAGTCACGACTCAATCCGGGCATCTCGGTGTAATCCCAAGCGAAGCAATCCTTGAACTCTCTCAAAAGCTCTTCCATCTTGGCCCGAAGTTCTGGCTCCATTAGACCACTTATGTAGATCGGTCGATGGTTGTCTTCCGTCCCCAAGTTGATTTCTAACAAAGGGTCTTGGACTTCCGCCTTCGAATCCTCCATCTCGCTTGGTGCCAATTCTACTTCTTCGAGCTCAAGTGCATCATCCTCCGGGCCTTCATGAAGAAACTCCACCAAGTTGGCGGTGGACCCATGCTCGGCCGCTCTTTTGGCCCAAAAACCATATAACCGTCTCAAAGTGTCTTCCACCGCGGCCTTCTTCTCTTCCTCGATGTTTGTATCACTCATTGAGGGAGAAAAAATTAGCTATAGTGGGACGCTCCCCATCCGCTTGGGCATCATGTGCCCCCAAGTCTATCAACTTTTGGGCCTAGACTCCCGTAGGTCGGCCGTTCTTATCTGACCCCGTAAAATAAAGGGGCCCAATGTCATCTTCATAAAACTTTGCCTCTACCGCATTGGCGGAGGCCATGAAGGGCCGTACATCGGCCTGAACAATCTCTAGACTTCCATCCTTGTGCCAAAATTGTAAAAATTGATGAAGTAAAGAGGGCACGCACATGCTTCCATGGATCCAATCTCGGCCCAACAAAGCATTGAAATGGGCCGTTATCTCCACCACAAAGAAGGCAGTCATTCTAACTTTTTGCCCCACTCTAACTTGGAGTGGGAGAATCCCCTTTGAAGTCGTGGTGTCTCCCACGAACCCACTGACTGTTGTCTCGGTCGGGATTAACTCATCTGACCCTTTCTTTAATTTCCTCATGATTGAGGCTGGTAGGATGTTGACCGTAGCCCCCATATCCACAAGGACTTTACTCACCGGAACTCCATCGAAATGAGCTCCCACATACAAGGGCTTAAGGTGGGAGGACATTTTCTTGGTGGGCATGTCATAGCACACCTTCTCGGGCACTTTTTCCTCCTTTTCGGGCACCATGATGCAAGGTTGGGCATTCCCTTCCTTTGGAGTTTCTTGGGCCATCCCAATTTCTTTGGCCCCTTCCATTTGGACCATGGACTCAACCTCATCGAACACATCTCCGTCCATAAAATTAGGTTGATCCGGCCGAGCTTCGAAAAATAATGGGAGTGTAACAACCATGGCATTTACCTCATCAAAGTCTCCAAACTTTACTTTCACCTTGCCCACTTTTAGCTCATTCTCAAACTTGGCCATCTCTTCATTCCGTTCTTTCTCTAAGTGTTCCATAGCTTCCTCCGACAGATCCTCTAAGTATTCGTCGTCCGCATACTCCTCATCTTCCCCATATATCTCTTCGTCTTCGGCCGCCGAACCTTCGAGATTTTCCAATGGCTCCTTAGCTTCTTCCTCGGCCGTGTGCTCGGCCTCTTCTTCTACCACATTAATTTCAGCGTCGACCATAACTTGGTCTTCTTCCGCCCTAGGCTCGCTTACTATTTTATGGGGCACATCCCCAACTTCTTGGACCATGTTTTGGTCATTTTCTTCTTTACTCTCAACCTTGGCGGGTTGAGCCACTTTGGTCATGGCGGGGCCTTGGCGACTGAGGCTTGGTTTTTGGTGGAGCCTCTCTTGCCTTTTGAACCTTGAGAGGTTTATCTCCTCTCCTCTTGGTCGGTTCACTAGCTTCCACTTTAGAGTTATTTGCCTCAAAAACCCCAGTCAAATGGGCCTCCAATTCCGAGATTGGCTCTTCTGGGGCCGTTACCACAACTCGGCCATTCACCCATTCTCGACGATTTTCATCTCCTCGGCCGCTGCCTCCAAAGAAGCGACGGCATCGGCCTTGGCCAACTCCAACTCCTCCAATCGAAGTTTTTCGCGAAGCTCGACCAATCGGTCAAGTTGAGCTTGCCTTTTATCCGCCCAATCTAATTTTGCCTTGCAAGTGGTGGCATATTGCCTTTGAGCCCTTCTTGTTTGCGTCTTGCTCAAAGGTGCAGGCGGGAGTTTTGGGCCCCTGCTTCTATACCATTGGCCCACCTTTGTGTTTGGCACCTTGAAAGTTGGGATACCACTACCGTCCGCGGGGCGGGGTCTTGATACATATGCCACATCTCGGCTTTTGCCTTCTCCCACCGAAATCCACATGCTTCGGTTTTGGCTTGAATCGGGCGAATCAATGTCTTCATATCTTAGAGGGGCATGTTGATTTCTCCTCTTCGGCTCATATCTCGGCCTCTCATACCTATCTTGGTACTCATGCAATGGCCGTTTGTTCGACCTTACTTCCATTTCGCCCCTTGGGCTATCTGGGCCGTAATTCTCGGCCGGACTTGTTATCATCTTCTTTTCAAAACTCCTAGATCTGCCCCCTTGGACTTGATCCTTAGTTTGCTCCTTAATCAGCCCCTTGATGGGTTCCTTGGTTGGCCCCTTGGGCTTTGGCGAAACCACTTCGAGAGTCACCTCACATTGGCATCGACTACATAGCACAATGGCCTTTGGAGGTTCTTCCTTGGTCCAAACTTTTGTCTCGGGAACCTTGGCCACCTCAGGGTACATTTTAGCCTTGCCCTTCGCCTTAGGATCCGCCGGAATTTCCCTTGCCCTTCTTTCTGCCGCAGCCCTTGCTGAGCCACCCAAGTCCAACCTAGGCCTAGGTTGGTCTGGCCTTGGGAAGTTAGCATTCACCATGTTGACTTGAGCATTTGGGAAAGGATTCTGGTCGACGCCCATTGTAGCTTTCTCCGAAAACTTCAAGATCTTTTGATCGATGAGATCCTGCACGGCATTCCGAAAAACCAAACAATTGTTAGTCGTATGAGACCACACATTGTGAAACTTGCAATAAGTTTTATTTCTAAGTTCGTTAGCCGACGGAATATCATGATCATTAAATAATTTTATGATCTTTTCTTTCAAAAGTTGGTCGAAAATTTGTTCGGCTTTAGAAATATCAAATGTGTAGGACTTAGTCACGACCGCCTTTTGGGAGGTTCCACTAAACTTGGACATTTGGGCCGTGGTCGGCCTTTGATCCTTAGAGGCTTAGACAAAGCCTTACACACATATGGCCCTTTGGCCACAATCTCGGCCAAGTTTACCTCGGCCGACTGTTCTTCCTCCTCTAAGTAAACTTCATCACCTCTTTCTTCTGAGTCTATATCTCCAATGTCTACAGCGTGGACCGCCGTGGTCCTAGACCCGGAAGGTTTGGTTGAATCCCTATAAAATGTCGGTCGGGGTGCCGGCCGCCCTTTTTGTTGCTCCTCCTTTAGAAGGGCTTCGTATCGATCCACCCGAAGTAAGAGATCATAAATGTCGCGGAACTCAATTCCTTCGAATTTCTTTCGGAGGTCAAGCAACAATCCTCCTTGGGCCAATTTTGTAAACTCGTGCTCCGACATATTGACCGTACACCTAGCCCTTGCTTCTCTAAACCGCCCCAAATATTCTTGGACCGACTCACTTGGCTTCTGACTTATCTTTGCCAAGTCGGCCAATGAGACTTCCGACTCCGGTCGATAAAATTGCTCGTGGAAGACTTGCTCCATAACTTGCTAATTCGGGACGGAATTTTGTGGAAGCTTAACATACCATGAAAAAGCTGCCCCCGTAAGGGTACTCGGAAATAGCCTTAGTTTCAAGGCCTCGCGATGCCCAATCTCCGCGCATTGGGCCGTGAATCGGCCAATGTGCTCAACGGTCGACTGGAGCCCATCTCCCGAAAATAGTGCGAAATCCGGAACCTTGAAGCCCCTCGGAAATTCCTCTTGATCAAAATGCTCCGGATATGGCCTTCGGTAGACTGGCCTACCAATCCTCCTAGCATGGGGCACCATATCTTGAATCATTTGTTCGACCGCACCTCGGTCGATTGCTTGATTCCCTAGCAATGGGTTGTTAGCATTCCCGCCGGGGTTATTCCAACCACCAACTCCGAATTGGTTGATATGAGGCCCAGCGAAATTGGCCCCAGCCGCTTGGTGAGCTTGTGGGCGGAATTGATTATATGGCGGGAACACTTGAAATTGGTTGACCGCCGCATATGGGTTGTTGCCCATCGGCGGAATATTAACCACTGGGGCTTGGTTACCCCACCGGTGGATTAAGTTAGGCGGATTTACTCCAAAACCATTTGGTTGGGCCTCCACTTGTGGCCCAACCGCTGGTGCTCCAATAGGCGCCTTGGTTTCCATTTTGGCCATTTTGCTGGCCTAACCATCGATCAAATCTCTCGTTGATCTGAGCACTTTGAGTGGCCATCGTTTGGGCCATTGTCTCCATGACACGCATGAGTTGTTGGAGTTCCAATGAAGTGGCCGGATTCGGCCTCAATACTGGTCCCCTGGCGACTTCCGTAATATCCTCAACCACCACGTGATCGTGGCCAATGGCCGTGCTTCGATCAGGGCCATTTTGCTCTTGAGTGGCTGGAACATTTTGTGGCTGAGTATTCAAAGGGAGTGAACCAGCCATGCTTGTCTCTGATTCCGACCGAAGTCTAGATTCTTCAAATTCTTGATCTCTTCTAGGATTCCTCCTAGTGTTTACGACCATACAAAACCTAGTGGTCCCACCGGGCGTGCCAAATTATGTTACCCTCTTTTCGGCCGGGGCGGCCGACGGAAGGAACTTTTAGTCCTTCTTCTTTTGGATGCGGGGCGTGCCACCACCAAGCCCCGAAATTAGGCTTGAATGGAATGAGAATAGATGGATGTGTTGTGCTTCTAACTTCTGAGCAAACGATTGATCGACCAAGCAAGGAACCTCTTCTTGGCCTAGATTCTTTCACTTTCTCGGGCTCGAGAATGGTTAGGTTTCGTACGGATGTTTTTGTGATTTTTATGGTTTATTTAAAAATAATGCAATTAAACTAAATATGCATATAAACGTAAAGACAAGAATTGAAATGCAATAAAATAAATCGAAGCGATAAGTAAAGCGAGAACCAAATAAAAGCAATAAGGACAATAAGAACGAAAAGGAAATAAACTTAAAATTAAATTTAATCGAAGTGCGATAACAATTAAATGTAAAGGAATTGAAATAAACTTGAATTGAAACGACAAGAAATATAAACTGAAACAAGAATTTAAATGACAAGGAAAATATAAACTTACACTAGCAAAACGAAGAACTCACTACACTAGGTGCTTGAAAAATAAAATCCTAAGTCTAGGAAAAGAAAAGTGCGAGACGAAAGATAGGTTTGTTTGTCTGATGTTGTCTCTGATGCCTTCGTCGAGCAAGGTTTATATAGGGCACTCGTCAGCCCATGGGCTGGCCATTGAATGGCCAAATGTCAACCCTTCTTAAAATTCTTTCCTTTCGAAGCCCCCCTAAATCCGTGAGATTGTATTGAAGGAGATATTCTGACATGCTTGATTCTTCCTTGTTTTGGAACACTCGGATTTCTTTCCTTGTGAGGCCCTCCGTCACGTGCACATAATCTTCCGAAAATCTGGGCTTGAAATTGATGACTTAGAACTTGGGCTAAGACTTTCGATCTCTTGGCATAACATGGGAGTGCCCTTCATGATCTTTGAATTTCTAAAGCTCTAACATTAGTCAGCCAAGGAGCTTAATTCAAACTTTATTTTCATTTATATATATACATAAATATATGTATATATATGTATATACAAACTATAAATCCAAGCTGCTGGCCCATCCACTATATATAGAAACATGCATATAGCAATTCATGTTTGTTGACTTCAATAACAAAGAGGCCCACGTGTGTAATATATATATATATATATATATATATATAAACTTTAACTTTCAAACCCTACAAACTTCGGTGGCAATAATTCTAACATTCAAAACAACATAAGTCGGCCACCACTCCTTCAAGATTCGGCCGCATGCTTACCAATCCATATATATTTAAATATATATTAAAACAGTCAGTTTTAATCCTAAAAACTCTTGGCTGATTTGTAGAGTTGTCAAAGACCTCAACCTCTAAAAAGCTCGGCCGCATTTATCATTTCAAAAACAACTCGGCCGCATTCACTTTTGACTTGTCCCAGTTTGCAAACCACCAAAGGGCCCCAGCCACACTTTTATCTAATTAACAACACAGCAGCCCTATTTTTCCAAAACAACACTCGGCCGCAACTTTCTTCCTCCATTCCAAAAACCTGGTCGCCAGCCTCACTTTCGATCGCTCTCCAGACCTCCTCACTTCATCTGGCCACAAATTTGAGAAGCCCGGATTGCTACGGCCTCCAAACTTCAAAGCCCAGGCCAGATGTTAAACTCCTAGCCCGGCTGCACCTTGCAAGCTCTTGTTCCAACAGCCGCCCAGCTATTTCCAAATCTGCCCAGCTATTCCTTCAGCTCTAGCCCGACCAATTCTCGTGCCCGGGTGGATTTCTACCACCCCTAAACATGTGAGTTATTACAAGAAATGAATCAGTATTTGGATTTGGACTGTAGTTGTGGTATGGAGTTGCTAGAGGTGGGAGAGAGAGAGAGAGAGAGAGAGAGATTTGACAAGGGTGGATGTCCTAGACCCTCTTCATCTCTTACCCTCTCTGTCAACTTCGTCTCTAACCCATGGGAAAACCCATGGAATTTGAAGCAATCAAAGGCATCCGATGGTGCTGGAACTCATGGCCAGCTTCGAATACACATCTCATGGCCATCTTGGAACCTAGTCACTTGTCGCCAATACGACGACGTATTAAACCTATACGCTCGGAGGGATTTGGGTATTTGGATTTTAGATTTGCATATGAATGATTGAGGGATTTAGGGGCAGGGCCGGCCTTGACTTTTGGGTGGCCCTAGGCGATAAACTAAATGAGGCCCCTTTCCTTAGTATACAATTGCGAAAAAACGACAAATAAAATGATTTTATGTAGAGTGAAGTGCGTTAATAAAAAAGGTAGCATGCATTATAATAGGACATATCTTCATAAGAAAAAAATTCAGATTAGATATTTAATATCATGAAGGAAATTACAAATTTACAAACCAACATTCCAGCAACCAATAATGGGAACATGTCAAGATATAGTAAAACTAAGTATTTGTTCAAAATACTAAACCCTTTCCCTTAAGATTAGCTTCTAGCTTCAGGCTTCATCACATGAGTTTAGCAAAATCCTCTTTGTGGTCTATAAAATCCTTTTTGAGTTTGAATCATTTTTTCTACTTTCCTCCTTTTATTTCTTTTTGCACTTCCAACTTCATGTTTCCTAACCATTTTTCTAGTGCAACTCTTAAGTCTAGAAAGTGAAAAACAGACAACTAATGAACAAAACAAACACACCAAACACAACCGGCAAACTCAACCAATGAACTAAAGTGTTACAAAAAATTAAAAAATTAAAATTAAGCAGCAAACAAAGAGCAATAAAACATGGTTAAAGCTTATATAAAAAAGCCTAAATCTTGCATAGCTTTATTGAGGCTAGCTGTGTTGAAACTAAAATTTGAGAAACTACTCCGTACCTCCACCTGATTCATGTACATCTGCAATGATAAGATACATGCAATTCAATCAAGTATTCATAAGTCTGATTACCACTCCGTATCTCTCTGTGTTTTGTTCCTATTGGAAATTGAAACAATAGTTTGCTGGGAAGGAACAAATATAAAGAAAAAATTATAAATCTAATTACCTTTTCAATTTCTCATGCTCCTCCCCTCTTGGTCACCATCAATCTCAAAGACAATTTATGAGCTTTTTAGTGTGAGATTGATTCTTAGGGTTACAATATGATATGAGAAAAGAGGATGAGAGAAACTGAAAATAATGGATATGAATTAAAGAGAGATGGGGAAAACAGAGAAAAATATAGTGGTGGATTATTAAGAAATTGTTGGATTAAATAGAGTTCCATGGAGAAAGAACTAAGAGAGAGGTTGTTGCTAGCTGCGTAGGAAATGAAGAGCTTCTGGATGGAAAGAGTAATAACCTTCCTTGTTTAATTACAACGTTGACTTCTATTTTTTTAAAAAAATTTTAAAGTTGGACAATATATATATATATATATAATATATAAAAATTTGGGGCCCCCTTAATTGGAGGCCCATAGCCAAGGCCCTTCTCGCCTATCCCTAAGGCCCTTCTCGCCTACCCCCAAGGCCGGCCCTGTTTAGGGGCTGGGGAGGTTGAATCTGGGAGGGGTTTGCTAGTTGGTTGCTGCAGTGGGGGTTTGAGTGGGGTGGGTTGGATATCGCTGAAGGTGAAGAGTGAGTTGGTGAGGAAAAGGTGGTGGCTATTGGATTTTAATTTATTATTATTATAATTTTATTGTTAAATTAATTTAAACAACAAAAGAATTTTTTTTATTAATTTTATTTCTTATGTGGAGTCCACGTCAATTGAAAAATTGGTTCCACTTTTGCCACATCAACATTTAACATATTCACTAACAGTTTGCCTAACGGAGGGAGTAAATTGTATGGTTTCCGGAAGTTTGAGTATGTACTCATAAATGTCTCTAAAATTGGATATAAACTTGAAAATGACCTAATAGTTTGGGGGTAGTTTGTCCTCATTTTTAATATCAAATTGTTAATTGAAAAAGAATAAAATTATTAATTTTTCCTAGCCTAACCGCAGTTAACCATGGTCAGCTTAGCAGTAGCTTGTTGTCAATATGATCCTCTTCCTCCTCCTAAGTCCTAACGAACACACTGAGACCAACTCCACTTCACAGTTTCCACAATTTCGGGACTTTCAGTCTCCTCAATTCAATTCAATTTTCCTTATGGAACCAATTAATTAATGGTTGGGCTTCGGGAAGGCGGCACCAACAACAGGATGAGATCTGCTGATAAAGTCATAGTGGCGGTCAAAGCAGAGAAGGTGATCTCAAAAACGGCATTGGCCTAGGCTCGGTCTCACGTCGTTCACCTAGGCGACTACGTAACCTTGCTCGCTGTTTTCTCCGCCTTTAAAAACCGGTAATTCAATTTCTAATTAAATCTTCTTCTTCTTTGAAAAAAGAAATAAAAGAAAATTGAAGTTCAAACTTGCGCGTTCAATTTGGGTTGCTAATGTGGAATTTGTGCGTGAAATTGAGTGAGGCAGGTAGCAAATTCTGAAATTTCCAAGATTTACGAGATTGCGGTAGCGATCGCCGAGAGGATTTGCCCGATCTCGGAGTCTCGTTTGCAGATGGTGCTTCAGTTTCACAGCCAAATCCAGGTGATTCGTCATATCAAGCTGAATTTACCTTTATGCGACGTGGACGTTGCCGTTGGAACTTGTCATATTTGTTTTGCTGTGTATGCTTTTTCTTGCTTTTGTTTTTAGTAGTACACAACTGGACATTTTAATGATGTATGCTATAGTTGTCGAGTTTTTATCAAAAATAGCCAAAATTTAACCCCCAAATTCATAAATGTCAGTTTTTTAAAATACTTTCAAATATAGCCAAAAACTCACTTAAATTGACCCAAATGCCCTCTAAATTATAACTAAATTACACCTAAAAGCTAAAACCCAAAATAACAGGAGCACAAAAACAAGATTGGTTTCGTCAACTTAATCATGCCTATGAATCCTATTATAAAAATGACAATATAATTTCCAAAAAGAAGAAGAAAAGTAACAGCTTGGAAGGCTTGTGCTCAGTAGCTTACGGCTTAGAAGAGCATGTTTTTTGGTTAGGTTTTAATTTAGAGTGCATTTGGGTCAATTTAAGTGAGTTTTTGGCTATATTTGAAAGTTTTTTAAAAAACTGACATTTATGAATTTGAAAATTAAATTTTGGCTATTTTTGATAAAAACTCATAGCTGTCTGCCCCTCACCGGAGATTACGATCATGTTGCACAGGGTTATGCACAATTGCAATTGCAATTTTATTATCACAATACATATTTATGCGTTTTTGGGGTCCAAATCCAAGATTTCTAACAATCTTCTCAACCATAGTAACTCGCAGACACATTGAGCCATCCCACGGTACTCGGCCTCGACACTAGACCTAGACAACATTTTTATTTTTTTCTCATTCAAGAAACAAGATTACCATGAACAAATGTGAAATACCCAGACGTAAAACGTCTATCAGTAACTAAACCAGCCTAATCAGCATCTGTATACCCTTCCACATTTGTATGACTATACTTGCAATACATTAGCTAGTTCGCCTACTTGCACCTCCAAATTCCGAATAGAAGCTTGCTGATTCTGAAATTGCGTTTTTGTTTCAGTCATAAATTGGGTGGTAGACATAGTCAACTGAGTAAGCGCATCTTCCAAATTTGTTTTCTTCTCCTGAGGTGGAAAGCCAAGTGGTGGTATCTGCACATTCTGATTATTGCTCCATGAAAAATTTGGATGGTTCGCCAACCGGGGTTGTACGTGTTGGAATAAGGATCATTCCTTTGTCGATTAAATTCTACAACCTGATTTACTTGCTCAGCAAGCACGAATAGGTTCCCTGTAGTGCACTCAGAACTTGGATGAGTGCCTGCACAAGAATCACAACCAAAATTAGTATTAGTGTTCACAACATTAACACTCAAAAATTCAACTTTTTTTGTAAGGTTATAAATTTGTGTTGTTAACAAAGCCATAGCATCGATTTACAAGACTCCAGTTGGCTTCGGATCCACTCTTTCACTTTGCCATTGGGAACTGTTGGAAGCCATGGTCTCCAATAGTTCGAATGCTTCGGTAGCTATTTTTGCCATTAAAGCACCTCCAGCTGCTGCATCAGCTAATGTCCTGCTTGTTTAACTCAGCCCATTGTAAAAAGTCTAAACTTGAATCTAGGTTGGTTGCTCATGGTGAGGACACTTGAGCAATAAATCTTTGAATCGTTCCCATGCTTCATAAAGAAGCTCCTAATCATACTGAACGAACGACATAATATCTTGTAGGAATTTTGTAGTTTTGACCGGAGGGAAAAATTTAGCAACGAATTTCTTGAATGAATCATCCCAAGTACGGATGGAATCTTGTGGTTGTGACGGTAACCAAAGTTTGGCTTTATCCTTTAAGGAGAAAGGGAATAGCCTTAAACGAACCGCATCATCAGTTACCCCTTTGAACTTGGATGTGTCACAAATCTCCAAAAATATCGCAAGATGTATATTTGGATCTTCATTCGACAGACCAAAAAATACGGATGAATTCTGCAGCATGGTGATCATGGAGGGTTTAATCAAAAAATTGTTGGTCGCGATAGCAGGACGTCGGATCGCTGAGGGAGTTGCCATTACCGTCAGATCTCAAAATACGGATAAATAAGAACTACTGCATAAGGGACAACTACCATCAACCTTCCCTTGTTAGTCTGAACACGTTGGTATAGGTATTGGCCAGTGGTTTGGAGATTTTCCGTCGCCAGAAAATCTCTTAAGACTAGGGGTGTTCACGGGTGGAGTTAGGCCGGTTATGGGCCCAAATTGTACGTCAAACCATGTCATATCAGCAGGCCTAAATGGTGAGCCATACACCTATTTTTTAGGCTCAATTTTGAGTTAATTCGAAACTCGATTATGGCGGGTTGGTTTGGTTTGGTTGGATACTGCCGAGGCCCAAAAAAAGCAACAATTGAATGTGGTCTGTTTAAAGTTTTCCTGGCCCTTTTCTTTTTCCTGCAGATTTTTAGGCCCATTCAAGTTTTAGGGTTCCTGTATATTTTTTTTTTCAGTTTTTGTAGTTTTACATATTTGACAGTTTATCATCATTCAAATACAAAAAACCTAAGAAAATCATCATCCACCACAGACCATGGCAGATTGTGAGAGTAATTTCAATCACAAACTCCATATTTACGAAGTTAAAAAGAAAATCATTATTACAGACCATTACATATAGAAATCAAATTCCATGAGTTTCATACTCCTCAAATCAAATTAGCACATCTGCACAATGAAAAAAAAGTTAATATATATATTAATTAATAAGGAAAATTAGGTATTAGACATAATTAAGTTTACTAATTAGTAAGTGAGATATTAGGTATTTTAGTTTGGGTTTTAATACTTAATAAAAAATAGCTATTTTAGATTAGGCCAAAGGCTAGCCCAGATTCGTTGGGCTAGCTTAAAAATAACAAATGAAAAGACAATTCTACCATTTTCTCTTAAAAAGCCTGGCCCATCTGTAAACCTACAAATTAAATGACGCTTTTGCCTCTCAACGTTTAAACGACGCGCGAGTTTCTTTTCTTTTTCGTTCGTTTTCTTCTTCGTTTCAGAGTTGGGTTCTGCCATTGGAGCTCAATTTTCTGGAAGGTTTTGCTTTTATTTTCTTCGTTTCTCTGTCTTTTTTTTTCTGCTACGTTTTTGTTCGATTTGCATCTTTGAATGACCGTTTTGGGTGATTTCTGTTCTCCTTAGTTCGGGTATTTCGAGCTCAGTTTTGTGGCTCGATTTTGCGGCGCGATCTTGTGGCGTTCAATGCTAAACCCTATATTCTTCATTTCGTGATCAGATTTGATTTTAAGCTGCTATTTGGTTGTGGAGATTTTTGGCAGTCCTAAGTTTTGAGGTATGAGTACTTTAGAACCTGTTTTCGTTTATATCGACTTGTATGTTTATGGAATTTAGTTTTAGTACTTTTATCGTGGTTTCCTTTTGGTTTCTATTCGAATTGTTTTGATTTTCTGTCATAAACTACATCTGTTTGTTGTAGTTTTGGTAGAAACTGCATTGCAGTTTCTTGTTTCATAATTCGATTTCAGACTAATATTTGGAAGTCTATTGGAATTTTACAACTGCTCATGTCCATTATTTACTGATTTAAATTGTTTTCTGTTTTTGTTTGTTGTTTTGTTTGCATTTTCAAGGCTAATGGAGGTGTGTGTCATTGCCAAGTGCACATATAAGTCGGAAACCATTATGTTTTCAATTTCATCAGAGTCATCCATGGTTGATATTTTGAAGACCTTGTGTCTAAGGTTTAAGGGTTTGCAGTTGGGTTGTTTTACGTTACGGTATTCGCTGCCCAGTTATCCGAGTTGTTTTCTAGAAACGGATAGCGATTTGGACATTTTTGTTTGTATCAAATGAGAAGAGTGTTGATATTTTAGTGAAGGATTTATGCGGGAGCAGTGAATATAGTGGTGATTTTTGTGTAAATAAGGAGTTGATAGCATGTGAAAAGGGCAAGTCGTCGTGTTCTAGTACTGTCGAAGACAGAAATGAATTTTTGGGCAGGTCAAAGAGAGCAAGTGCTAAGCCTTTGTTGTCGAATGAGTGGGAGACGTACATACATCATGTAGGGCAGAAGTTTGACGGTGGTGCAGAGAAGTTCCGTTTGAAATTGTGCAACTATGCTCTTGAAGTAGGATTTAATTTTTTATATGCCGGCAATGACAAGAAGCGGGTGGTTGCTATTTGTTCGAATAAGAAATTGGAGGGTTGTAGCTGGCGTGTTTATGCTTCTCGTTGTGAAGCTACTGGCTGTTTTGTAATTCGGACATTAAATAATGTGCATACATGTGTGGGTCGGATACGGGAATCAAAGAGTAAGATGATGAAGTCTCGTGTGGTGTCCTCCTTATTGTGGACAGAATTCGTACAAAACCAGAGCTGAAGCCAGTTGAGATTATACACGAGTTCAAAGATTATTATGGTATAGACATTTCATACTACCATGCATGGTTTGGCAAAGAGTTAGCTAAATTGAAAGTTCACGGTGATGAGTCGAAGTCCTTCAACGAGTTAGTGTGGTATGCGGACGCCGTAAAGGAAACTAACCACTGGTTCTCTCTGCACTCTTGAATGTGAAGCTGGAATTAATCGCTTTAGACGGTTTTTTGTGTCGTTTGGCGGTTGCATTGCTGGATTTCAATATTGCATACCCTTGTTGTTCGTTGATGCTACGTTTTGGAAGAGCAAGTACAAGGGGCAGCTTCTCTGTGCTTCCGGAAAGAATGGAAATCAAGGTATGGTTACTGTAATGTATTGCAGATTGCAGTTTCTTGTTTCATAATTCGATTTTCTTAGTAATTTTTGTATGTCTGTGGGAATGTTGCAACTGCTCATGAACTTAAATGTGTTTTAAACTTAGTTTTAGTACTTGGATCATGGATTTGCCTTTTGGTTTCCTTTCAAATTTGAGCAGATTTGTTTTCAAAAACTGCACTGCAATTTCCCTTTTTTGCTTATACTTGTGCTTTTGGTTTTGTTTTGCAGGGTTTTATCCTCTAGCTTTTGGAGTTGTTGATTCTGAGACGGAGGAGAATTGGACTTGGTTTCTTCAACATTTGGCTTCTATTTTGCTACCGATGGGGAGAGTGGTGACCTTTTTCTCGGATCGCAATCAAGGTTTGTTAAATGCAATGGGGTTTGTGTTTCCTGGATGGCCTCATTCTTACTGTTACTATCACCTCAAACAGAATTTGATATCGAAGTACCCGAAGTCAGGTTATGGGAAATTGCTCCAAGACCGTGTTATCAATTTATTTAGTAGGTGCGCATATGCTGTTATTCTGAGAGGAAGAGTTTACGGTAGCAATAGAGGAGTTGGTGATTGTTGGGAGTTCGAAAGTGAAGACATTTATATCTGATTTGTCTAGAGATCACTATGCAAACACATATTTCAAAGGAATGCGGTATGGGGAGATGGCAAATAGTTTAGTGGAGTCATTTAATAATTCGGTTGGTGTGTTTCGAGATTCGCCGGTGCTACCTTTGATAGAAGGGATTCGACAGAAATTGATGGTATTGAATTCCCAACGATGAATTGAAGCGGAGAAGTGGACAACAATTTTGTGTCCGGAGATGGAAACTAGACTGTGGG
Source organism: Prunus mume (assembly GCF_029339155.1). Lineage (NCBI taxonomy): Eukaryota > Viridiplantae > Streptophyta > Magnoliopsida > Rosales > Rosaceae > Prunus > Prunus mume. The sequence continues at coordinate 22,212,539 of NC_142705.1, forward strand.
AAAATGCGGAGGCCGGTAGGACTTGGGTAGTTCGTCGTTCTAGTTTCACTGTTTTTGAAGTATTTGCTAATTATTCTGTGATGGTTGATCTTGAGCAAAGGACTTGTTCTTGCCGTCTTTGGCAAATTGACGGTTTTCCTTGCACACATGCGGTAGCTGCAATTCTAGCAAAGAAAGATTCAATTTATGATTACGTGGAGTGTTACTATAGGACTGACTTCTTTCGAAAAGCCTATGAGAGTCCTATTTTTCCTATTCCAGATATTGGGAAAGGCTTAGGCAGCAATAGTTTTGCAGCTAGAGTTGTGCTTCCGCCAATTACAAAGAGGCCAGCCGGAAGACCACCAACAAAGAGGATAAAAGCTTTTGGTGAATTTAAAAGGCCATTGAAATGCAGTCGGTGTAGTGTTACTGGGCATAATAGGAAGACTTGCAAGGCTGTGATATGAACATTCCTTCTCAGTTGACGATTGCTTACGTTAGATATGGTTTAGTGAATGTATAGTCAGTTTTTGTATTGCACTTTTTGCAAACCTGCACTGCAGTTTTAGTTGCTTTTAATTGGCTACACAGCTTCTAATTGGATATTATGATTCTTTTTTGAAGTTAATGAAAATTATACAATTGTTTCATGAGTGGATATTCGTTTTTGACTGCCATTGAATGCTTGTTTTCAGATTTGAGCAGATTTTGTTGCAGAAACTGCACTGCAGTTTCTGTTTATTTGTTGCAGATTTTGAACAGAACTTGTCCCATAATTCAATTTCAGAATACTTTTTGCTAGTCTATGGGAATGTTATAACTGCTCATGGAGTTAAATGTGTTTTGATATTAGTTTTAGTACTTTGATTATGCCTTTTTCCTTTTGAGCAGCAGTGCAGATTTTGACGAAACTGCAGCGCAGTTTCTTGTTCGATAATTCAATTTCAGAATAATTTTTGCAAGTATAATTGGAATGTTACAACTGCTGACCTACTTAAATGTGATTTGATATTAGTTTTAGTACTTTGATTATGCCTTTACCTTTTGAGCAGCAGTGCAGATTTTGACGAGCTATGCAGTTTCTTGTTCGATAATTCAATTTCGAATAATTTTTACAAGTATATTGGAATGTTACAACTGCTGACCTACTTAAATGTGTTTTGATATTAGTTTTAGTACTTTGATTATGCCTTTTCCTTTTGAGCAGCAGTGCAGATTTTGACCAGAAATGCAGTTTCTTGTTCGATAATTCAATTTCAGAATAATTTTTGCAAGTATATTGGAATGTTACAACTGCTGACCTACTTAAATGTGTTTTGAACAAAGTACTTTGATTATGGCTTTGGCTCTTGGGTTCTTTTCACATTTTTTGAGTAGATTATTTATTTATTTATATAAACTGCACTGCGGTTTTAATTTATTGCAGTATTTGACTAGAAAATTCAGTGCAATTTGTTGTTTCCCTTTCGTTTTGTTGCATCTTGTTCCAAGATTATATTACAGTTTATATGTATAGGAAATATGTTCTCATATACCATAACTAGAAATATTTACAAACATCCACAAGAATTAAGATACATATTGTCTTGAGTTAACGAAAGGCAAATCACTAGAGACGATTAATTACACAGTGTTTGTGGTGTAGGAGTTTTGTGACATATTGTGCTCGATATTCATTCATGAAATTCTTGTCCACACTTTTTGGAATGGGCTGTCCTTGTGCTATTTTATCCATGTAGAACATGATGAACATGCCGTAATCCAACCTGCAAATGAATACGAGATTAGCTTTTGGTTTTGAATGATTTCAAATTGTAATGAATGGTTGAGTAGACACAATTCTTACGAAAGATGAATTTTGTTGAGCACATTCTGTGTCATCCTCAAATGGAAACTGATATGGATTTTGCAAAATCCAATTTAGAGTGAGTTCTTCATTTGGGGACAAATCAACCTGTGCAGGTGTAGGGGGCCCTTCTTTTTGCTTCACAAGTTTTGTATTTTTTAGTTTCTAAGAACTCTTGTGCTTGTGGTCTGATATATTCTAGCCACCCTTCCACAATATTAACCTGTTTAAAGAAGAAGAAAAAAAGAGAAAAAGAAATGGTAATCAGTGCATTGCATATTATAGTTTTGGTCGAAATTAAGCGATCATTATAATACTGAAACGCATTGCAGTTTCTGTTTGTGTTTGTGCTGAGAAATTAAGACAGTTTCATTCCACTTACAAAATTTTGAGCAGTGTCAATACATTTTTCTTCTTTTCTAGATCCCAACGATCTAAGTGGATTGTAGTGTCTCCACTTTCGTTCAATTTTGTGAAATGTGAGAAGTGTAAAGTGGAACTCAGAACTTGAAATGATCGGGAAGAAGAGAACATTGCATTTCCCGAGTTTTTCAAGTAAGTGTTCATACAGGGCCCTATGCCAATTTGGTTCAAGAAAGGTTTGCATGTAAAGCCTGCTATCATTGAATGGCAATTTGTTAGTATATATTTTTTGAAAACTGCAGTGTCGTGTCTATTTAAACAACTTTGAATTTTCAAAATAATTCTTACCCAAGTCCATGTAGACATGTACTGTGGACTATCTGTCTGCATGGGCCCTATTTTCTCCTCCTCTATTTGGATATAGGCCTCAATAACCTGTTTCACATTGATTGGAGAAAAATGGAATTATTAACGGGTATTATAGGTAGCACAAATAAAAAATGCAGTGCAGTGTGTGTTATAGAATTAGTATTTTATACTTACGTTTTGTGACAGTTCCAGGTCCCATACAATATCTTTGATATCATGGTTTGTCACTTTCTCATTATCGAGTCCTGCCCAAAAGTTATCACTGCGGATTCGAGTACATGAAATTCACAAGATTAGTTTTAGTTTATTGTAATTAAAAGATGAAAGAGTTGTTCTTTTGGAATAGAGATATTACCTAGGTTGAGTACTTAAGTAGTATTCTTGAATTTTGTCCCTATCCTCCTTTGGAATTTTCTGCCAAACCCTCTTTTGACCCCATCCTAGTTTTTTCTTTGTTGGCTTTTTTTCTCCTTCATCTTCATTATTTGATTCTTGCATACCTACAAGTATTGAATCATGAAGGCTCGTTCCTTTTGGGGGATCAGGAATTGGATTTGTGGCATCGGGCTGAGATGCCTCTTGTGTTAACTGCAGATTGAAAAGAAACTAATTAGAAACTCCATTTGATAAAACAGAAACTGCAATGCAGTTTCCGTTTCTAAAGCAGATAACACACTTTGCATTGCAGTTTCTATTTTCTGCAATGCAGAAATGAAAAAGCAGCAGCTTGAACTGCAGTAATTGCATACCACCTTCTGATTTTGAGGATCCTCTTGTGTTGATTGCTCCTCGGAAGAGATAAGCTTGAATTGTGGTAGTTCTTCATCATCCTTTTTTGCCTTCTTTTTTGGTTTCTTATTTTTTTCGTACACATAGCAAGATGCTTGAAGCCTCTTTCTTTCTCTATTCTTCAGCCTTAGTACTCTTGAAGGAACATCAAGTGTTGGAGCATCTTGCTTCTTCTCTTCTTCTTTCTCTTCTTGTTGCTTCTCTTCTTTTTTCTTGTCTTCTTCTTTCTCTTCTTCTTCTTCTTCTTACTCTTCAACTAGTTGTGTTGGTTGTGTTGTAGGCAGATCCATCTCCATTTCAAAGAATGTTGGGTCTGACAACAAGCTTTGAATTTCTACCTTGTACTTTTCTTCAATCTCCTTTTTCTTGGCAATCTTCTCCTGTCAATACGAGTTTCCTTGCCTTCCAATTCTGCAATCCTCCTTTTTAGATTTTGTATTTCCTGAAGCTGAACTGTAGATTCCACTGTTATGGTGGCAGTCACATATTCTTCATTATCTAATTTCTCTACGTATGTTGCCAACTTCGCTTCCAGCTCCTTTGATCTCTTTTCTCCTTGGATAAATATATCCCACAATTCCTTCATTTTCTTCTCACTGTCTTCATTTATTTCATCCTTCCACAGTTGTAATCTTTCTGGGCAAATGAAGCTAGGATCTTGACGTTGGCGATAGTTGATTTGGTCTGTCATGGACTTCACCAAGAGGTCTTGAATTGCAAGAGGTTCATTTCCAGCTTCATTCTCAAACATTTTCTTCTTTCCATCCTCTTTTAATTCTGGAGTTTGATCAGCATTATCAGGTTTTCCTTGGTCTTCTGCTTCCTCTGCTTCTCTTTGTTGTCCTTCATCTTCTTTTTCTTTTTTCTGCATATTGAATGGAAACTAATTAGAAACTGCACTGCATTGGAGGAAATGGAAACCGCAATGCATAATTCTCTGTTTAGAGATTCTTATACCTTGTTAAGAGGGTCTCCCTCTTCTCTGGTAGTTTTTCTCTTTTTATATGCTTTCAAAATACCCTGTACAATGAGATTGAATGATTCAAAAACTGCATTGGATAAAATACAAACTGCAATGTAGAAAACACAAACTGCAATGCACTGTATACAGATTTTAATTACCTTGTCAACAGTGTCTTCCTCTTCCCTGGTAGTTTTTCGCTTTTTAGGAGTTTTGAAAATACCCTGTACAATGAGAATGATTTAGCATGGATTCACATTCAAGATACATTAAAGTAGAACATGCGATAAATTGCATACCTCGATGTCATTCAAGTCCTTTATTTGGTTGAATCTTGTGTGGAGTTCCACAAGACTCCATTTAAGAATGGCAGGAGTTTCTTTCTCCTTGCCCAGGATTGGTTGTATTATGTTTGTCCTCTCACACAGTAGAAACTGCACAGTTCAAAAACAAGATATATCATAAATTAGGTTGGAAACTGCATTGCACTAAAGGGAAACTGCATTGCCTAAAACTCAAAATGCTTTGCATAAGCCACTGTTTACTTACCAATATTAGGATAATGCAACCCGAAACAGGCTCCTATAGAGCCTTCTCCTCCCTTGTTTGCTTTTGCTTTTGCTTTTGCTTTTGCGACCAAGGATTCATTCATGTAGGCTGAAATAGCTCTTGCCCAAGAATAGCTTGAAAGTGTGTCTAGATTCACACAGTGCTCAAATACTTTCCAATGCAAATTAGATGAAGTGTTGGCAAAAAGGAATGTCATGCAGAGGTGAACCAATACTAGGCTGACCACCTCCTTGTCGTAGTCAACTTCTTCTTCTTCTTCTTCTTCTTCTTCAGCTTCTTTCTTTTCTTTTCCTTTGTTCGTTTTCTTCTTTTGCTTTGCTTTGGCCTTTTCTTTCTTCGGTTGGTTTGCCAAGGAAATTGTCTTTAGTAATTCTGCTTTTACCTGATTTTTTGATGGTTTTCCCTTTTCTCCAAAGTGCCTTATTCTGAAGGTAGAAGTGTACTTATCATTGACAAGTTTGACATATTTTCTTTCATTTGGCAGTCCTAGAATCTGAGTCACTGCATTTCCTGTGATCTTGAATGCTTCGGTGCCAAATTTGAAGGACTTTGTATCCGGATCAAATTTCTTGAGCAGCTATACTAAGTCAAGGTCTGACTTATTCATGTTATTCATGTCAATTCTCTGGTTGTAAAACAACTCAATCAAGTTCCAGAATGGGGTTTTCTTGAGAAGCTTCTTCTGCCTTTCGTTGAGCTTGTCTTTTACGTCCGTAATGATGCTGTTGAAAGCGTTGACATTGCACCGAAATTGGACATAGCCTGGGTGCTTTGCTTTCCGATCATAGTTTGGCTTTGGCTTTGGCTTTGGTTTACTCTTTTGAGCCATCATTTTGAATCTTCGCTTTGGTTGGTTCTGAGCTTCCTCCTTTTTTGGTGACATTTCTTGTGCCATTTGTGATCTGCAACAAGAAGGGATGAAAATACTATTAGGACAAGTAGAGATAAACTACAAGCAAACAGAAACTGCAATGCAGTTTGTCTTTCACTGCAATGCAAAAAACAGAATATACCAGAAAATATGCATCAACTTGACATGAAATTGAAAATCAGCATAGTCAAAACAAGAACTTTAAAACATAACAGAAACTACAGAACAACATGGCGTGAAATGAGCAACATTCAAGAAGCATAGAAACTGCAATGCAGTTTGTGGTTCAACTATGCTGATTTGTCTTTCACTGCAATGCAAAAAACAGAATATACCAGAAAATATGCATCAACTTGACATGAAATTGAAAGATCAGCATAGTCAAAACAAGAACTACAAAACATAACAGAAACTACAGAACAACATGGCGTGAAATGAGCAACATTCAAGAAGCACAGAAACTGCAATGCAGTTTGTAGTTCACTGCAATGCAGTTTGTCTTTCACTAAAATGCAAAAATCAGAATATACCAGAAAATATGCATCAACTTGACATGAAATTGAAAGATCAGCATAGTCAAAACAAGAACTACAAAACATAACAGAAACTACAGAACAACATGGCGTGGAATGAGCAACATTCAAGAAGCGAAGCTGCAATGCGGTTTGTAGTTCAACTAATGCGATTTGTTTTTCACTGCAATGCAAAAAATAAAATATACCAGAAAATATGCATCAACTTGACATGAAATTGAAAGATCAGCATAGCCAAAACAAGAACTACAAAACATAACAGAAACTACAGAACAACATGACGTGAAATGAGAAACATTCAAGAAGCACAGAAACGCAATGCGGTTTGTGGTTTCTCAATGCAGATTTGTCTTTCACTAAAATGCAAAAAACAGAATATACCAGAAAATATGCATCAACTTGACATGAAATTGAAAGATCAGCATAGCCAAAACAAGAACTACAAAACATAACAGAAACTACAGAACAACATGACATGAAATGGAAAGAAGTATAAATAATTTAGCCGAAACTACAATGTAGTTTCTTTTTCAGACAGTTTTGATGCTCTTTTTCTTTCTTTTGTGATTTTTCGGTTTTTAGAGGTTTTCAAACCAAAACTAAACCCAAAACGTAAACTACATTGCAGAATGAAGAATGAACAGTAAGTAAAATTTCAGAACCCTAAACTCGAAGGCAAATTTGTGTTAGGGTTCATTTTCTTACGATTTTTTCCCAAGAGAGTGCTAAACCCTTCAATCGTAAATGCGTTGCTAGTCGCCGCTTCGTCGCTCGTCAGGTCGCCGTTCAGATTTTGGGAGAATAGGTTGGAACTGCCGAAAGAGAGAATGAAGAATCGGCCGATCGTTGGTGGTCTTCGATGATGGTCGCACGAATGGGTTGGTGGTCTTCGATGATCGTTGGTGGTCCGGAGGTTTCTGGAGGTGAAGTTGAAACGTCGCGCGAATGGGTTGTGATTCAATTTTGGTTTCGGTTGATGTCGTTTTGGTTCAGTTTTGGTTTGATGTCGTTTTCAGTTTTGGTTTAAAACTAAATACTGAAAATGGCATATGTTGTAATTCTCATATTTTGTAATGGTATTTTTGTTACATTTTGGTTTTTTGCCTTTTGCTAATTAGACTAAATTGTATTTCTTTCTACTAAATTAGTAAACTATATTATGCTTTAAAACTAAAGCTCCCAATTAATTAATAGGCATAATGTCTTAATTATAGGATATTATCTTTATTTAATAAGATAATACCATTAATTTAGATATTATCCTGACAAGGAGATATAATCATCATCAAATTAGGATATTTGGATCCCAATCAACTCCCTAATGGACTAAATCTCTGCAATTTGGGGAAAGAATAAACTCCATCCTAATAAGAGTGTCATTCTCTACAAAACCTAGCCTCAGAGGCTCCTATAAATAGATGGTTTCATTCATCATTCAAGGTACTTCAAAACCTAATTCTACAACCCGAGAAAATACCCGAAACTTTCCATCTCTCTCTCTCTCCCTGGCTGTCAGCGACGCCACTACCACCGCTGGCCACACCATTCTCTTCTCTCCATATTTTACATACATGGCTTCGACCACCACATATGGCTCCGGCCACCCGGTTCTCATCTTAGAGAAATCTCCATACCCTATTTTTAGCTATTGTTTCACCTAAATTCAATTGAACTAACTTAGGCATAGGAGGGCCTTTGGCCAACAACCCCCGGGTGTGGTCTATTTAGTCCGGTCTTTTTTACAAGAATCGAGAAAGAGAGAGAAGGAAGATCGAAGGTTGAAGAATCACAAAGCAAATACTCTCCCGAGAGATTATTTGCACAAACACTCTCCACCTATCACAAAATTACACAACCTCTCTTGCATTCAATTTTAAGCCTAATTCTTAATCCAAAATCAAGCTTAAACTTATCTCCAAAAATTTCAATACAACCACAGAAAAATCACAACTTATTTTCTAAGCACCTCAAAAAAATCGGAATCTCATAGCAACTTAACCACCTACATAGCTCAATTGGTGCCGAGTTTTATCACAAAAAGCCTTGTTACTATTAGTAGTGGAACCAATATCCCATCTTCAAAACTTGGAAATTGAAGGTGATTCCAAAATTTTAGTTCAAATTCTCACAAAGATGATCCCTTGGTCGATTCGAACAATTATTCAAGACATTTTGCACTTATTTAAGCAATTTTATCATATTATCATGCACCATATCTATAGAGAAGTTGTTAGTATGAAAATTGTATTGGCATTTCCTAGACTCTAGCGTAGGTCGGGAATTAGTGTGTGAATAGCTTTTACTGGAAGTTTTAGTGCAACACATTCAATCCCAGATTTTGGAAGTATGACTTTGCTAAAATATTAATATGGTTTGAATGTATTAGGTAGAGTTTTATTCTTCTGCATATATGTCACCAATGCCCAACTTGGTAAGTGAGTCATGAAATACTCTTCCACAAACAACTTTGGTTAAGATATCTGCCAGTTGATCTTCTGATTTTACGAATTGTAGGCAGATGATCTTTTTCTCAATTTTTTCTTTGATAAAATGTATATCCACCTCAACATGTTTGGTTCGATCATGTTGAACTAGATTATGGGCAATATCGATAGCTGACTTGTTGTCACAATGCAACTCCATTGGCTTTTCTGGCTTAAAGCCCAATTCTATCAAAAGTCTTCTGATCCACAATAATTCACAAACTCCGTGAGACATTCCTCGATACTCCGCTTCTGCACTAGATTGAGAAACCACATTTTGCTTTTTACTCCGCCAAGTGACTAGGTTACCTCCCACGAATGTAAAGTAACCTGAAGTAGAGGGTCTATCTGTAATAGAACCAGCCCAATCCGCATCTGTGTATCCAACAACTTCAAGATCTCCATTTTGGAGAACATTAATCATTTCCCAGGGGCTGACTTTAAGTATCTTAAGATCCGATTAACTGTATTCCTATGAGAAACACTAGGAGAATGCATACACTGACTAACCACACTCACATCATATGCAATATCTGGTCTTGTGTGTGCCAGGTATATCAATCTCCCAATAAGGCGTTGGTATTGTTCCTTATTGGTTGGTTCTTGGTCCACGTCTTCACATAACTTGTGATTCATCTCAATGGGTGTGTCAGCAGGCTTACATCCAAGCATTCCTGTTTTAGTGAGACTTCCTTTGAGATAGAAATATACCAGTTTTTGACCTTGCTACTTCGATTTTGAGAAAGTACTTCAAATCACCTAAATCCTTCATCTCAAATTCTTGGGACAAATACTTTTGCAACTTTAGTTGCTTTTCTGCATCGTTTCCAGTTACGATTATGTCATCTACATAAATAATTAATGTAGTAAGTTTTCCTTCATCACGCTTCAAGAACAGGGTGTGATCTGAATTACTCTGTGTATATCCAAAATTCTTCATAGATTTAGTGAATTTGCCAAACCATGCCTTGGGAGATTGCTTGAACCCGTATAATGACTTTCTGAGCTTGCAAACTTGATTTTTCTTGTCAAGAGCTGAATTACAGCCTAAGGGTAAGTCCATATATACTTCTTCTTCCAAGTCTCCATGTAAGAATGCATTTTTGACATCAAACTGATGTAGTGGCCAATCGAGATTTGCTGCTAAAGACAATAGGACTCTAATAGTGTTAATCTTGGCTACTGGGGCAAAGATCTCTTCGTAGTCTATCCCACATCTCTATGTGTACCCCTTTGCCACCAATCTAGCTTTATATCTTTCAACGGATCCATTTGCTTTAAGTTTCACAGTATAAATCCACCTGCATCCTACTGTCTTCTTTCCATGGGGTAAGGGCAAGAGTTCCCATGTGACATTCTTTTGGAGAGCTTGCATTTCTTCATTCATAGCTTCTTTCCATTTTGGGTTTTTTAGTGCTTCAGTTACACTGTTGGGGAGAGATATGTTAGCCAACTGCTTCACATAGTGCACACGTGACTCTGATAATATGCTGAGAGATATATAATTATTGATAGGGTATTTCCCTTTAGCTTTAAGATTTGCTTCATATTGTACTCGAGGTTTGCCACGGTTCTTCTTTTTTGGAAGCTGATGTGTAGGCTATGTGCTTTCTGAAATCAAATCATCATGGGATATTTCATTAGTGTTATCAGCTTCAGGAAAAAGATGCTACCTGAATGACTTTCTCAATAGGTGATTGGTGCGGTACTAGAGCTGAAGCGGGCAAAATCTCATAAAACGGTTCAATTTCCTCCTCTTGATTTTGACATCGTGGAGACAACTGATCATTTTCCTCTGGTGGTAGTCCTTTGCAACTGATCGTTTTGAAGCGGTTCTCTGTAGTTGAAGAACTAAGGGAGGTGACCGGTTGCTTTCCACTAGCAACTGATCATTTTGATGCAGAGTGAAGTCTGGGGAAAAAAATCGAGAATTGGAGCAGTGATGGATTCTCGATTCTCCTCATAAGCTGTTGAAAAATATAAGTCATGTTCTCGAAACAAAACATCTATGGAGGTGAAGACCTTCTGACCATGAGGATGATAACACCGGTATCCTTTCTGATGAGGTGCATAGCCAGTGAAAACACACTTTTCAGCTCGGGGATCCAATTTACTTCGTTGGTGATCATGTAAGTGGACAAATACAACACATCCAAAAATTCGGGGTTCTAGGTTTGGGGTGGGAGGTGTTTGGATATGGTGGTGAAGTGTTTGAAGTGGTGTTTGGAAATTTAGGATTCTAGAGGGAATCCGATTGATAAGGTATGCTGTAGAGACCACGACTTCTCCCCAAAAGTGTCGTGGCATATTGCCACCAAAGAGAGAGGCACGAACGACTTCCAATAAGTGTCTGTTCTTTCTTTCAGCCACCCATTCTGTTGGGGAGTGTAAGGGCATGAGCCTTGATGTATGATGCCATGATCTTGTAAGAACTGGTTAAGATCATGGTTGAGAAATTCTCCACCATTGTCGAGAACGAAGAGCCTGAATTCGGCATGGCTGAGTCTCCACCATTTGATAAAATTTTTGAAACACAGGAACTGACTTCCCCTTTAGTTTTGAGCAGGGAAACCCAAGTCATGCGTGTGCAATCATCTATAAATGTGACAAACCATCATGCCCATACCGGAGTGACAATTTTAGCAGTTCCCCAAACATCATAATGAACAAGGAAAAACTGAACTAAACTCTTATTTGAACTTAATGGGAACGATACATGATGACTCTTAGCCAATTCACACGTATCACACTGGAAGCTGGAAATATCAAGACTGGAAAATAATGATGGAAACAACTTCTTAAGATAACCGAATAAGGCATGCCCAAGAAGTTTATGCCATAACCAAATTTTGTCTCTCTCCCCCTCAGAACGAGTTCCACTGGTTCTGAAACCTTGACCAACCTTGACCTCATTATCCGATGCCCAGTCCAAGTAGTAAAGTTTGCCCCGTCGAGTACCACAACCAATCATCTTTCCTGTGAGGATGTCCTAAAAAACACAATGATTCGGCCAAAAAGTTACTGTACATCCCAAAGTAGTAGTAAGTTGTGCAACATATAACAAGTTATGGTCCAAAGATGGAACAAGTAATACAGAATCCAGATGTATGGAAGTAGAGAGAGATAGAGAGCCTTCCCTAACCACAGGGGAAGGGGTACCATTAGCATTAGACACCGCCTACAGAGTGGATGATTTGCGACTAATAAGTTGGCTAGGATCAAAATTCATGTGATCTGTAGCACCTGAGTCGATAATCCATGCGGATTTTTGAGATGACATATGAAAAGTAGAACCTTTGGTCGTGGTGAGTGAAGTATGAGTCCAAGTAGCCTGGCTAGCAGGATTGACCGCATGCTTCTTTGAGTCTGCAAGAAGGGGGAGAATCGTAGGGGTTCTTGACATTGTAGCGGAAGTAAGATGTGATATGAGAATATGAGGAATTGTGATTGGAGGAATTTGATGTAGGAATTAGATTTGAGAGGTATGTGTATAAGATTTGTGGGTATGTGTTTAGGGATTTTGATAAGAGGATTTGAGGACTTTAGATTTGAGGGATTTGGATTTGGGGAAAATATGAGGAATTTGATTTAGGGTTTGAGATTTGAATATGAGAAATTTGAGATAAGGGTTTAGAGACAACGTAGAATCGATTACTCTGATACCATGCTAAAATATGAATATGGTTTGAATGTATTAGGTTGAATTTTATTCTTCTTCATAAGGAGGTATATATAGGAATTTACATGAGGATCTTACAAGGAATTAGATATAGTAAAAAATTAGCAAAGTATCTCCTAATTGTACAATGATTTATCACTTATGTAAAAAATAAAAAAGTAAATCCCTTAATTAATTAAGGAAGTAAATCTCTTTGATTAATTAGGAGACTCACGTGAACAGACTTGATCGATATGAGGAACTTGATTTCAAATAAATCATGACATAATCATGCATTCATTATAGGATTTCTAGCTGGAGTTATTTTCACTCAAATGCTTTTATATTAGTCCTATTTTTAATAGGATTAGATTTTATCTCTTGAGATTATTTTCATAATTGGACCTTATTTTGGTTTAAGTTAAAATATCCTTTTTCATCTTTGACTTGGAGAGCACGTCCTATTTGGTTTCCTTGTTTCATTTTGGTATATATTGTTTCTTTGTATAAATTGAAAGGATTGGAAGTTATTTTAAAGCATGCATAAGCTGACGAAATTGTATAAAGAATCAAATCTGATTAGGCAAGATTTCATCTCTTGGCTTTATGCAATTCCCTTGAAAAATGAGAATAGGTCTATAAAAAGATAGGACATGCTGCCTAGGTTAAAAATATAGCTTTTAGATATTTTGGTTGAGCATCTAAATTTCCTAACAAACACAGGTCAAGTGTTCTATATATACTTGGTGATTTATCAAATACTTCAATAATTCATATTGTATTCATTTGCATGTTCGGTGACTCATACGATTGAGGGTACCAAAATCGTGGTGGCGGTTTGTCTCCGGCAAGCTTGAAGCAATTGTGACAAGTATTGTGTTTAACATAAGAAGTGTTGAAAGATCATCCCGTGACAGAAGTTGACTTATGAAGAAGTCGGTAAACATTATCTAGAATGTGTATAAGCGTGTAGGTACTTTTTATAATCATTGTTCTATAGTAGATTTGTTTAGAACTTAGGAGTCCCGTGGATTTTCCCTAGAGGTGGGATTTTACCATGTAATAAATTCTCTGTGTGTTCCTTTATTTTATGCTCAGCACGTTTCAGGATTGATAAATCATATCAATCCTGCTATAGAAGTTTATTTTTATTTATTAATTATAATTTTAAATTGGCCTATTCACCCATTTATAGACATTTTTAGCCATCCTACAGGTAATTTCAGAAGCCAATCAAATTGCTTACTTTTTAGCTACGAGAGGACAACCATCGCATATATATTTTGTAACTTTCTTTTTCACTAGTCTCTCCAAATGCGCTTCCGCACCTATGGGATGTATTTTTAAAAAAATTTAAATTTATTTTAGAATTAAAAAAGATAATGGGCAGTTGTGTTCTATAAAAATAAGATCCATTATCTGATTTTTCATTTAATTTTAATTTTTTTAATATCAAAAAGTATGAATTTACCATATTACCCTCATTTAATTAATAATTTCAATTCTTAATATTTGCATTAAACAATGATATTTTTTGATATTTTGAATGTTTACATATATAGATTTTAAAAAAAATGTGTAATTACAAGTTGAAGGGCAATCCTGTAATTATGTTTGCAGCCAAAGTGATGAGCAACTCGAAAAGTTAAAAGTCAGTTAGCAGATGAACCAAAGAAACATCTCTCCTTTTTAACAGATCAAACAACTTGGAATTCCTTGTGTTCCACCTCTTTGAAATAAAGAAGAAAAAGTAACAGAAAAGTCTCAACGGATTTTCCCGCGAAAAAGGGAAAAAGAACAGTAAAAACCCAACTGCTTCACGAGGGAAAACACAGGGCCAGAAGTTCAACTCTAATTCAGCACGTCACCGCGATGAGCTGCCTGATTGGCAAAACTAAAAGCCACGCATGACGCAAAGAAATAGTGCGTGACCAACAAGTTAGTCAATCTCAAGTAAATTGGAGAGAGTCTAAGACTTGGACAGTTCGATACACACTATATATATCATTTTTTTAATTCGAACCTGGGAAGTTTCCATCCATCTCATTTTGTTGAATCTTGGAGGCAAAGTAACACGTAGAAATTCAAGAGATATATATATATATATATATATTTTTTTTAAACAACAAGGTCAAACGATGGAACTTCATTCAACTAGTGCAGCTTCAAAGAACATCCAAAGAGAAGTTCAAGAAGAAGAAGATAGGCCTTCATTCCCCAACCACATCAAGGTTCTTGTTTCTTTTTCTGGCTTTCTCATCTCTTTACCCATTTCTTGTTTCTTTCTTGTTCTTGCTCGTCTTTCTTTTCTCCCCTTTTCAAATTCCTTGCAATTTCCCTCTTTCCAATCTAATTTTCCAGTACCAATTTGGTTTATCTTTGAAATTCACCAGTTGATTTTCTTGTTGATTGATATATCCTGTTGCTGTTGATTTGCTGTGGATGCAGGCACAAGAGCCTAGCATCATTCCAACTGAGACAGCCACGGCTGGGAAATTCCTCAGGAGGCTCTTTACAATTCTTTTTTACTTGCACTTGATCCTCATTGCCATCTTCGTCCTCTTCCTTACACTGTATGGCCTCATCTCCACCTCTCGCAATCACCATTTTCAACCCCTCAAGTTTTATCCTCCATTGCTCACTTCAACAGCCTGCTCTGCAATTGTTGCTTTCATATGGCAATGGGTCACTGGCTCAAGCCCTTCTAAAGCTATCAAGGCTGCCTTTTGGCTTAGCCCCTTGCTAACCTGCGCAGTCGGAGTACTGCTTGTATCTGTAGGTTCTGCTCAAAGTTTGGCCACAGGCGTGGTTGCAGTCATTTGTGCCCTCATTCAATCCCTGTATGCCTGTTGGGTCAGTCCCCGTTTTGAATATGCCATCCGGATTTTATCAGTTTCCACTGCTTTCCCTCCAGCTAAAACTACCATGTTAGTCCTTCAGTCAATTTTCATCAGCATTCTTTACTCATGTTTCTTGGTGTCCGGCATTGGAAGAGCCACTGCCACCAGAAGTAGTTTGAATGTGCTGTTCCACTCAGTAATCTTGCTGAGCATGGCATGGACTATGCAAGTAATCAAGAACATACTTCTTGTTACTGTCTCACGCATCAAGTACATGCACTTTGCATGGGGAACAGATATTGACACACCTAGGGCTTTCCGCGACACCCTTAAGCACTTGATGGGGAGTATCTGCATTGGCTCCATCTTGGTTCCAGTTCTCGGGGTTATTCGGGGCTCTGCCCGAGGCATGAAATTGGTTGCAGGGGATACCGACGAGTTTCTGTTTTCATGTGCCAACTGTTATGCAGGAATGGCTTCAACGCTGGTAATGTATGGGAACCGGTGGGGTTTTGTGCACGTAGGGGGGTATGATAAGGGCTTCGTGCAGGCATCATCAGATACTTGGGAGATGTTCAGGAGTGCAGGATTAAAAGAATTAATCGATTTGGATCTCACAGGATCATTCTGCTTTCTTTCTGGGGTGGCAGCAGGTGCAATATGCAGCCTAGCGAGTGGAACTTGGGCTCTTGCGATTCATAAGAGCTATGCTACAGAAGTTTCAATCTATGCATTCTTCATTGGCTATTTCATGGTAAATAACTCTAGCTGTACATTCTCTTTGCCCATAACCTTACAAATATCAATACCTTGATGTCTTCTGACTTTGGCATTGATGTCTGTGATTTCAGTGTAGGATTGCTATGGCATGGCCCCAAGCATGTGTTTCATCTTACTATGTGGCTTATGCAGAAAATCCAGAAAGTGTTCGCTTTGACTCGACCATCCCTGTTCGCCTTGATGAGCTCCAGAGATTTCAAGCATAACAATCGCAAGCTATTAACAAGTCATGCCTATCTCAGGAGCAGTTGGACTAAAGACTCATTCTCAAGTCATTCAAGATGGATATATAGGAAAGTACCACAAGAGATAAGATGCTTCTAAACATAAAAACTAGTGATTTTTCGGCTTGTATATGTCCATAATCTTAGACTCCATCTTTACCAGACCATGGAATTTACGACCTAGCATTTATTCTGTTGGTACTACATGAAAACTTGTAACTTTCGTTCTTGTATATAGGTTCAAATTTGACCAAAAGACAACAGGTTTACATTGAAGTTCCCTTGATTTATCTTTTAAGCTTAATTTGCTGAAGGCAACTCTGATGCTTGTTTGTCTGTAAAGCATATGCAATTCTGAGAATTTCAACATGATAAAGAGCGCATAAAATCTGAGGGAGAATAGCATTGCCAAAAGATGAATCACATACATTACTGTTACACTCGAATACAGATTTATCGTAGAATCAGCCACCATGAACCAAAGAATAGGAGAAGGCTTTATGTCTATAATACAAGTTACTTGCACATGCAACAAATGCAAGGAATGAAGATAAGCAAACCAGTAGGTCATCCTAAATGGCCACGGCCACCGCATTCTGAACACATAATGTTACCGGTTCCCCCACAACCTACATGAAATAATTATAGCATTAGCATATTATCATTCGTCTTATATAATCAATACTATGTATTATTTACAATCAAGTGGAGCCATCTCTTCTTAAACGGCTATCATCAACTATAAAATTTCACTCATCCAAATCAAACAATCACATAAGAAAAGAGTCTACCAAAATTAAAAAAAAATCTGAACCTACCTATAGACACCTAGAGTTCAATAACTTGTGGAGAAAGTATTCAAGTTTAAATTCCACACTATCATAACAACTTATTTAAGTAGATGGAAAACATCCATTCTAGCTCAAGACTTCTTGGCCTTCAAATTTCAATCTTATGCATAACTCATTTCAAACAGAGTAACAATCCATGAAGACAAAGTTGTGATCTTTCTCCGTTTGACCTCACTTCGGGGAGAAATTTGGAAGAGAATGATAGAGCCTAAGTATACATAATACACAATAACATCAAAAAATGACAAGATGTTATAGAAAATTAGTAAAGTCTGTTCTGAACAAGAATTGACAAAAACAAACAACTAACTTGTCCTTGGCTCTTTAGTCAGAAGGTGGTAAGCCCACCACCACACCACCACCACCACACCCCCCCTCTTCTTTTTTTCCCTCCTTCCTTCCTCCAAGCTGTTACTGGTAATACAATCTATTTATTTTTGCATATTTGTGTAATGCACTGCATTTTCATTTTATAGTTAACTTGAACAAACAAACCCAATTTTGAAGTTGGCAAAGACCATACTAATCAAAACAAATTGTAACTCATACTTGCTAGAAGTCAAATTATAAATGGGAGTGCAAGAATGTCCAACGTGCTTGCACATGTGTCTGTAAAACTCAGCTTTTAGAGGAAGAAAAGTTATTTACCTAGGCAGCGGACTTTGACAATAATGCCCTGGCTCTCCAATATTGAATCAACATACAGGCCTGAACCAGAACAAGTGGTGCAAAGGATGGCACCTTTGGCTTCACAATCAATGCATCGGGGCTTATTTCCAATGACTTTCTCGACCAAAGATATCCCAATAGGCTTCTCAATTCTCTCTTCTGGTACAGCCATATCATAACAAAACAGAGATTCAAGACTACTTCTTCGTTTATCCACATCCCCAGCTGAGCATTCAGCCTATAGCACCAAATAAATGTTGTAAGAGATTTAGACTCATCATATACTTTTACGGAAGAATATATGATTACAGGATACTTCAAATCTCAATTAGTTACAAAAATGAAGAAGTCTTCAATCTATCCTCAATGTGTACATAAGGCCACACAGCCAAATGCACAATCACCCGCACACTGAGAAATGGAACTCTAGATAGCATTAGCAATTTGAAGAACTAAATTAATTCATACTGAATGTCAACAAGAAGGAAATAAAAACCAAAAGGAACCAGAAAATCAACAGATATTTGCGTTAAGCACATGCCCATGTGTACTTTGATTGGTTATATTGCTCCTTCTAAATTTATTATCTTTGATCTTCAGGTTCAGTAAATCTTTATCAACAGTAAAATCCAACAAACATAAAAGGTTATTTGCTCAACCAAAAAAAAAAACATGGTCAACCCACAACAATGCAAAAGGGATAGAAATTAATGAATCAAGTTAAGGAGAAATTAAAGAAACTCCTAGGGATGCCAATTCGATGAGCACCAATCCACTACTACTTTCTCCAATAAATCAACAACTGAAAACAGAAATTCAAGGAAAATAAAAGAATATGCACGAAAAGAGAAGGGCAAGAGACAGAAGCTAACCCCATGTGAAGAAGAAGGAGAAGCAGAGCCGTTGGGAGAGATGGCAGTGATTTTGGTGATGGCCCTAGCTCGTTTGAAATGAAACCCCGATGTAAATTTGTCATTGAAGTTCAATTTTGTCGAAGAAACAGGGATGGCAGTAATCAACGACGCCATATTCACAGCAGCAGCAGCAGCAGCAGTAGAACCCATTGATTAATTTTGATGTTAACTAACGATCACATAGACATTACAGGGAGGGAAAGAGAAACTAAAAATAATATGTGACGAAATAATATGCAAAATTGAAACTAGAATGAGCAAGAAGAAAAACTTTGGTATAATCGACTTGAGATTGGTTTGTTGGTTCTTGATGTTATCGAATAATTTCTTTTGGGCTGAGGATGGCAGATGGCTCAAGCTCACATGTCTACGGCCCCATTGAGCCAAAAAATGGCCTGGTCCTGCTTATTTAGGCTTGCTAAGGCCCGATCAAATATGTAATATAATATGCGTTTAATAGCTGAGATTATAAATAAGGGTTAAGGGTTAACTGTCAATCTAACCCCTAAACTTGTATCTACTTTTAATTTGCACCATGACCATTTTTTTAGAAAATTAAGGATACGAATTATTTTTTTATCAACAATTCCCCCCCTAAATCAACTTTTTAACATCCAATAGTCCATTAAATTGTCACTGTTCAAAGGGTAGTTTCGTCTCTCCACCTTAATAACTCCAGTCAGCCCCTTTCCCAATCACACAAGTCGTCGATATAAAAAAGAAATAAGAAAAACAAAAGTCACTGAAGGGTCAATTCGCACGACTATTAGTAAAGGATGGTTTGTTTTGGGGAAGAGGAGATTCCACGATTCTTAAAACCTAGGTTTTGGCTGGATTTCAAATTGAAATTCCAGCAGGTTGCCATCCAAATTGGACCTCCTCACAGTTGAATAAAATGATCCCCGCCTCGAGTACTAGCTAGGGTAGGAAGGGTGAGTCGCGGTGTGAAGTTTTTCCATCTTCGAAAATTACTTTACACACCCACGCGCTGTTGGCATGTGTGGCGGTGCGTGGGCAAGGTGGTGAGGCCACATTTTGTCATAATGTGATCCTCGTGTTGTCACAAACGCTTAGATGTGCTCGGATTTCAATTCGGATGTCGTTTGGCTATCAAACGGGTTTACGCCTATTGTGCATTATCCGGGTTCGATATGCTCGGACAGTTGGATCGGGTCCAAATTAAGATATGTTGATCTAGGCACTTCTAGGATCGTATAGGATTTTGTGGATCGAGAATCGGAGCCCCGGATGTTCTGATTCAATGACTTAAAGTTTGGGTTTCGCGATAACTGTCTGATCGTGGGATCGTGAGATCGTGAGTGATCCGATAGTTCGAGTCGGACCAGACTTGCGGGATGTGTTTCCTAAACCTTGTTGAATCCGTAGGAACTCTCGAATAGGGAATGGGAGTTCGTGGGCCCCGCAGGCCCCGTTGACCCAATTTAGAAAGTTTGACCCTCAATTGACCGTGAGTCTTTCGAGGTAGTTTCACCTTCGAGAAGTGCTAGACTACCGTATAAACAAGGCTTAACTGTTCGTGGATTATTTTGATTATGTTGGATCATGAGTTTATGTTATAGGATTTTATTGTTTTCTTGAGTGTTATATTAAGACTCAAAGGTTATATTGCTATTTATTTATTTATTAATGTTATTGTGATTATTGTTAAAAGAGTACTTGACCGAGTGTTATTGGATGATTTATTGCGTATGAGTTATTATGCAATTGTTTTTGCTTTCTAAAGATATATATTATATTTTGAAAAGTTGAGAAAGGATTTGATATATAGACTTGCAGAATAAGGGGAAAATCTATGATAAGTTTTGAATATGGTTTTCAAACCCACCACAAGAGTACCCCCCAGTTGCCTTGAAATAGTTTTCTTATTTTTGATAATGCCCCACGAGTTTCGGGGACGCTTGAACTGTGTGGTGCGAGGTTTGTTGCTCAGGTGGACTTGGTGTCTTCGAGGCCTGTGAGGATTGCGGCTCGGGTGGACTTAGTGTCTTCTAGGCCTGCGAAAAATGCAACTCGATTAACTTTGTGTTTCCGAGGCATGCAAGGATGGAATTGACGGTACTATGGAATTGATAGAATAGGAATGGGGGTACCTCTATGTGGAGAGTTTTCTAAGTTTAAAGGATTTTATATAATCACAATTACTTTCTGTTGAGGCCCAAAAAATCCATGGTTGGGCCCGAATAAATTTCTAGCCCAAGACGATATATTATTGGAAAAAGATCCGATTTGGAGCACATGAAAGTATGACATACACGAGTCATACTCCGCATGCCATGCTAAATAAAAAATCGGTCGAGCTAGGAATTGAGATTAAAATTATAAAATGCATTTAGCTCTGCAAATCCATGCCAATTATCCTATCAAGCGCCATATTTAAAAGCATGCCAAGCAACATGCCATGCCAAGCGGGAAATTATTATTTCACACCCAATCGCACTACAAGCTTAAGTGGGCCCAAGCCACTCAAATGCCCGGGGCTTGCTTGAGTGGGTTGTGGTATGGATGGTAACGAATTGTCATAGGGCCTATTGATGGGCCGAGAAATGAAAGTTTCGGGTCGCTTGGGGGCTTCGGGACTCAAGCCCATTTTCTTAGGCTCAAACGTGGGTAAGCACAAGAGAGGAAATAGCCCAATACCCAAGCAAAACAATCCAACCAAAATAAAGCCCAAACTAAGAAGCCCAATGTTTAATAAAAACCCTTTGCTTAGAAAATCACCTTGGCCCATATAAAAATCCTAAAATAGTCCACAAAAACCTCAGCTTTTGTTTGAAGAAAACAGAGGACACGTGAAGAGAGGTTGGCAGACTCCTTAAGCAAAGTTGCTGGAAACAAGTCCCAAGCCAAAGACATCCAAAGAATCAATGCGTATTATCCCGCATGCTGTCAGAAGCATCCCTCGGACCAGTATGCATCTTCACTTCCTTTCCTTCGCCAGATTTGGTTAAAACAGAGGAAAGGAAAGAAGAAAAAACAGCAAACCAAGAGTGGAAGCTCCCACTGCATAGCTGCAGGATAGGAGGATGTTGAGCCCCCAAATCCCCTGAATTCATGTAAATAGACAGAAGCAATCTTTGCCAAGAAAGGGGAAGTCAGAGAAGAGGAGGAGAAAGGAAGAAAAAACTTAGCCAAAATAAGTAGAAGCCATTAGGGTTTCTTGAAAAATGGTGATTTCCAGCAACTATAAATTGAGTCTTCCCCTACCCAACATAGACAACCCACAACCTTCAGAGAGCAAGCTTTCTCTCTCACATGCAAACCAAGGAATTTTCGTGCTATCCTTCCTCCTTTTCCTTTATTTCCCCTGTTTTGGCAGATTGATGAAGCTTTGACAGAGTCACCGCTGTCAAGCTGCCGGAAACTGCGAAAGTCACCCAAAACTCTTCACCATCATTCTCCCTCTTCATCAAACCTCCTTAGAACCTCTCTCCCTCTCCATTAGAACCTCTGTACCTCATAGGAACCCACAGCTCTCTCTCCTAAAGTGCTAAACCCATGATAATTTTTGCTCCCATGTCATAAGTCACTCATGCCAAGCTAGAATATTTATCTGTAATTTGTTGTCATTTTCATCGGTGAAGGTAACCAAGGAATTTCCTAAGGCGTCATCACCCTTTCGAGACATCCTTGGGGCTTGATCTTCGAACCCAGACACAAGGGGACACTTGCATCAAATTGCTCTTTACAGAGCCCACCCACTTGCTCTTTGGAAGAAAAAAGCCCCTACACTTTCTTAAGCTATGTGTTGTTTTATAACTTAAAGAGAAAAACGTATATTTCAATTAAGCTATTCTTACTGGCATTAAGATCTCTTTTGGTCAATGTTATTTTAGTAATATGCTCATTTTCCTACCTTTCTATAATAAGTTGAGTTTTATGTGAATTTCGAAGGAAGGGCTAAAAATGTTTCCAGCGGTGTTTATTTTATTTTATTTTACTTTATTTTATTATTTTATTTTTAGATATATACATATATAACAAAGATCCAAGCTGGTAATATGTCAGTTCATTTATGAATTAGAGGAAATCCAGTAGGTGGCTTACTTATACTCTGAGTAAGTGTTGTTTTGAGAAATTGGGAAGAACTACGTGTGGCTTAATCCCTTGTTAAGAGTACGTAGACAACCTAGAATTCTAGATGCAGCCGCGAGGACAAGTGATTGAAAAGCAGTCCAGTTAAGTTATTTTGAAACCTCATACAGTTTTGGGGATGTTCTAAGATTTAGAATCGAGTTTTGTTACCAGAATGATTTATTCAATTTGTTAAGGCTTGAGGCCAGAATGATATAATGCTCGATTGCTTTGATATAATTTAATGCATGTTGAACGATTGAGTTATATAAATGTTTGTTGATAGGTGGAAATTTTGGAAAATGAGCAAATTACAAGGGAAACTCTGCCGAATTTTCAACAAAAGTCAATCTTGTAACAAAGTGGATTTTTTTAGTTAGAAGGGCAATTTGGTCATTTACGCCCGACACCCTCCAGGTGTTGGACACGCACAGGGTTCGGCTTAGATTCTAAAGTGAAATTTGAGTTGGGTCCTATCAAGGACTAACATGTCTTAAGGGTATAACCACAAGGTACTAAACTGTAATTAATCATATAAATAAACTCATTCAATCTATACAAATATTTTTATTTTTTCACACAAGCAATAATCTGCTCTAAATGTAATTTTTGGAAAGGGGTTTTTAATTTGATTGCAAGATAGTGGACCCACTATCTTGACCAATTCAATAAACTATTTAATATATATATACTAAAAGATCCACACCTTATCTTTAGGCTTTAATGAACCCATATATGATGTAAATTAATATATATATATATAAAAATAGCATTTGTATTTTGACACCATAGCTAATGGTGTCATCTATTTATTGATTTATATATAATTTTGTTGTAAAAGTAAATAGAGAAAGTATATGAAAGGTAAGAGTACTTCTCAATAGCTCAATGCTCAAGTGTCTTATTCATCTTTAGTGCCTACGATTTATAGGCATAGGAAATACATCACAATTTACCACCCTTAAGTAGTGGGTTACAAAGCATAATAACCAATGATAAATATAGTATTTAGTGCCTAGATTACAACCCTGTAATAATAGGTATAATGATGTGTATAATGGAGGAATTACAATGGACTTATAGTAGGCATCCATAACCTTTGAGTTTGCAACACTTCCTCTTGGATGTCCACTATATATGGAGTATGCCTCGTTAAAACCTTGCCAGTAAAATCCGGTTGTACAAAACCTGGGCCAAGGGAAAAGAGTACATATCCATGTGTAATATAGAACATGTGACACTGCCTCATTAAAACCTTGCCAGAAAACCTAGTGGGATAAAAACCAAGATGAAAGAAAAAGAGTACAGTATGAAGGTCTCAATGATGACACACTTCCCCTAATGCTGGCAAAAGATCCTTGAGTTAACGCATTTCAATATTGTTGACCATCTTTCTGAACGTTGTAGTTGGTAGTGCTTTAGTGAATAAATCTGCAAAGTTGTTGCTGGATTCTATTTGTTGAACATCTATGTCATCATTCTTCTAAAGTTTATGGGTGTAGAAATTTTTGTGTGAAATGTGCTTGGTTATGTCACCTTTGATGTATCCATTTGTGATTTGAGCAATAGAAGTAGCATTGTCTTCATATAGTAATGTTGGAGAATCTTTGGTTGAAGACAACCCATTTGTTTCTTGAATATGTTGTATCATGGATCTCAACCATATATATTCCTGGCTTACTTCATGCAATGCTAATATTTTAGAATAGTTTGAAGAAGTAGCGTCTAATGTTTGCTTTACAGACCGTCATGATATAGCAGCACCACCACAAGTGAACACATACCCTACTTGTGATTTAGCTTTATGCGGATCAGAAAGATAAGCAACATCAGCATAGCCAACTATTTGAGATTTTGACCTTTTTCAATAAAATAAACCCATGTTAGTTCTTTCACAAAGATACCGTAGTACATGTTTAACACCATTCCAATGTCTCTTAATTGGTGCAAAGCTATACCTTGCTAATAAGTTGAGAGAAAAAGTTATATCAGGCCATGTACAATTTGCAAGATACATTAAAGCTCCAATTGCACGAAGGTATGGTACTCCAGGACCAAGCAATTCTTCGTTATCTTCTCGTTGGCAAAAATTATATTTCTTTACATCAAGTGATTGAACAACCTTAGGGCTACTTAATGGATGGGCTTTATCCATATATATTCATTTTAAAACTTTTTATATATATGTTGATTGATGGATAAAGATTTTAGTTGGTAAATGCTCAATCTGCAGGGTGGGACAAAATTTAGTTCTCCCAAGATTTTTCATCTCAAATTCCTTCATTAAATAAGTAGCAATCTTTGTAAGTTCTTCAGGAATTCCAACAAGGTTTAAATCATCCATGTATACTGCAATAATACTAAACCTACTTCCAAATCTTTTAATAAAAACACATGGACAAATTGGATTATTTACATATCCTTCTTGTATAAGATATTCATTAAGGTGGTTATGCCACATTCTTCCAGATTGCTTTAATCCATATAAGGATCATTGTAACTTAATTGAATACACATCATGATATTTTGGATAATTTGTTTCAAGCAATTTAAATCCTCCTGGGATTTTCATATAGATATCATTCTCAAGTGTTCCATATAAGTATACAGTAACTACATCCATAAGTTTCATATCAAGTCAATCTGTGAAAACCAAACAAATCAAGAAACGTAATGTGATTGCATCTATCACATGGGAATATGTCTCCTCATAATTGATTCCAAGTCTCTGTGAGAAACCTTGTGCCACAAGCCGTGCTTTGTATCTTACAATTTCATTTTTCTTGTTACGTTTCCTTACAAAGAACCATTTGTATCCAACCGGTTTCACACCTTTAGGTGTTTGGACTATTGGTCCAAATACTTTACGATTTTTCAAGGAATTTAATTATGCTTGGATTGCATCTTTCCATTTTGGCCAATCCTTTCTATGTCGACCTTCTTCAACAGTTTTTGGTTCAAGATCCTCATTATCTTTATATCCCAGCTTTCTTTTATACTCATATAATTCAAAGAGATCTCTTCTGATGTATGTACTTATTCTTGTGTATGTGCCTCTACATGCATGGGCTATATCTTCATCAATTTTAAACTGATCAGTTTTTGGCTCATCAAGAGTACTAATTTGTTTTGAATTTTTATCTTCTTCTAGAATAGGCATTTCTTGTGTCATTTTCTTTTAGGGATTTTTATCTTTAGCACCAATAGGATGACCACGCTTCAAGTGTGCCTTTAATGTACTATTACATTGACCTTCAGGGACATCAATCCTTACTAGAGTATTTACAGCCGGTATATGAGATTTTGTTATTTTCTTTGTGTCAGTAAATGCATCCAGTAATTAATTTGTTATACTTTGCAAATGAATGATCCTTTGAACTTTACATTCACTTTGATTTGTATGTGGATCAAGATGAGACAATGATTATGCATTCCATGTAATTTTACTTCGTTCTTCAGGAAGCGGCACATTTTCTCCCCCTAACGACGAAAAAATTGTCTCATCAAAATGGCAATCTGCAAAGCGTCCTGTAAACATACCACCCGTCATGGGTTCAAGATATCTAATTATGGATGGAGAATCAAATCCAATGTAAATTCCAAGACGTCATTGAGGGCTCATCTTAGTTTTTCTTCAATTTGAGGCGAAAATTTTGAAATTTGAATTGTTAATCGAAAATAAAATAAAAATCTGATTTATTAAATAAATAAAAGTTATTTTAGTCTGTTGTTTGGTGCAAAAATGAACATGACTGGACTCAAAGTCTAGTCAGTCCAAGCCAGACCAATCCAATGTTCCAAGCCCATCCTAACTAGTCCAAGCCAACCCACCAAACGGGGCTTAATTGTACAAGGACAGAACAATGACGGTGCATAAACTAAACTAAATACAATTTGTTTTTCCTTTGTTGGTTTAACTAAGAAACAAAGGTTAACTTAAAAAAACCAAAACAATTAAATATATATATAAACAAATCAAACAGGTTATAAAAATAAATAATAATAAAAAGGGGGTAATTAAGGACGATCACACCAGGGGAAGCTAATTCGCCCCACAATCTTTGCTTCTTTTCTTTATGTGCAGCAATTATTTCCTTGACTCTTATATATAATAAAACCAACTAAGTTAAGGCATCACAACAATGACTAAAATATCAAAACAAAAGAAAACAAATAACTCCTAATCTAAGAATTATGATAAGCAACAATGATAAAAGTAGATTGAACAGTTCAATACCTGGAGAGATTGAGCTGGATTTTCAGCAGTAATCAAACCTCATGTTTGCTTTCAGTTTTGGCCTAAGGACGTTATAGTAATTTAGAACCGCATAGGTCCGGTTTGGTTTCGTTCTTCCAGACACTTTTCTATGAATTTGAACTGAAGCAGGCATATGTAAGTTTTGATTTTGGTTCCAATTCGTGGGAAAATCAGACTAAATCCGACTGTGTCCACCTCTAATTAATATTCATATATGAATCCAACCAAAATCTATGTGGAATTTATGAAAATCAATTAAAATCCATTAATCTATAACTTCTTTGAACTTATTTCAAATCTTAGTTGAAGACGCACGACTCTTGAAAAACTTATTTTTCATTCATTATAAAAATTAAATAATATTGAATAATATAAAATTTTACAGACCTTAAAATATTATTGCATTACTTACTGAATCAGGGACGTCTGCTTGAAATTAGATGATGCATGGGTGAATATAAAACAGAAAAATATGTACATGTCAAGAGGTCTGGTTTAGTTACCAAAGGATTGCACATGCACTTGTATTTTGTCATTGCTGAGGCACATTCAAGACTAAAAATTCGCCAATAAGGATTGGTTGAGTTGGTAAGGATTTTTCTCTTCGCTAGTAAGGTCTAGGTTTGAGTCCCGTTGCTGACAATCTCTCTTGGTTGGTAAAATCTGTAAAACTAAAAAATGGGCTAAAACCCCCTATGTAATTCCTCAAAGTGGCCTTGGTATGCCTTGGCTATGGATGGGATAGCCTCCCCTCCCCCTAAACTTTTCTTCATTAAAATAATAATAATAATGAAGAGTACAAATTTATCCAAACTATCCTCCACATAAGCTAACAATAAAAAGAAACGAGACTACACAAAGGTAATGATTTCCCCACTCCAATTTTATCCACTTACACTCTTTTTTTAGTTATAAAATGAAGTGTAAGTGGATAAAATTGGAGTGGGGAAATCACCACTCCTAAACAAAAGTAGCTTCATTTAACTAGGAAAACGAAAAACAACCAATTTGAGTGGGGAAATCACCACTCCTAAACAAAAGTAGCTTCATTTAACTAGGAAAACGAAAAACAACCAATCCTCCATATACGATAAATAACAAAACATATATTAATTCTCCGCACAGCTTAGACCATCACATGCTATGCTAATCACCTAGACTAATGTCATTCATAATATTAGCTAGAATCTCCTGGGAATCCTTCTCGCTTTTTGATAGTCTTGCTCACCTTGTCACGCTTCCCTGCAATCGCTGGCGACTCCTCCAACAGCCTCTCAATGCTGCCGCCGCAAGGCCCCACCAACTCATTCACAATATCAGTTTCTATCTCTTTGTCCGCAAGGTTTGAAAGTGTCAACTGCAAATGCAAAGACATGGAATCCACCAACCTTCGCAAGACAATCTTCCAATAAGCAACCGTTCTCATCTTCAAGTCATAAGCTTGAGGCAGAACATCCGGGTGCCCCCTTAGAGCTTCAACTTCAACCGAGGGCTTGTCGTTGTCATGTAAGACTCCATGTATAAAAGAACCCTGCTGAGCCATTAGCTTATTGGATTGCATGTGTAATCAGTAAGCCTTTCCATTTCGACAATCTCCTTTGTCCAATTAATTGATCTTTCTTTCATCTTTGCTATCAGATTATAGCAACGTCTAGCAGACAACTCGAGCTGATAATAGTTTTCTGAGTGACTCACTAACACGGATAGTACTACCTCCTCAAAACTCCATACCCGTTCGACAAACTCGATAGGTAATAATTCAAGTAAATGTTAATCTAATGTTAAAATGACAACCATTTTAGTTTTCTGCTATATATAACATGTGCTCTTGTTCTTTTAGTCTTCCCCATCTTGGCATTAGCAGTTACTTAATTCTTGAGCTTTTGCGCCCAGTTTACCAACAAAATAACGTACTCTTTGGACTTGAAACATTTCACCAAATTTTAAATAAATGATATTCATTCAAGTAATCAATGACAAACAAACCAGTATATGATTTTCTACTGAGCAGGGCACCGTGCTCTTTGGTCTTTTTGTTTTGTTAAATACCGCGAGCTTTCCTCACATTCAAATGGTAGGATTAATCTCCGCTCGGGATTCGGCTTGCTCCTAGTTACAAAGTGCTTCTAGAACTAGAACCCTTGCCATTGAGGCACCAAATAGCTTGTCAGCTGAAGGTGGCAGTTTGCCAACTACACCACACCTTGTGGTTGTGCTCTTTGGGCTTTCAACATTTGGTGAACTAGTCAATCGCATGCTGAGAAACAAGAGAGATACCCCCTATGCTTATCAGCTCATATTCTCATGGACGATATATATATTATGAAGTACTAGATTGCAAAGTACAATATTGGAAGGGACTTGAGGTGAAAAAATCGAAGGAAAAACACAACATAACATTATTTCATATGGAAACTAATCCTAAAAGTTGAAGGCACTTATGTGGAACGAAGACACCACATTCCATACCATTTTATGTGACAGATGAGATGAACAGCCACATGAATTAACATTAATTTAATATTTTCTTTTCTTTTATAATTTATTGACACTTTTTAATTGATGTTACTAGCCACTTCATCTGCCACATAAGATGGTATGATAAGAGTAGCATTACTCATAAATAAACGCACCACTCAAAGAAACAAACAAATAGGCAAGAATACAAGAAATTGATGAGGTATTTAAGCCTTTGTACTCAGTGATCACGCCGAAAAATTCCTTCAGTCCTAGGGAACGATTTGGGTTACAAAAAGACCCCGACCCCCTTGGCCCGTTACTAGATTCTAGGTCTCAATTTTGGTTACAATAAGACACCTTAGTGTGCTTGCACGAGGCACCTTCTTCATAACATCTTTCTCCTTTGGCTTTGGGTCACATCAATCTCAATTGGATATTGGAACTGCTTCCCACATATTGTAGATTTTCATCATCAGGATCTTGAGGTACACGCATTTTAACGAACGAAATTGTAAATTGTACAACATGCAATACGTATATACTTCTAAATGTGTACACGATACAGTTGGCATTTGTTTGTATATCCACATGATTGTCTTTCGTTTTAATCTGAGACCCCTATTACTACACAACATGGGCGCACCCATGTCATATGGTTAACTCCCTACCAGCTTTTAAAACGCCACCAAAGAAAGTCACACAAACTTGCTTTCACAACCTCCATCCGCTCATCATCTCCGTCACAGACTTCTGCTGCTCCTGCCTCCTCATATGTCCCCTTAAATCGCTGAAAGCATGCATATTTATTTAGGAGAATCTATAGTACAACCCTTAAAAAGAGAGTCGGGAGAGAAAACTAGGAGAGATAAAGTTGAAAGCTAGTAGTAGAAAAAAGTTAATCCACAAACCTGCAACGTGGCACATGGCACTCAGATTCTTTGCAAGCTCGAGCATGAAGTAGAAGGACATACCACATCTTCTGACAGAGAACACATCCTCCAGATACACGGTCCTCGCATTGAATTCCATGGCGGAAAAGCCCCTTAATCTTACGACAATTGGGATACTGACACTGTGATGCAGGAGCTAAAGGACATTGTGATGCGTGCATCAGAACATCAAGAATTTTCCTAATCTCCAAAGCACTTGCTGGAGAACTCCTATCCTGCAAAATTAAATAAGTGTTAATTATAAGAATTTGAACTCCTCACTACTACATCCACGTTCAGCATGATTAACACAAATACCAGCGAAAATATTATTAAGACAAAGCAACACCATGATCATCAAGCTATATGAACAGTCATTTTAAAAACCATCAAAGTCTGCATTGATTTCATTACAAACTAATGGACGTAATCAAATACCAGAAGCAGACCTATGTCAGGGTAACCCTTCTTTGAAGAGAGAGAGGCTACACATGAGTTTTCAAATGAAAAGTGAAAAGTGAACTAAAATCTGAAATTGATTTTCGGGAGTTTCAAAATTGGGCCTCATTTTGAAATCAGTTTTCACTTTTTAAAAAACTAGAAACTAAAATTAGTTAACAAACATATTTTCAATTTTCAATTTTCAAAAGAAGTATCAAAAATGATATTGTTATCAAACAACCCCTAAGCAATTCAAAATAAAAGAGATTATGCTAGTGTAGCATGAGGGAACAATATCTAGGGTACAATTTAGGGAGAAATTGGAACTCTCACTTACATACATTCTTTTCATATGTAACTTAAAATGACTATCAGAGTGACAAAACGAGACAATACAGAGGTATTCACTGGGAGACAAAACAAAGCCAATAGAAGGAAAATGAAAACTGTAAAGCCGCCTAAAATGTGACCTTCGTAGAATCTGGGGAATTATTACTTCAATTTTAACCATTATATTTACTCATTGCAGCTCTTTTGAACCCACAACTATATGTATAAGCAACTACATACACAATTGATTAACTAACTCCCCCATTGATCCGTACACTTCATAGGGAGCGAGAGGGACACACACAAACCACAATTGATTAAACTAAAATAGTAAAAACATATATTACTCACACCATTCGTTTGAAAACATATATTACTCACACCATTTGTTTACAGTCATGCTTCCATACTATCCTGCATGTCCTCCTCTTCCAAAATTAATTACCAAGAAAAGGTCCTGCAGTTCCAAAATTAATTTCCTCTTTTTCTTCGCAAGTATAGCTAGCCTTACTACGCGCAAGAAGCTGACTTACAAACATTAATTAAGTACTGCAGTGCCTAATGTGCATTCATTGAATTGGGGAAGGATTACATCATGCACTTTCTTTTCGATTTTAGAGACATTACTATTTGACATTGATATTCTCTGTAACTACCAGAATCATATATTTTTTATGCATAGCATGATTTCATGTTATCTGTTGTAAATCAACATTGCATTTGTGTTCAATTAGCTGCTATCAGGATGATACAGGATGATACAGGATGATACACATTCACAACACAGTACTTTTGGTCCTCTTGCCCTTATGCAACACACCAGCTATAAATTTTTTAGTTTTTAGTTTTGTTTTTGGTTGCCGCTATCTGGACTGCATTTACTGGACATGTTGCTGGCAATCTCTGTAGTAATCGTGGAATATACAGCATTATCTACACTTTTGTTTTAAGATGTAAAAGCCCTATAAGTTCCAGCCCTTCAGTTTTACCTCTTATTGAAATTGTTCACATGAGTACTGAAGAAAGCAATTATCCAGAAAACTAGGGAACCTAGGAAACTACTAAATAAATTGGGAAACTAACAACAAAGAAGGAAATCTGCTCCAGACTCCATTAAAAGGTTTGTCAATGATGTCTGCATCAAATACATTAGCTATTTAGTAGAAAGTCAATTTTCACAAAATTAGGTCCCTGTTTATTGGGTTCTTAAGTCATGCTTTAAGTAGGATTTGTTATAAATAACCCATGTAATTCATTGGAGGATAGTTGAGTTATAGAGTAAAAGTTCATTTTCGAGAGATGGAAATTCTGGTGAGAAGCCAAACCACTGGTGTGATGCCAAGAATGGGTGTGAAACCCTTAGAGTGATTCCAAACCTATCTTTATTCGTCTAATTTTCTGTTTTCTTTGTTTTCGCTTCTGCTAATCTGATTAAATCTACAATTCACCTATATGCTACATTAGGATTTACAAGGGATTAAATCATAAAGCATAGAGTAATTATAGCTAGCTCTAGGGGAATGTTACCTCAGGTGGGTGAGTCTCACCCTCCAATTCAACCATCACAGGGGTATTCATGCTGCTCATCCAAAGATTAAAAATTTGTGATCGGTCAGAGCCAAAACTTAACAAATCAAATCAAATTTTGGACAGAAAAGGTAAGGTTAGGAATTTCAAATACCTGATCTGCAGAGCACGGGTACCCAAGATTATACTCTCCAGATACTCATCTGCACCTCCCTGTCCATTGTTCCATTATTCTTCTTCAGCAACTTTTACTTTCATATTAAGATACACATAACTAATACTGTATGCTAAGTTTCTTTCCTATATACTTAATTCAGATATTTTAAAAATAAGATTATAGTAAACAGAAAGCATTGAATCCTTACTTCACTCTCTGGCTCTAGTGGCTTATCTTCATATCTGCACAAAAACAAATACATTAACCTGAGAGGGTTGCTGAGGAGGTTCAAATTCATATACACAAACACAGAAACAACTACGAGTGTTATAACAGAGGCAGAGAGAGAGAGAGAGAGAGAGAGAGAGACCCCATATCCAAGTCTTTGCAATCGTGGTCCGCCATTGTCGATGGGTGAACAAATTTTGAGGTGTTCAGAGAGAGGGAAGAGTTGAGTTGAGTTTGGGAGGAATGCCTCAGGGACCGGGATTAGGGTTTGAATTTGAAATAAGGTTTTGGATGATTTGGTATGGAGATCATATGATGCGACATTTTAAACTCCAATAATGCCTATGCTGAAGAAGAATTGGCAAACCAAATAAATATGTGCATTTAGAAAGAGTACAAAGTAAGGCAAAACCAATGTATGATTAAGAAATAGGCTAAACTGTTGATTTAAACCTGAATGTACCTTCTTCTTTTTTTTGGTGTTAAATACCACGAATTTTCAATTGCCTCTAACCTTTTTTTCTTTTTCTTTTTCAGAAAATTAAGGATATAAACTCTCTTTTTTGCCATTGTTCCTTCTATTGTCTAAATCCTCAACATTTCTTCCAATTTTACTCTAAATTAGGCATTATGTACGTAAAATTAATTAAAACCTCTAAAATAAGAGATATTTATTTAATGTAAACTACTCAAAATGGTTCTCAAACTTATACCCGATTTACATTTTGGTCCTTCAATTAAATTTTTCATTCAAATGGTCAATCAACTCTATATTAATCGCTCCATTGATCCTACCGTTACATTATGTTAATGTTACCGTCAAATGTAAGGGTAAACCCATCCATAACCGTCCTATGTATCCCAAATATGTGATAAAGTGGTTATATGTGATAAAGTTGTGATTAAGTAGTGATACAGTGGTGATACATAAATGATACAGTGGTGATAAAGGGGTGATACATAAGTCAAAAGTCTTATTTACTCTTACAAATGTAGCATGTGCTGCTGAAATGACTAAATTTAACATAAAATGTAATGGTATGACCAAAGCACCAATTAATAAAGAGTTGGTGGACCATTTGAATGAATAATTTAGTTTATGGACCAAAATGTAAATCGGGTACAAATTTGAGGATCATTTGAGTAATTTACCTTATTTAGTTGTATACTCATGCTTAGTGCTAATAATATAGATAAACCCTACACCATTTAATTTCTATAAACAAACCCAAAAAAAAAAAATCCAAAAAATGATAGCTGCCTTTATTGAATTTAATTTTGATTATTAAATTACTTTGATGCCATATTGAGTGTTTTGAGTTTTTTAATGAGGTTTTGGGGTTGAGCTTGTTTTAAGAAATTGACGACAGTTTTGTAATTTATAAGAAGTTAAAAGCTTTTTTGTTAGGTTGTAAATGGACTTTGGGTGTGTTTCTAAAGTCAATATCATATATGATTTTTTTTTTAATTTGTTCCCCTATATTGGGTAAAGAAATCCTATACTATTTAAAAACTATAAACACTCCCCCCAGAAATCTACAGTTGTGGATTTTTTTTCAATTTAATAGCTATTTTTCAGTTTATTTGTGTGTGTAAAATACCTACATTACCCTTGTACTACGGATTTAAGACAGAAAAATCATGTTTGCCAAAAAAGCAAAGTAGATCTGCCAAAAAACCATATCAGATGTGGCAAAAAACCAAATCAAATTCATTTTCTCCTTTCTCGCTGGTGCTTTCTCAGGTTCAACTATATTCTTCATCTCTGATCTACAATTTTCAATATTTCACATTCAACTTCTTGTTCTAAAATCATGCTTCTATTCATTTTTTTTTTTTTTCGAATTGTTCGGAAACTCCATGAGGTTTCAAAAATTATACAAACACCCTCTTAGGTTTTAAATTGTTTTAACAAAGCCCCTATTCCTTTTTCTTTTTTTTTGATTCAAAGATTGATGATTTTATATGTATATAAAATATTTATTAAAATCTAAATGCTTTTTAGAAGAATTAATTTCATATTTTCCCTTAAATCACTAACATGTACTTTTTTTCTTCCAAGAATTATAGTAGCAAAGGCCCTGGGCCTCGTATAAAACCTTTTAGTCCAAGAATTATAGTAGCAAAAAGGCTTTTCAGGTGTGTAACTGATGCGCGTATGTGACCAAACCAAAAAAAAAGTGTGTGTAAGTGTCATTCTTCCATTCTTATATCTACATATTAAAGTCTAAATTACTCTAAATTTTAAGGATTAATGTATTAATGTATGTAGATTATTTGCTGGGTCGTTTACTTTGTTACGGTTGGACGAATCAGAGGATCTTGCGGAGGCAAATAAAAATGGAAAAGGTCTGGATGTCGCAAATCCCTTTAGATATATATTATAAATAAAGCACAGAATAGAACATTTATTTTTTTAGGAGGAAACTTCGGAACATTGTTGTCATATCGTGTATTACGTGCAGAAACTGATGAGTGCATGAATGTTGAAAGACCAAAGGGCACGTAATACTTAATAATTGCACAGATTGAAACTCCAAAGACGCATGGGATATGATTTGCTAAACGTTTACAAGTCCAGAGACGCATGGGATGTGGTTTCATCATTTACGATATTTGATACATTTTCCAATTCCAAAGAATAAATAAATATTAATTTGGAATTTGGAATTTGGAATTGTCCAGAGGTGTGGTGTGGTTTAA
Source organism: Prunus mume (assembly GCF_029339155.1). NCBI lineage: Eukaryota > Viridiplantae > Streptophyta > Magnoliopsida > Rosales > Rosaceae > Prunus > Prunus mume. The sequence continues at coordinate 22,248,367 of NC_142705.1, forward strand.
GAATTAATTATGAATAGCTAGTTTCATGACAAACGTATCTATATAATAACCTGTCTCATTTCTATTCTGATCAACAAATCATCACTCTCACTCCCTCTCAATCTCTATCTCGCTCTCTATTTCTTTCAACTCTTTGCCTGCTACAATTTAGATATGGTAGGAGGAAAGCAAGCTACTGCCTCCAAGAGAAAACCAAGTGCTGCAATTTTAAATGGTGAGGGCTCAGTTGCACTGGTTCCGGTATCACAAGATGCGGTACCTATCAACTGTGCTCCTATTGTGTCATCCTACAATGACAAAATTCGTCCCTTGCTAGATGCGGTTGACAAGCTCCGTAACTTGATGGTGATGGAGGAAGGCATTCAGCTCCCAACAATTGTGGTGGTTGGGGACCAATCATCTGGAAAATCCAGTGTCCTCGAATCTTTGGCTGGCATCAGCCTCCCTCGGGGTCAAGGTATCTGCACAAGGGTACCTCTGATAATGAGGCTGCAGCACCACTCAAGCCCTCAGCCAGAGCTTTCATTGGAGTACAATGGCAGAATTGATCCTACTGATGAAGACAACATCTCCGACGATATTGTTAAGGCAACTAATGCTATTGCAGGGGGAGGGAAGGGAATTTCTAACACCCCATTGACGCTGTTAGTGAAGAAAAATGGTGTCCCTGATTTGACTATGGTGGATTTGCCTGGGATCACTAGGGTCCCAGTTCATGGTCAGCCTGAAAATATTTATGACCAGATCAAAGACATGATCATGGAGTATATAAAGCCAGAGGAGAGTATCATTTTGAATGTGTTGTCTGCAAGTGTTGATTTTGCTACCTGTGAATCAATTCGAATGTCGCAGAGTGTGGATAAGACTGGGGAAAGGACGCTGGCTGTGGTTACGAAAGCTGACAAGGCACCTGAAGGACTTCTTGAGAAGGTTACTGGCGATGACGTCAACATTGGACTTGGTTATGTCTGTGTGAGGAATCGCATTGGAGATGAAACGTATGAAGAGGCACTGGCCATTGCTCATGAATTATTTCAGTCTCATTCTCTGCTGTCGAAGATCAACAAATCTATTGTCGGTATTCCAGTTTTGGCGCAAAAGTTGGTGCAAATTCAAGCTAACAGCATCGCAAGAAACTTGCCGGAAATTGTGAAGAAGATTAATGACAAGCTGAATTGCTGCCTTTCTGAACTGAATACAATGCCAAAGAGTCTTTCGTCTGTTGCTGAGGCAATGACTGCTTTCATGCAGATCATTGGCATGGCTAAAGAATCTCTTAGGAAGATTCTTCTGAGAGGAGAATTTGAAGAGTACCCTGAAGACAGGCGCATGCATTGCACTGCTAGATTGGTTGAGATGCTCAATCAGTACTCAGATGCACTTCACAAATGTAATGAAAGTGACCCTAAGATGAACTTCTTGGTTGAAGAGATCAAGATATTGGAGGAAGCAAAAGGTATAGCTCTTCCAAATTTTCTTCCTCGCAATGCTTTTCTTACTATCTTGCAGGGAAAGGTGAGGGGAATTTCGAGCATACCAATTGGGTTTGTGGAGCAGGTGTGGAGTTATGTTGAGGAAGTGGTTATTTCTGTGTTGATGCGGCACTCAGTAAATTATTATCAGCTTCAACTATCAGCGAGGCGTGCTGGACATAATCTGATGGCTAAGATGAAGGAAAGGTCGATAAAGTGGATGAAGGAAATCGTGGACATGGAGAAGCTTGCGGATTATACATGTGATCCGGAGTATGCTACTGAATGGAACAGGCTGATGTCTCATCAGAATGCTTTCATAGATGGGGTGTTAAATGATGAGAAACGCCCTTCTGTTGTAGCTATAGAAGGTATTGGGGAAGTGGAGGTTAGTGTTTTGAGGCAGTTCCCTCATGTATTAGGTCAAGCTTTTGATCTGAAAATGAGGATTACTGCTTATTGGAAGGTTGTTTTAAGGAGGTTTGTTGACTGTATGGCGCTGCATTTGCAGCTGTCTGTATCCAACCTGGTGAACAAGGAAATTGAAGCTGAGATTGTTAATGAGTTGATGGGTCCTTACGGTGGTGGCATTGAGAGAATGTTAGAGGAGTCGCCAGGCTGTAGCGGTGAAGCGTGAGAAACTTAATAAGAGTATCAAGAAGTTGAGAGACTCCAAGGAGGTTGTAGCGAAGATCATGGACAGCATCAATTCTTATGGCGATTAAACAGCTTTCCAAACTTTATGTGTGGTCTATTAAAATTAAAGATGGAAGTTTGTTTGTCCTTTGTTGTGGTTTTTTGTTTCTGATTTTATTTTTGAGGGCTTTTGTTTCCGTTTTGTTATAGGCGTCGACTGTTGTGGTTCTGGTACCTATTTAGTATTTTCAATGAATTTGAAGTGTTGATTTCTTCCTACTGTTAAGCAGGATTTGTTGCCTCTCATATTTTCTGCTTTCATTACCATTTACTTAACTTGAAGCAGTCCTCTAATCCTATCAATGTAGCTAAATAAACTTGTTATTGTGTTTTCTACTATGTTAGTTAAAAGCAGTTATGAAGAAATCTAATTCGGATTCTTATTTTCGTTTTCGATTTGTTACTGTTTGATCTAGACTTATTCAGTAATCTATTCATGCTAAGTTACAAGTTTTCTGCCAAAATAAAAAAAGGTCATGTCACAAAATAGATTGAAGTAGAGGCAATTTCTCCAAATAAACTGGATTTTCTAGTGTTTCCTAAATTTACACACTTGGGATTTGGATGGAATGAAACAAAACAGCATTCCCTTGTAACATTTATTTCTGGAGCTTCTCTTCTGCTGCTGCTTATTTTTATTTTTATTTTTTAGAGTTTGCTCAAGAAAATATGAGGAACAAACATGAAAAATAAGAACATACAGCCTCTACAAGGTGTTGGCAGGCCGAGGCTGCGGTCTTCCACCCTTTTTCATCTGTTATTGCCAAAGTTATATGAAAGAAAGAAAAAAATTGTTTAATTCTGGTACTCGAACCTTATTGTTAGAGAAAATGGAAACTAACTTGATCGGGATGCCGTCTATTTGCAATTAAAAGCTTCTGTTGTGTTTTGTATTTGTTACCAAGACTCTTCCTCATTTTTCATGTTCTTTATATCTTCCTCTTTCGATGGATTTTTACGTTTGAAGTCATCTCCAATGCAAAGATTTAAATTGAGAATGTAAATTGCACTTTTAAATCTCCGGTGGCATCTTGATTGGAATATTTCAAGATGTATTTTTTTTTCTGGTCTGAAAGATGGAATTTCAGTGGGAAAATGTAAAACCATTTTGCTCCAGTAGGAAAATGTAAAATCTTGGGATGCTAAATATGCATTTTTGTCCTGGAATTTACGTTCTCTCATTGGAGAGGAGAAATGTCAAAAAGTGCATTTGAATTTTTTTTTTTTTATTGGAATCTTTTAACAACTTAATTAAATAAAAGGAACGAAGAATGATGTGGATATCCAAAGTATGAACAAATATGTAGACATATTGGGAGAAAATCAACAAAAATATGAATCTAATATGATTTTGGTGGTATTATTGGTGACTGGGATTAAATTTGGATTGTAATTTAGACTTTTTTTTACCGTTGGATTTGATTAATGTTATGTTTAATTTGAATTAAAAACTAATTATTAATTTGGATAGTCGTTAGGTGTTTTGAATTGAATTTGTTGATGCCCCACAACTCATTTTTAATTAGTCGAAAGAGTCTGTAGTGGGGCAAACATGAGTTTAGTCAAGTTGGCTAGAACGGATGTGCTCCCCACTCTGTACTCAAGTTCAAACCCTCCTCTTCATAGTTTAGATTAGATTAAAATAGATTATCACTTTTATAAAATAAATAAATAAATAAAAATCAGTGGTGGTGCAAACTTGAAGAAGATGTGAGCGAATATTGATAAACTCGTGAGTGGGGAGAGCTTTAGCCACTTATATGTATTTGTGTTAGACCCATGAATGGAGATGTAAAAAATAATGTATATCTATGAAATTTTTACACTTTCTAGTTCTATGTAAATTTATATCCTCAATATTCCGGCCGATTGGAGCTCTAAATTTGTTTTTGAGATGTAAAATGTCCATATCAAGGCATTTTACATCTTCCTTGGAGATGCTCTTACTTACCGCATTGCTGACAACCTCTCTATAGCACAAATAGTACCATGCCTTTTTCTAGACTTACTCAGCCCACTGCTTAGGTATAGCATTAATTTTATAGGAGTACTAGAAAACTTTTCAAATTCATGCTGGACTCAAGTCCTCCCAAATTAAAGCTATACCTAGTCCTATACATTCCCCCTTTCCAGGACACCCACATCACCAACACCAACTTTTTCCCTTAACAATTCTAATTTCTTTTAAAAAGCACTCTAGTTCATCTGCTTCTACTTTAAGGAATCTACTTCTACATTAAGGAATCAATATCCTGCTGCAGGCCCTGAAGAAGTGAGGCAAACAGTGTGAATTTTAACTAAGAAATGTACTAATTCATGTGCTTGCTTTTGTCTGTTGGAAGGAAACAAATGTTCATTATTGGGGACCAAAAAAACAAATGTTCAATTAATATATATAATTTATCAAATTTTAGTTAAATAAATGGACAGTCATCCGTTCAAAAGCCAATATAATTTTTCTGCTGGGCTAAGGGACATGAGCTTTGTCTTCCAACATTTAGCAAACCCAAAGTTGTGTTGGAGAGGAGAGAAGTTTCCTTTTTCATTGAAAGAGAAAGCTACAGCTACTCGGAAGAGGGTGGTGGAGAGGAGAGAAGTTTTAGAGAGAATGAGGAAACCACAACTTTGGTTTATCAAAGTAAAGCTGATTCCTTTTTTTTGCTTTATCAAAGTAAAATTTTCATGTCGTGTATGTGCATAAACTGGCAAGTGCATGAAATGAAATGAGCAAACCACGACTTTGGGTTTTCCAAATGTTGAAAGACCGCAAGGGGAAGTCGCTTAGCCCAGAAGAAAACACAGTGGTCTGGTTGAACATTAATAAATAGCTACCTAGTTTCATGACAAACATATCCATCTCTTGTCTCATTTCTCTTCTCATCAACAACCTCCACTATCTCCCTATCTCTCTCTCTCTTTCTGAACTATTTTCTTGCTACAATTCAGATATGGGAGGAGGAAAGCAAGCTAATCCGTCCATGACAACACCAAATGCTGCAGTTTTGAATGGTGAAGGTTCATTCGCGCTGGTTGAGGCAGAACCAGATGCAGTACCTATCAACTGCGCACCTATTGTGTCATCCTACAATGACAAAATCCGTCCCCTACTTGACGCGGTAGACAAACTCCGTAACTTGATGATAATGGATGAAGGCATTCAGCTCCCAACAATTGTGGTGGTTGGGGACCAGTCATCTGGAAAGTCTAGTGTCCTCGAATCTTTGGCGGGCATCAGCCTCCCTCGGGGTCAAGGCATCTGCACAAGGGTACCCCTTATAATGAGGCTGCAGCACCACTCAAGTCCTGAGCCAGAGCTTTCCTTGGAGTACAGCGGCAGAACTGATCGTACCGATGAAGACAACGTGACTGATGATATTGTTAGAGCCACTAATTCTATTGCAGGGGGAGGTAAGGGAATTTCTAACACCCCATTGACTCTGTTGGTGAAAAAGAAGGGTGTTCCTGATTTGACTATGGTGGATTTGCCTGGTATTACTAGAGTGCCTATTCATGGGCAGCCTGAAAATATTTATGATCAAATCAAAGATATGATCATGGAATATATAAAGCCAGAAGAGAGTATCATTCTGAATGTGTTGTCTGCCAGTGTCGATTTTGCCACCTGTGAATCGATTAGGATGTCGCAGAGTGTGGATAAGACTGGTGAAAGGACGCTGGCTGTGGTTACAAAAGTTGATAAGGCACCTGAGGGACTGCTCGAGAAGGTCACGGGAGATGATGTCAACATCGGACTTGGTTATGTCTGTGTGAGGAACCGCATTGGAGATGAAACATATGAGGAGGCACGGGCCATTGCTCATGAACTATTTCAGAGTCATCCTCTTCTGTCGAAGATCGACAAATCCATTGTCGGTATTCCAGTTTTGGCGCAAAAGTTGGTGCAAATTCAAGCTAACAGCATAGCAAGAAACTTGCCGGAAATTGTGAAGAAGATTAATGAAAAGCTGAATTACTGCCTTTCTGAACTGAATAAAATGCCAAAGAATCTTTCCTCTGTTGCTGAGGCCATGACAGCTTTCATGCAGATCATTGGTTTGGCCAAAGAATCTCTAAGGAAGATTCTTCTGAGAGGAGAATTTGAAGAGTACTCTGAAGACAGACACATGCATTGCACTGCTAGATTGGTTGAAATGCTCAATCAGTACTCAGATGCACTTCACAATTGTGTTCAAAGCGACCCGAAGAATAACTTCTTGATAGAAGAGATCAAGGCATTGGAGGAAGTGAAAGGTATAGCACTTCCGAATTTTCTTCCTCGCAATGCTTTTCTTACTATCTTGCAGGGAAAAGTGAGCGGAATTTCGAGCATACCAATTGGGTTTGTGGAGCAGGTTTGGACTTACATTGAGGAAGTGGTTATTTCTGTGTTGATGAGGCATTCGGATAATTATTATCAGCTTCAACTATGTGCGAGGCGAGCTGGACACAATCTGATGGCCAAGATGAAAGAAAGGTCGATTAAGTGGATGACGGAAATTGTGGATATGGAGAAGCTTACGGATTATACATGTGATCCTGAGTATGTTGCTGAATGGAATAGGCTCATGGCTCACCAGAAGACCTTCATAGATGGGGTCTTAGATAACAACATACGCCCTTCTACTATAACTATAGAAGGTATTGGGGAGGTGGAAGTTGAAGCTCTGAGGCAGTACCCTCTTATGTTACCTCAAGCTTTTGATCTGAAAATGAGGATGGCTGCTTATTGGAAGGTTGTTATGAGGAGGTTTGTTGATTTTATGGCGTTGCATTTGCAGCTGTCTATTTCCAACCTGGTGAACAAGGAGATGGAAGCTGAGATTGTGAATGAGCTGATGGGACCTTACGGTGGCGGGATTGAGAGGATGCTGGAGGAGTCACCGGCTGTAGCGGTGAAGCGTACAAACCTGAATAAGAGCATCAGAAAGCTGAGGGATTCTAAGGAGGTTGTGGCTAAGATTATTGACAGCATCGTTACCTATGGTCATTGACCAGATTGCCAAGCCTGGAGGGTGCTGCTATATATGATCTAGTAAAATTAAAGAATGAAGTTTGTTCAAGTATTATCGTATGTAGGTGGTTGTTTGTTTCTACATTTGAGTGTTTTTTTTTTTTTTTTTTTTTGTCCGTTGTGTTATTTTGTTTTGAGGGTTTTGATTGTGATGCTTCTGGTCCTTAATTAGTTTAATAAAAACTTGTTTCCAAATCTCTCTGTTCTGTCTTAAGTAAGGTTATTAACTAATTCCTAAATACCAACCTAATGACTTGTTAGATGGTTGTTAAGAGGCCATGATAGCTTTCATGTAAGACTTGTGATGAAGACGGCATTTTCCTAAGAGCAAGTCCACCGCAAAGCCTTTTGCCCGGGTAGGACAGGGCCTAGGCCTACAAACAACTCTAGAGCACAAGGGCAAGACTAGGCAAGGCGTGAGACCCACCAACCTAGGCAAGCCCATAGGCAAGTCCAACCCGTGCTGCTGCCTAGGCAAAGTGACATAATACTGACGTTAGCAATCAATTTAAATAACAAAAAATTAAAATTAAAATTAAAAAATTCAGAATTTTTATTATTATAAATACCTAGTCATATTCTTTACTTCTCACACCAAAATTATATATAAATTCATTTCCTTATATCTCATGTGAATAATAATTGACCTTACCCTTGTCCTTGTCCATAGAGGTGGAAACAAAATTGCAAGCCTGCCACTATTCATGTGAATAGTGACAGCCCTTGCCTTGCCCTTCCCAAGGGTAAAAGTGCAGTAAAGGCTGCAATAAAATGCAAAAGAAAGGCAATATATATACAGTTCTCAACTAGAATACTAGCATTGACATATGGTTCCTCTCCTCCGGTGTCGGTTGATTTGGTTGTCAACCCCTAGTTTTATTACAAAGGGCATCACTACTATTAGTACTTGAACCACTTATTATATATGAGATTTATTTTGTCAAGTTTCTAATATCGAACTATACATTATTCGACACTCAAAAGGAATGAACCGGGGAGAATGTGATCAAGGTCGGCATAGATGGTAGGCCCATAAGGTGGCTACTTAGGACCCTCGAATCATTATAGCCTTTCCGTTCATTCTAACCAATTATGTTTTTGGGTACAACAAGTATTCTGAAATAATATCGGAGGGATTCGTATGAATACAAGTATGGTCGGAGGTTCGACTTGAGCAACAGGAATCTGAGGGCCGACCTGAATATGATATTTATATATACATCAGAAAGAAAGAAAAACGTGAAGTTCACAAAACAAGGATTGATGTTGAAAGCCATCACGTAAGTCTATTTCGCGGGTTCTCTTTATCTTTGCTTTCACAGATGCTATGCCCACCGCGAAAGATGACGTCCCACCCAATTTCCACGTGTAGTTTTAGCTTGAATTGAAGCTTGTCGACTGTCCTGATCCCCATGGAACAGTCATATGACACGTGTCCAAGCCATGTCAGCATGTATGATCCATACCTTTCATGGGGAAAGTGAAATATTCCCACAATGTGGATACAAGAAGAGAATCTGCAATTGGCTTGACTGTCACCAAAAGCTCCATTCCATTGCTTAATCAGTCTGCAGCACAAAAGGAAACCTTTCAAGGCACCAAATTCCGAACCCTTCATCCTTCAATGTTTGTCTGCCTAATTGCCATAAACCCAATTCCTTGCTCGTGATCTACTCAAAGTTACTCTTGTGCACAAGCATAGACTAGGTAGGTTCAATTGAACTTTTGTATTTTTGGCCTCAGGTTGAATCTCTGTAATGGGTACCTTAATTTTCATGCCCAAGTATAGGAATTACATCATTTTCTTGAATATCTCACTTCTCTTAGTGGCATGTGCTCTCTTGATTATACATTTTCAGCCTTCAGAATATCTGGTTCTAAGCAGTGTTGAAATTTTCAGAGACAGCAATTCGCTAGATTGCGAGGGTTTTCTTAGTTTAGATGACTATGAAGCCAAGTGCCTCTACCTTAAATCCGAAAACCCATGTGTCTCTCAAGGCTATATTGACTATCTTTTCATCTTCTATTGCAATTTTGGAAGTTTTCCTCTTTTGGGTTATTTTCTTATGTTTTTGTGGCTCCTGGTTTTGTTCTATTTGTTGGGGAATACAGCTTCTGCATACTTTTGTTCTTCACTGGAAAATCTATCAAGGCTACTAAAATTGTCCCCTACAATTGCTGGGGTCACTCTGCTCTCTCTTGGCAATGGAGCCCCTGATGTTTTTTCCAGTCTTGTTTCATTTATGGGTGGTGGGACAGGTGAAATTGGTCTTAATACAATTTTGGGGGGAGCTTCCTTTGTATCATGTATTGTGGTTGGAATCATAAGCATTTCAATGCGCCAGAGGGGTATTCGAGTTAAGAAATGTGACTTTGTGAGAGATATTTCCTTCTACCTTTTGGTCATTCTGTTCTTGGTTCTGATCTTGATTCAGAGTGAAATAGATGTGTGGGCTGCAATGGCTTTTGCTTCAATGTATATTGTTTATGTGATTGTGGTTTACATCTCACATACTCATTGGAAGAATGCTGCTGGGGATATCAGCGAATCAAACTTTACTTCCACCAATGACGCTGACTTGAGTGTACCAATTCTTAGCAACAACGAAAAGGAAGAGCTTAGTGCTGCAGAGGAAGGAGCTGTAGAAGGCAGTTCTGAAGTACTAGAAGTCAAGAAATGCTGCTCTAATCTTAGATCATCGGCTTCTTGTCATATGGTTTTTTTCATACTCGAGATGCCTCTTTATCTGCCAAGGAGATTGACTATTCCTGTTGTTTGTGAAGAGAGATGGTCTAAGCCGTATGCAGTTGCTTCAGTGACACTAGCACCAGTGCTGTTGTCAATCCTTTGGAACCATCAATTTGACCGTGTTAGCTTCATGACAAGCTTGGTGATCTATATTACTGGATTGATTTTTGGAGTCACTTTTGGGGTTGTTGCATTTGTGACAACAGAGAAGTCAAGGCCACCAAAGAATTGCTTATTTCCTTGGCTTATTGCAGGGTTTCTAATGAGTGTTACTTGGAGTTATTTTATAGCTCAGGAATTGGTGGGTTTGTTAGTTTCAGTAGGGTACTTATTAGGTGTAAGTCCTTCTATCTTAGGGCTAACTGTCCTTGCTTGGGGTAACTCATTTGGAGATTTGATTACCAATTTGACAATGGCTTTGAATGGTGGACCTGAAGGAACTCAAATTGCATTTGCAGCCTGTTATGCTGGTCCCATCTTCAACATTCTGTTTGGATTGGGCTTATCCCTTGTTGGCTCTGCTTGGTCTACATATCCATCACCCCTTGTGATCCGCAGAGATCCATACCTGTTGGAGACAGTGTGTTTCTTAGCAGGAGGCTTGCTTTGGGCACTTGTGGTTCTACCAAGGAGAAATATGAGGCTTGATGGGGTCTTGGGAGGGGGGCTTTTAGTTGTATACATCAGCTCTATGTCTTTAAGGTTGATTCAAACACTTGGGTCTCTCAATCTTCAAAAACAGATAAACTAATCCTAGTAACTGTGGTATGATATGACTGAATTGTAGATTTGTAAATTAGTTATAATGTAAATAGTTACTTACAAGCTTTGTTTAGTGTAGTTTACAAACTAAGTTGCAGGCTGCTTGTGTTTTCAGCTTCAATTGAGGTGTCTGGTGTGGTTGATAAGCCCCTAATTTCTTGTTTTGTTTGAGTCTATAATTTCTCCTAAATATCGAAATTATGTAGCTTTCAGGAACGCCATGCCTTGGCACCAAGGTATGATTTTCCAAAGAGATTTGGTAATTGCAGGTTTGAGTTGTAAGTCTGTCTGAAGACAGAGAATAGCTTGTTCTTACACAATATATATAACCTCCTTTGTGTATTGGTAAAGAGGTGGTTGAACCAAGTCGCTATTGTCATTTTGTGTATTCAAGGATTTGATAAATAACTCCTGCTTTGTTTTTCTCTTAACATATTATGTAATAGCCTTTTGCAAGCTCGACAGTTGATTTTAATAGTTTTTGCTTCAATAGAATACAACAGCTTATTTGTATTTCAAGCTTGGTTTCTTAGACCTTCTTGCTCTAATGATTAAGAGCATATACTTCCACTGAAGCAAGGTTTAAATTCCCGTTTCACCACGTATCGTTGGGTTTTGCCCCATTAAGAACCACTCAAGTGCTAACCGGTTAGTAATTAATATGCCGTTAACCACTCATTTGAGCTCACTCTACAATGTCATCTAATGATTCGAATTGTTCAATTTGTACCCATCATGTGTTGTTTTTAGTTTTTTATTTTTTGGAACTGTGCATAACCATGTATGCAATCACAATGTATCACGCATCATGATTGGTTTGCCTCTAATGGAATATGGAGCTCACTGTTTTGCATGACATGAGATTTTTATTCTGCCATATCATCCATTGGCGTGATACTATTACTGTATACAGTACTCTTCTGGGCCACAAGCCAACCAATATGCACAGGAGCCCTCTATCATACAATTGTATTTTGGTTCATTTCTTGCCATCATAATTTACATGAAGACAAAGGCTTAATAGATTAAAAGAAACAAGAATGGGAAAAAGATAAAGTCCAAAACAAGACTGAGGTTTGGAGAGAGTAAAGAAGGGGACAGACACCCCATAATAAATTGGACAAATTATTATTGGCTAAAAGACAACCTGGACATGATGTGTAGTGTACAAATCAAGGGTCCATGTTTGAATGTCATTTACTTCCTGTCTTTTAAGGCTACGCCAAACTTTGACAGAGAAATATGAGTAATTGATAGAGATGTCTCACGGACCAGGTCGGCTCGAGTGCGGCCCGTTAAAATAAAGCCTGACATGGCACGTTAAAGTAAGGTTCAATCCGATGCGGTTTGTATTTTTAGGCAAGTTGGGACGAGGTAATTAAGTCTAATGGGTCCAGTTTTGACGACCTATTTAAAGCTTATTTAATAAATTATATTTATTTCAGAGAAAAATAATCATAATATTATTACATTTATATCTTAAATTCAAATTTATTTCTTTTCTCTAATAATATGTATTAATATTTAATATTTTCTTTATATATAAAATAATGATTTTGTTTTTCAAGTTTCAATTTTTAAATATACAAATAATAATCTAGTTATTTTCTATTTAAATGTACTTTAAATAAAGTTATTGACCTCTTTTTTCAACAAATAATAAACCTTGTTTGTATAAACATCATTGTAAAAAAGATTTAAATGAAGTTGTAAAAAAGATTTAAATGAAGTTGTAAAAAAAATTATAAAAACAAAATGCAATACATAAGTCAAATTGGGCGTGGCCCTATCTCGGCCCATTTAGTGGCCCGACACGAGCACAGCCAAGCCCATATGAGCTAGGACTATGAACTCAAGTCGGGATTGATGATTTTCATAAATAGGCAGGCCCAAGTACGGCCCGTTTTACACCTCTAGTAATTGAGATAAAAAGTAACAAGATTGTGAGAATGTGAAGGTAAAAGCACATTGGAAAGTTGAGAAACCTAGAAGGGCTTATAAGGAGTTGAGCTACTATTGCCAATTAGTTTTGTGGTGGAACCTCAACTTCCTTCATGGTAGGTTAGCTTACATATGAGAATATGAAGGTAAAAAGTCTCACATTGGAAAGTTGAGAAACCTAACAAGGGCTTATAAGAAGTTGAATTACTCCCCTCATTGTCAATTGGTTTGGAAGTGAAACCTCAACTTCCTTCAGATATGACAAGTAGAGAGACTCACTTTCTTCTATATTTATCATAATTTTATTAAATGTAAAGGGCTAGTAGTCAATTCGTTTGGTGGAGGATGATACATTTCATGATCCTAGTTGAAGTCAATTCAAACTTGTCACTTTACCAAGCGATGCTGAATGGTTCTCCTCCACAACAAGAGCTTCATTTTGTCCAATTTTATCGCATTATAGGTCCTACAAATGGCAACATGCCAAAACAATTTTAATCTATATATTGGGAATATGAGATGAGTGGAACGTATAATTTTTGTAGACCTTGACAAGCTTTAACACTGAAATATATAGCAATATGACATTTAGGGGGGTGTATTCAATTTAGATTTTAAAAGATTTTAAATAAGTTTAAAAGTTTAGGTGTATTCAATCATGATTTTATAAAAGTCTATTCAATTTTGGGTGTATTCAATTTAGACTTTTTAAATTCCATTCAAATTTAGATGTAATCAATCACGACTTTAAAAAATTTATAAAAGTTTGGGTGTATTAAAAAACTCATTGATTTTAAAGGAAATACAAAAAGTGGTGGATTTCATTTGATAATAGACTATTTTTAGGCCATCACAAATCTTTGTTTCCCTCAAAGATTTTCATGGATATATTACTTTTATTCTCAAGATATGATTTCACCACTTCTACTCCCACCATTTTATCATGACTATCACCATAGTTGTTGTCGCCGCCACCACCACCACCACCACAGTTATCGTCGTCTCTACCACCATTACTGCCATCGCCGCCACCCCCCTTAGCACGACCACTACCGCCGCCACCTCCACCACCACCCATCTGCTGCCCCCACTAGAGACAAGGAGCTCGTTCAAGCATCAATAGCTGAAGACAACTACTACTACATAACTTTTAATTTTCTCATCTTGATTAAAAGTTGGCATACACCCAAACCCTTTTGCCATGATTTTTTTAAAAATTGGAAGCTTGCTAAAATCCTTAGGCCACATACAGTGTCTAAAATTGATTTAAATTAGATCATTTGTCGAAGAAAGTGAAATTCGACGTTGAAGACTTGATAAAATAAAACATATAAGTGAGTGATTTCACTACTAATAACATTGAAGCATTTTGTGATAAAACATTATATCTTGTGGACTATGTTGATGGTTTAGTTTAGGACAATATCGGTGTTGGAAGTAATGGAATGTTAATTCATTTCTAAAATCTAAACATGGTATTAAAGCGATTGATCCTCCACCTTGGACTACTTTCCCCTCAACCCAACATTTAAACCATAACCTTATATAAGTTTTTCTTACCTCATAACCACACACCAACCAAGATGGCAAGTGGCGACGATAAGGTTTTTTGGATCCACCGATGCTTACCTACTCGTACCCTTTGTTACCTTGCAAATGGCGGGTGATATGTAGTTTATCTACAATTGTGAACTACATCTCTAGACCCTACTTAGGTAATCTTTGCTTTGCTTTGAGTATTTCTACTTCAATTTCTGCTTTGAATTTGGTGTGACTGATATGACTTTTGACACTGGTAATTTCTACCTCGTATGACTTTCCTTTGAGTATTTCTACCTAAGAGGATTGTTGTTGCAATTTGCAAATGCTAATGGTACTCATCGTCCCGTGACTTAGTAGGTGTTGTCTGACCTCATTATTGTTAAAATTTTAGAGGGACGAATTCTTGGTCCACTACTAGTAATATTGATATTGTCCCCAACTTAACCACATGATTAGCAAGTGTAGAGTTTTATACAAAAGGTCTTGATGATATTAATTGTGGAACCATTCATTTAATCAAGTTTCTGATGTGGGATTTATATTCTGCAACAATTATCTCTCAAATTTAACTTACGTGTACCATATCTTGCTAATAATTTACTTTATGTTAGCTAGATTTCTGACAAGTTAAATTACTTTGTAACTGCCAACGAGTCCATAGCTCAGCAGTAATAACATTTGTTTGCAGATCAGTTGTCTTAGGTTCGAACCCCAATAGAATCTTCCTCTCCCCCTTCCAAACTTAAAAAATAAAATAAAATAAAAATAAAAATAAAGGATTTATGCTTTGTAACTTTCTACTATACCTACTCCCTTTTACAAGAGATCCTCAATAAGGATACCATCGATTATGGACTTGGCTGAAAATGATATGCAGAGTACTAGTGAAATTTTTCATGATACTACAGGTCCTCAAATTCCACAACAAAATGGTGTTGCAAAACAAAAGAACCAACGTATACTAGAAACAACTACTTTTTGCACGCTACTTTGTAAGCTCTTGGTTTTCGCCCCACTTGCCCCAAATCAGGTAGTCTTGGTGTAGGCTTAGTTATTTATGTTCATAATTGGTTAAGATGGAGTAATATATGTGATAAAAATATTAGATGAGCATAAAATTAAATACTAAGATACATTGGAATCTCTATGGAAAAAGAGAATACTTAATTTATTTAACAATATGAAATGAATTCTTATTCAAATATTAAAAAAAGGAGTTTGTACAATAATAAGCTAGTCCTGATAGTCGGGTGCACCCAAAAGAGGGTGGGCAACCAGTGGCAGATGCAGGAATTTTCCTTGCAGGGGTCAACGTCTAAAAGGTTAAAAAAATTCTATACAAAATTGACCAAAAAAATGAAACGAAAATATTATAATTCGTAATTAATAGAAAAAACCACATTACAATTGTCCACGACGAGTTTTCATATTCTGAAAACGTTGCATTATAATTTCATTATGAATACAAACA
The DNA here is from genome assembly GCF_029339155.1 of Prunus mume. Taxonomy (NCBI): domain Eukaryota; kingdom Viridiplantae; phylum Streptophyta; class Magnoliopsida; order Rosales; family Rosaceae; genus Prunus; species Prunus mume. The sequence goes on from NC_142705.1 coordinate 22,264,011, forward strand.
AACATATCTTTCTTAATATAAAGAAGTAAGTTATCACTCAACTATTGATCTCCCATTCGGTTGCGAAGTGGACCTTTTACAATATTCATTGCAGAAAATGCTCTCTCCACAGAAACTGTTGCAACCGGTAAAGTTAAGTCTAATGTGAGAAGCAAAGAAACGTAAGTAAATGTTATATGCAACCCTTTCTCCACTATTTTTCTTGCCAGACTACCAATCCCTTTCAATTGAGAAAAATCATTCCTCGTACGCATATGATTAATATAAATCCTAAGTTGATCTTCAAGTGTCAAGAGGTCTCGGGGAGTAAAATCTTGATGATAAAATTCAGCAAAACAAAGTAGCTTTTGTTTGTCAAAAGCTATGAATGAATCATCCGGACTCAAATATGCCAAACAAAGAAGAAACTCAGTATTTACCTCACTGAATCGATGATTTAATTCTGTAAGTTGTCACTCAATGATTTGAATAAAGATGTCCACACAATAATGATGGAGGTGTGTTATTCTAGGAGTTCTCCAATGCGATCTCCATTTAGCTACATATGCATCATCTATGTTTGGAACCTCGATATCATGTTTTCCACAAAAGGAAGATATTTGATCAAGCAAAGCTTCAAATGCATTCTCTCTCATGTGTTGTAGTTGGTCCTTGTAATCTTTAACTAAAGTCATTACATTCCCAATGTCTTGGTCATTCTTCTGTAATACTTGTGACAAATCATTGGTGGCTCCCAATATAGATCTCATGAAAAATAGGTGAAATACAAACTCAAAAGATTGTATTTCTCTCAATGACCTATTTGCTTCACCTATATTATTAGTGGAGCCATCCTCAATAATCAATTTAAGCACTTTCACCACATATTTGAACATGGAAATGAGACTAAGTAATGTACCGTAATGTGAGTTCCAATGTGTATCACCGGGTTGCTTGAGACAAGTTTCTTGATTTAAGCCTCGCCCTTTTGGAAGATTATCTTTTTCAAGAGCTTTTGTAATATCCTTTTGTAGTTGATCCCTAAGTATGTTACGACGCTTACACAATGCTCCAACAATATTAACAAAGCTATTGCATGATGTGAAGAAAGTGGCAATATCAGCATTTCCTTTTGTCACGGCCACAAGAGCTAATTGAAGTTGATATGCAAAACAATGAATATAATAGGCACAAGGATTTTCTCTCAAAATCTATGTTTTAAGACCATTGAACTCACCCTTCATATTACTGGCTCCATTATATCCTTGTCCTCTTAGCATAGAAATGCTTAATTCCTCTCTTGAAAACAATTTGTCAATAGCCTCCTTTAATGAGTTTGATGTAGTGTCGCTAACATGTTGAATGCCCACAAACCTTTCAATTATATCCCCCCTTTTGTCAACATAACGAAACACCACTGCCATCTGTTCTTTTATTGACACATCAGGTGATTCATCAACTCATAAAGAAACGAATGCACCATCCATATACTTAATAATTTTCTTAATAGTTTCAGTGACACAAACATTAACAAGATCTTTTTGAATTGTTGGAGCTATGAGCTTGAGATTCCCTAGAGCATTTTCTAACACAACGACCTTCACTTTCTCATCATGATCATCAAGAAATTGTAAGAGCTCCAAATAATTCCCCTTGTTGTTTGAAGTGCCACTCTCATCATGGCCACGAAAAGCAAGACCTTGCTTCAACAAAAATCTCACACAATCAAGAGCAGCTGTCAAGCAAACACGATAATCAATACGAGCTTGTTATGAGTGTTTGCCCAAAATTATTTTGGATGTGTTGCTTCTGATTCATAAGATCTAAACAATATTGTCTAGATTGATTATGAACACTTCCAACACCTCCAATATGATTCATAATTCTTTCTTTCTTCTTCCAATTTCTGAAACCCATCTATGTGATAGCATCAATACACCCTTGACCAATTTTGAAATTGGATTTGAAGAGATAACAATTAAAGCAAAATGCAGTATCTTTACTTATATTATACTCCAACCAGTCAAACTCACCAAACCACTTGACATTAAAGCGTGGATCATACCCTGAAAGATTGATTTGTGGAAATGTGTGATTCTTAGGTTGACAGGGACCTTTTGTAGATATGCTCTTCGGACTTTGTTGACGCTCAAAAATGGTTCGGCACTTTTGAGCCCAACTTAGTGATGAGGTGTGATGGATGATGGGTGAAGGTGAGGACCTTCACCAAGTGTGTGAGGATTCGAGCAAGCGATAAACATACAGAAGACAAGAGATACGTGGTTCACCCTTAATGAATGGGCTACGTCCACGGAGAAGTATATTCTCATTATTATAATATTGTGTATTTACATTTGTACATGGGGTTGGGCCCAAACTTAAATGTAAGAAAGGGGAAGGTCATGACTAAAGATCAAGCCCAGCCCAAGGGATCCTTTTCTAAGAGGTGAGTGGTCTCCTTTTATAGGTGAGGGGGAGCCTTCACTTCTTGTAATATTCCAATGTGGGACTCTTTGCTTTGCCTAGAGTTACTTCTAGTTGCTTGGTCAAACATGGTATAAACAGACTTCGTCTTGAATGTTAGGATTATAATCCAACATTTGAGGTCGAAGTCCAGGGTCTGCATGAAGATTATTCATAAAATCTTGCAACTTATTTTCTTTCGAACTACCCACATCTCTTGAGTTCGAACTACCCACATTATTTGAACTAGAAGTAGTTTATGAGAACTTTCTCTTAAAGTATGGTTCCATAACTTTCTATTAAAAAAATTACGAACTAATTAATAATCCAAATTGCCGACATTTATTCTAATTAACCAAAATATATAAGAATCTTCATTAATTAACAAACACAAAAATAATTCAATTTATTCAATCAACAACAACAACTAATAAATTAAACCAATTTATATAAGAATCTCCATTAATTAACAAACACACAAAAAAAACAATATAATCAAAAATTTCTAACAAATGCAATCAACAACAACAACTAATCAAAAAGAACAAAAATGTACAAGAATCTTTATTAATCAATTAAAGCATAATAAAGAGATTAGAAATTAGGATAACATACTTTCAATATGAGGGAAAATATAAAACCCATCATATTAGACATACAAACTAACATATTTTAATTAATTAAAAACTCTAATTCATTCAAACTAATCAACATATTAATCAATCTCATCAAATCAAATCATAAAAAGATTGGGAATATGATAACATACTTTCAATTTTGAGACCAAATTTCAAACCACATTGAATTTGGGGTTTGCTAGCGTCAAAGGGAGATTCACATGGGAAGGCCGTCAGATTGGATTGGGTGAAGGTTGGGTCTAGGGACTGGATTGGGGTTGGGGATTTAGGGTTTGAATGAGAGCATTGAGTTAAAAACCCATTCCCCAAATCTGTTTTATCAGACAGAGCATGCATAAGTTTTAATTTTTTTAAACAACTGAGCCAAAACGACATCATTTTGGCTAGGTTTTTTATTTTATTTTATATAAATATATATATATTTTTAAAAAAAAACTTGTAAGTTGAACAACATCGTTTTGACGTAGGGGAAGAAAAAGGCACTGGTCTTGACCGATGCCGCGCGACAAGCTACTCGCTGCTTGTGTGTGCTATGGCTGCTTCCTCTTTGGGGCAAGTTCTTCATCTCCTATGGTTGATTCTGGGTTTGCAGGGGTCAATTGACCCCTCTTGCCCCTATGTGAATCCGCGACTGTGGGCAACCGGCAAGTAAAAACCCTAATCTTGCTAAAAAACTAGCTCAAACTTGCTTGAAAATATAGTGTAACGACAATAAGAATGGACCAAGAACTTTTATTTTACTCAATTGACACAGTATTTTTTTTCTTATTTGTCAATGACCCTTAAAATTACTTATGTGTTTTCTTTTGAGTTTATAGGCGAAATGTCATACGCGTCCAACAATAATTATTGTTATAATGAATAATTTTGGTGGATAAATTTATTTACTGCCACAATAATGCTAAATTAATTAGAGAATAAGTTTCTAGAAGCTGTTTAGGAATGACAATTCTCACTCCCAATTAGAGCACTGTGTTGGCCCCGGCCGGCCCGTTTAGAGTCGGCCCATTTAATAAATGAGTCGTGTCGGGCCCGCTCATTTAGAAAAATCATCAATCCCAGCTGAGCCCACGAGCTCTGCCCGTGCTCGTTCCTGGCCACTAAACAGGCCGATATGGGCACACACTAAATTTAACTTACGTATTGCATTATTTTCGTCATTTTTTTACAACATCATTTAAATCTTTTTACAATTATGTATGTACTAATAAAATTTATTATTGATTAAAAAAAGAGGTCAATAACTTTATTTAAAGTACATTTATATAGAAAATGGCTAGATTATTATTTGGGTTTTAAAATTTGAAACTTGAAAAACAAAATCATTATTTTATATATAAAGAAACATTAAATTTAATATATATTATTAGAGAGAAAAAAAATAGACTTGAATTTAAGATATAAATATTATAATAGTATGTATTATTTTTTTTTTCCGAAACAAGTATAATTTAATAAATGGGCTTTAAATGGGCCAACCTGTTGGATTTCAGACCGGCACGGCCCGCGATAGGTTAACACCCGACCCGACCTTTTAGACCTAATTACCTCATTCCGGCACAGCCCAAAAATACGGACCGTACCATACCAAACTTTACATAAACGGACCATGCTCGTGTTGTACTCGTACTGACCTGATTCATTTGGCACCTCTTCTCCCAATATGTAAGGTTACACTTCTCTATGAATAATAATTTGGATACAAAATTACTAATTTAGAGTCTATTAATCCACATGTTTCATGCGAGTGCTCGACAAGCGATCTGTACAAGTAGAATTATTTGTGGCACAGACCTCACCAAAGAGGATCAGGATTAAAATACAACACACATCCTAGTCGACCTTTGGACCTGTGCGACATTTGGAACGCTACTTGTCTCTCCAACAGGTTGGCGAACTCACCGTGTCCATGGGCTCTCTATGGACCACATAAGTACTTTTAGACCACGTGAAAGAAATGGACGTCCAGTCCAAGTCCATGCATTAAAAGCTTTTGGACCAAGTGGGTGTCCTGAAAAGACATGTTATTACTAGCTTTTGGACCATGTGTGTGTGCTAAAAATCCTTTTAACATGTCTTGGGAAAGAGTCTATCATGCTTAACCATGATATTAGGAGAGTGGTGATTTGAATACAGGATATCGGATGCAGAGATAATTATTCTTAATTATTTGAGATAATTATTCTTAATTATTTGAACTACAAGTTCCTTATGATCTCACATAATATTTTATTATGTTAGGAATTGTACATCTAATTTTTAGGCATATTTAAGCTAACTGTTGGGTAGGTCTATTCGTCTTAATTCTATATATGTACTTTCCCTCTGTGTCTCATAGTTGACTAAAAACCATTTGGTCTGAACCAAATTTCTAACACCTTTTATATTGGGGAGTAGATGATGGTATTGAATAGGTCTTATATACATATATATGCTTAATTGACAGTGTGATCGGTATATTCTTACACACGGGTGGGTAGCGATCGTGCCAGGTTATATGAACTAACTATTGGTCTAATGATATTTCATTCTTTAATGCTTAAAGAGGTTTCAAGTTCGAATTCATCTCCCGTTCATAAAAAGAAAAAGAAGAAAATTATAACAAAATGAAGTAGTAACTCGACATCAAAATAACTGGACAAAAGGGTACTATTTACCTAAAATGTATGTATATTAATAATGGAAGTTACTATAAACTTGCGACAATGACCCATTTTGAATGAGACATGAAATTAAAATTCAAAAGACCAAGAGCATGGCCATCCTGAGAAACAGAAAACAAAAGTAAATTGCGACAAGGCCAATCCCCATATAACGATCCAGCTTCATATCCTTCTTGGGCAAAATCACAAGGGCCCACAGCAAGCCACCCATCAAAAACGCTATCGTTTCATAGAGAGAATGGTCAATGGGAATGACATAGGAGGATGGATACTCAGACCAAGATGAGAAAACCAGTGAGATGCCCACTCCCACCAATGTGTTAAACATGGGACCCGCATAACAGCCCGAAATAGCAATCTGGGCCCCATCTGGCCCACCATTCACTGCCATAGCAACATTAGCTATCAAATCATTAAGGGAGTTACCCCAAGCTAGGACAGTAAGTCCTAGAATTGAAGGGCTAATCCCCAATATATTCCCATATGATTCTAACAAGCAGACCAATTCTTCAGCAATAATATAAGTCCAAGCTACACTCATAAAAAACCCACCAACAAGCCAAGGGAACAAGCACTTCTTTGGTGGGCCCCAATTATTTGTGGTCACATATGCAAGATTGCCCAAAACCAACCCAATCAGCCCTGCTGTCATGTATGTTACTAATTTACCTCTTGAGCTCTGATTCTCCCTCTGTGTGTTGCAAAGGGCAGCCAGCAAAACTGGTGCCAAAGTTACAGAAATAACTGCATATGGCTTGGACCATCTTTCTTCACTCACAACAGGTATGGTCAATCTTCTAGGCAAGTAGAGAGGTAACTCCAAGATATAAATCAATGTTCCCAAATAAGAAAACCCAGAATTTTGTTCTTGATGAACATCAAGACTGGCTTTCGAATTCGTGTCGAAAATAGGTTTATCCTCATCAACATAGCCTAGTAATGGTGTACTAGTACTATCTCCTAAGTCATCAAAGCTTTGTAGCACTGGTAAATTCTTTGAAGCAGCAAGAGATGTTGAAAACCTGTCCCCTAACAATTCTCTGTTTTTCCTTTTGTATAATTGAGTGGCTGAAACTGTGCCAACATAAACAAAGTAAATAGCAAGAAAAGAAATGGCACCCCACAAGTTGATCCTTCCAATAACAATGATTGCAAGAAGAGATGAGAGAGAGAATAAGAAGAAGATCACATCTCTAACAAAGCTGGCCTCATCAACTGAAATCTGTTGAGGGCTAATTAGTATGCTGATAACTCCTACCACAATGCTGGACACAAAGAAGGAACCCCCTAGCACACTGTTGAGGCCAACATCACCATCACCGGATCTCGTGAAAGAAACGATGCTCGAAAAGACATCGGAGGCCCCGTTTCCGAGGGAGAGGAGGGTGACTCCGGCTATGGTAGGAGAGAGCTTCAAGATTTTGGACAAGCTCTCTAAGGAGGAACAGAAATAATTAGCAGCTGTGTTTCCCAACAGATAGAATAAAACAAAAAGCCAAAGTAGAACTGCAGCATGGCCTAGAACTGGAAACTTGCCAAGATTGCAGTAAAATATTTGGAGATAATTGATGTACCCTTTAGGCCTGCAACCTGTTTGTGTTTTGACATACAGGCACTTGGTTTCATAATCTGTGTGTTCATGGAGATTTGCAGCCATCAACTGGTTTGATCTCACTGAGATTTGTATTATTGGATTGGCCCAGTAAGCCTGAGCTGTGATGAGAGAGAGAATGGAGATGTGTTGTGATGAGAGAGAGACACAAGAGGAAGAGAAAGGATATGTTGAGGATTAAAAGAGAGAGTTTCTTGGGTTGAAGTATGGAAGTTGAGCTTGCCATTCAAAACTTCACACACAAGAGCTTGTAGAGGAAGTGTTGCTGAGGATGTAGATATTAATTGAAGTCCATTATTTTTAGAACTTCCGGAGGGGAATCTGTTATCTTTTGGAGAGGTAACGTGCGGTGTTATTATTTTCTTTTTCTTTTTTATTTATTTATAACAAGCCTTTAGCTATACTAGAAAAAATGACACATGATACATCAGTAACGTGGGTTGGTTTAGTAAGAGGCACCTTCATTTGTTAAAATCTCAAACCCATAACGTTATTTGGAATTCTGATACAGTTTTCGTCCTCTGATTTGAAATCCCAATTAAATCTCTTATGTACCCGAAACAAGTTCCAGAAAACGAAATTTCCTAGCAGCAAGAAAAAAAAAGGTGGAGAGAGAGAGAGGGTGCAAAACAAAACATCCACATGCTACAACCAAAAGAATATGAGCATTGCTCAGAATGTGGGCAACTGAACATTTTTTTTGAAATTGGGATAACTTTTCAGTAAAATAAACCAGTTGAATTTTACCAACATTTTTGTGCCAAGAAAAACTATTTGCTCAGAAAATCTGTCTCGAGCGTTTCTGTTCATAAAGCAACAAAAGCTAACATCCATTCTTAGTGATCACCATGGGAGGCTATGGCGTGGGATGGCCTTGGACCATATGGTAGACAGTTATATATACATGACTTCAAATCTCCAAGATTACCAGGTCAAATTAAGTGGCAGCTTCATCATCTTGAATGCCAATGAAAGGAAGTCCTAACCACGTGTGTTTCAATAGAACATAAACCCTCAGTATGTCAACCTAGTGGCCTATCCATAGAAGTCATTGCGTATCAACATTTTGCGTCCCGTTACTGGAAGCTGTTCATGAGGATACTTATGCCGGATTTGCTTGGGAGAATCATCTACAAAATCAAGCACTTGCCAATATTCATATTTCAGAAATCAGAAGTCAGAGAGAGCAGAGAGGATTGAAGAAAGAAGTCCTTACCCACATCTGACACATCAGGCAGTTTGCCAAGTGCTTCAAGGATAGCTCTTTCATGCTCCTAAACCAAAACAAAATTTGGGCTGTTTATAGTGTTACTTTTTTTATAGGGCTTAAAAATCATAGTTGAGTTCTTATTGGCCAGATAATTAAATTTAAACAAAATGGTACCATCTGCACTGCTGCAGGATGGGGTATAGAAATTACTTTAAGGATTAACTTTGCCTTCTCAACATGAAGTGGGACTAGGCTTTCTTGACAATCAAATAGCTTCTCAACCTGCCAAAAGCGAAACATGCAACATAAGCAAACACACGACAAGCAGCACTTTCGGGGTATACAAGGTTTCTATAATAATAGAATTTTCAATCATATGTTTTTATATTAATAGAATTTTCAATCATATCCTTTTTGTATCCTGAACTAACCACCTTTCAAGGTCGCAGGTGAGAACATCTTTATATGTTCATACACAAAAGCATGCTGAAAGGATCAGCAACTACGGACAGAGTCCAGAACTACAAAAGACAGAGTCTCAAGAGTAGGAGATGCCGCATAAGGAAGAGACAAAAAATAAAACTTTTACTGATGTGATTTGTTATGTACAACAGAATTCTTAATGACCTAAGAATTCATATTTCCCAATATGATTGGGACAAACAAAAAATCAATTACCTCGTACAGATAAAGCGGCAAAGAACCCTTCAGAACTAATTGTGTCAATGGAAATTATTCAGATGTCCAACCAAAATTTCTTTTGTTGGCAATTACATACTGATATTTTTTATAATTTATTCAAAGATCATATTTCTTTGGAAAAATATCTGCGAGGAGGTGATCGAGTTCTTTTGGAAAAGTCCATAGGGCATCATACATTGTTGTTCTACTTGTATCTGAGGCTGCTTGCTAATTGAGTCTTGAAGATTCTATGTGTACATTGGTGGACTGATCCTGTTGTTGTTGTACTTGTATTTATGACATCTTAATAGAATTATTCTGTTTCTTTCATTTAACAAAACTATAAACAGCTACAAACCCTATATCAAGGTTCATCCAATCAAAGTTTGCTAAAATGTTGGAAGAATCCCATTATAACATACAATTTTACTTTAGCCTACTCACTAATCTCCATTAATTCCAACTCATGTTTTTAAAAAGGTAAAGATTCTTCAAACATGGCTTAGCCATATTTATAAAACTCCCATTACTTTAGATAATTTGGGATTCCAATGGTTACCAACATCAAGTACTGTAAACAATCAATACTTCATTTCATACATCTGCATCAAAAGTTGTATTTTAAACTTCCCCTCTAAAATCAGCACCCGAATCCAGTTTAAAAATAAATATCCAAGTTAACTCATGAAAACATTGCAAAAAACAAATAACTATGTTATGAAAAAATATGAAAACTTTTGGCTCACCTCATAAAGGACTTTATCTGTAGCACGTATCTTAATCAAATCAGAACTTTCGTTTAAATTGTCAGAGCCAGTTGGGTGAAGGCCCATCTTCAATTGGGATTTTACCAGTCCAGTATTTCTGCTACCATATGGTGCCTGAGGGTTACGACCAATTATATGCATAGACTGTCTACCATTCCCAGATGAGCGCATTGCCAAGTCACCACTCCCTTGAGCCTTGCTAAGTTCTCCTTGGTACTGTACAAGTATTTTAAGAAACTTGAGTTCAAAGCATGTGATTTTAGTATAATCACTTAAAGGAAGTTATAGGAAACAAACATAAATCTGAAACTAAACAAAGATAAACTGAACCTGTCCTTGGTACAGGATAATTGAGGTTGGAGTAGGTCTTAGAATCAGCAAATCCAACATATAATTAAGGTAATATTGTCCCGATTACATACTAGTTTGGTAAAATCCAGTAGAACCAGAGGTTAATGTAGATTGAAGAAGTAAAGAAATAAATCTAAAACCCCTCAAAGATAAAATGTAAGGACAGTATAGAAAGCTCCCCAAAAGGACCGTGAATAATCAAGAGTGATAAGGAAAAGCTGTGAAAAGTTTGTTGTTAGGATGCGCGTTAGGAATGCATTGACCACTCAATGTACTGCATCAAGTTAGATCTATGCCTTAAATCCACATAACCCACAAAAATGTATTTTGATTTTTAATCTTATAATTCCTTGTGCTTCTCTAAGCCAACATCATTATCCAATGACAGCAGCTTTAAGGCATCATTTATTTTGTTGTAAATCCACGGAATAACATTAACAAGTGGACACTGAATCAAACTGTACAGTTTTCTTTAACCATGCAAACACAAAAGACATCAAGAAAACCATTTATACAATTGTTATTGTCAACAAGAAAAGTAATTTAAAGGGAGAGGATCAAGTTGACAATAAGACTCGTCCATCTGACTTGCCAATACAGTTTACAAATTTATAGCAACTTATAAGTTATAATACACCACTAGGGATATGAATACTCAAAGGTAAGCCCATTCACTACCTTCTAAAATGAAATGTCCGCCTTCTCTTGCAACCACAACTCCAACAAGAGAGACTTATATGGACTTAAATGTTTGCTTCTAGCAGAAGAGAGCTCATATTTGTTCCCAAGAGACAGCCTCTGAGTGTGTATGGGAGAGTGACTAGTGAGAGAGAGAGAGAGAGAGAGAGAGAGAGAGAAGAAACAGAGACAGAGACAGATGCAAATTTCAAGACTAACACTAGATCAAGTAGCATCGTCACAGTTAAATAAATACATGCCTTCAAGTTCAAAAAAGGGCTGTTTCCTTGAGTCACAAAGTTTCTTCCAAGTTTCACTCTCATTCCACCAATGTCTTTGATTTGGGCATCCTGTGATATTTATTAAAGAGATTACTAAGACCAAATATCCTTCCATAGGATGTAGAAAGAATGCGATATAAAATAAATGTAATGACAATAAACAATCTTCAACTTGGAAATTTTCTACTTACTGGTGCAGCAGTAGAAGGGATAACTTCTGCACAAGGCTGACTGCATGAGGAATATTTCTGAGACTTTGAAACAGGAGGATGTTGAGTCTCCGCTTCTCTCTGTTGAGCATTGCTCACTAGTTTAGAAGGATATCTAGGAGCAGCCTTACCACACTCTAGAGCACAATGGGCATCATTCCGCCATTCCCTGCATAAAATACACCAAAAAAGTGAAAAGAAAAAAACTGAATAAGATTTTCCACAGCCAAGTTATCATAACAATCACAAAAGATGTATTATTGTATGACTCAACGGGAAAAAATTATGAGGACCTTATCACTTTTATTGCCTCATCTGACTTAATCTTCGTGAGCAGAACTCCATGTTCATCATCTGAAATATTAAGTTCCTTCCGCAGCTCAGTCATAAGTGCCTCTCGTCCCTATATAATAAAAGACTTTTTGAACATTGAGATAACACAAAAATGGAAAGAAAACAATTCACAATAACACAAGGAAATAAAAATAATCTGTAGAGACAAATAGGAAGCAACATGATATGAAATCTGTAAGTGCCAAAAAAGAGGTCAACATTTAAAACTTTACCCAAGTTAGATTGTTCGATTGAGCACTAAAAGCCCTCAACACAGCATGGTATGCCTTTGCTTCCATACGGTGAATCTGAAACTCTATATCCCAATCATCCCTTCCATGAGGCTTTGTTGCTGGAGACATCCTTTCAGATCCAATACCATGATTATGTTTGTAATTTCCTGATTTGAAAAATAAAATAAGACATTCAAAGAACAACATTGTTTTATTACAGGAAGGTTTGAACCTAGGATCTCTACCCTCACCCCCATCCACCCCTTACCGCTTCAGCTAAGGTTCGTGGGCCAACTAACAACTTCAACTCCACTTTTGCAATTGCTTCATTTATTTTCAATTGAGCAAAGAAATGGAAATTATATGAGAAAACCTAGTAATAGATCAGGCTTAGTTGGGCAAATGTTCTAGTTTAGTTTTCGTAGATACCAATGAAGCATATCAAGTAGAAGATATAAACTGGAAGCATTTAAAGGACAGAAAGGTTTCTAAAAGGAGCATCAATTGCATACATTAACTACAAAATATTAATTTACTTCAATCCAAAATTGCAAAGAGCAACCTGATTACAAAGACACAATGAATATCATAAACATTATGGAGAAAATAAGATCAACCGTGTTCTAGATTTGCATTCAATCCCAAAAGTGCTGGTTAAAATGGAAGAAGCACAGATTCACCATGATCAACCTAAACCTTCAGTAATTAGAGATATCAAACTTCCTTTAGACATAAAGCACCTTTTCTGTAGGGAAATCATATTATAGTCTAACCAAGAAAGGACAACATATGCATCAAATGGTCGTAAACCAGATTCTTATGCCAAAAGTCTTTTACTATATTAAAGGTAAGAATGGCAACCCCTGCAGGAAACAGTCACTGCACAGAAAAAACCTATAGAACTAACCAGCTGAAGATGCTCGTTGGAAGTGGTAAAGAAATCTTTTTTGGAACATAGTACAGAAAATAAAAAATCACATGCTCCTTATATATACCAAAAAGCCAAAACTGATCCATATTTGACAGAAATTGAACTCCTCAATTAAACCGAATTTGGTTAGAAATCCCATATAGGCCTAGTAGAAGAAACACATTATCCCATTTGTTTTAAATATGAGCCCCTGAGCCACCATACAATTAAAAATGTATTCTTGCAGATGAAAGGTGGGACTGGGGTAAATTTCATCCAGCTCCAGAAGAGCTTCTTTCCATTTCAAGAAGTGCAACTATGTTTTAGCACAATATCAATTATGCTAATTTTTACATGTCCTATGACCCAATAAAAAATATCATAAACTATGGAATTTCCCTACATGCCCTTGCCTATTTTTACATTCACTTGACCTTCATTTCTGTTGACCTAAAGATAATACTAGAAAGTCAGTCACATCCTTCTCTTTTTTCCTCTATTTTACTTGGTGAATTATTAGTATTAAACCCACCAACTCATCCTACATCTCCATAGATATGAGGAGAGAAGATAGCATGTGACCCAAAGGCCACTAGCAAACTCTAAACTCTAAATTGCTCCCACTTCCCAATAGAATTTAATTTAACCTTTTTACAAGGAAGATCCTCTACTGATAAAATTTTATTTACCCATATCCAAGGAAATTCAATGAAAATTAGTCTGAAATGTGGGTCATACCTGTTACCAAGATTCTAGGCAACCGACAAGTGTGTCTCCCATATACACATATACACACATTAAATCAGTTTTTTTTTTTTATCACTTAACCTTTGTCAATGGCTAAAAGAAAAGGCTTTGAAATGCCCAAAAACTCTCTAACTGAATGATTAGTATATTACTGCTCCATTTCTAGAAAAGTTCACATATTTTAAAGCCACCATTCTCTGAACTCTGTTTGGTAACTGGGAAAACAAAAGAAAAGAAGGCGAGCACAATGTGTAGAGTGTAGTAAAGAAGAGAAACATACCCATGTCGCTTGGTGGTGGTGTGAAGAGGCTATAAGAGAAAACCCTATGGGCCGAGAACGAGAAGGGTTTCTTTCTTGACCAGACACGATCGCAATGAGAGGTGGGGTTTGCTGCCTACGGTTTACTCTGTTATGACCGTGGTCTGTGGCAAGTCCTCGTCTCACTGTTTTTTTTTTAAACCTGAGGCCCTCATTTTTCTCATTTATCTTTTTTTGGCTCTATATCCCTTGCTTTTTCTTCGCACGTGAAAGAGATTCCATCTGCAGTTTGGTAGTGCCTTGTTTTGGTTTCAGTTTTTATTTTTGAAGCCTTTGGAATGATCCTGGATTATCACTTTTATTTTTAATTTTTTTAAAGAAACAAAATTTTACTGCCAATAAACATCAGAACCAACAAAACAAACAAGTGTTGTCAGGATAGCCACATGAAAACCAGAAATATTCCTTCTACATTACATGATTACAACATTCCAATCTAAATAAATAAAAGGCTAGAAATGTAGTAATATCCCTGAACTAAGATTCAGCTTTGCTTTGGTTGACAAAAAAAAAAAAAAAAAAAAAACTTTGCTTTTCGTCCTTCAAAAATCTCTACAATCATCCTTTAATAACTACTCTTCTCCTTTGTTAATTCTGTTTGTTTTTCGGTCAAAATTAATCACATGTGATGCATGTGAGTTTTTTTTTTTAGGGCAAATAAAATTTTTACTGAGCCACCACCTCCTTGTACCCACACCTCCTCTCAACCTAGCCACGAGCCACCCCCTCCCCCCAATCAAAACTCTCTATGTCTAATCACACACAGACGCATAGCTTTTCTAGTTTGATTTCATCTATTTGTACCATAAAGCAAAAGAACACATCACTATATGCAAAAATAAAAAAATAAAAAATCTTTTTCTCTCTGTGTGTGAAATTCAGTGCTTTTTCAAAAGTCAAGCAAGAATGACATAAAACGAAGGCTCTACAGAGCAGGACCATCAATAACCCACAAAGCCTTTTCCTTTTCCCCACACGCTCAAACTGAAAATGGCTCAAATTCTCAAAGACAGAGTATTTGGTAGTTCAAATAGACATCCAACGCCTTAATCCAATCCAAACCACCATACACTTTTACCCAATTGAAGGTCTTTATCTGAGGGAGGGGGTAAAGTTAGGGGTAGTGGCAGTGGTGTAGTTGCTGGGTGGAGGCCAGGGTTGGATGGTTGAGTTACCATAAGAGTAGCATTTGTAGGCAAAATATAAAGATAATTGCTATATTTACATAATTTCGAAAATAAAACTTCACTATAAATTCGAAATAAATATAAGAAAATAACAACAAGGAAATTAAGAATAGTTTACAAATGACCGAGTCTAGAACTTGGTTCTATCTCCTTAAGACGAAATTGCTTCCTCACAGTTACTTTTAGGATTTTCTTGACAAACTTCTCCTAGGATACATCGATCGACTTCTTGTTGAAGTAGCACTCCAATCCCCAAGAAAAGCAAACTCAGACTTGTGTATGAACTCTCTCTTACTAACTCACTATATTTCTGAAAATACAATACTATGAATACTCTAAAAACTACTATTGTGGATGACAATTAGATTAATGAAATGTTATAGGACCTTCTCTATTTATAGGCAACAAGGCCTCTATTCAGAAAAGATATGACTGAAAAATATCAACAAATGTATTTTTTCCTGTTACAACTATAAGTTACCTTCTTTCGAAGAGGAACCTCTCAATTATGAAATGTCCAAGAAGTGCTATGTTTCAATTACTATGAAATAATGCAACTTTTCATATAAAATATTATTATTTTATTCACAAACAACAAAATAAATAATATTTTATTTTTTCTCTATTGAGAACATGACTATTTCCAATTGATACGTACCAATTCGTAAAAGTAATGTACTTAAAGTCATGGATCCCATAATTTTAATTTCCATTCAATTATTAAAAAATTAAATATAAATATTATAAATTTCCAACAATTCCCCACATGAGTGGAAATTATGCAAACACTTGAGAGAATTCAATTGAAAGGCACCACATCAAGATAGGTAGCTTTTGGCCTTGAACCTTCCATAGTGAAGTAAAATCGGATTTACTAGCTAATCAGTGAGCATGATGTATGTTTGTGCATAAATCGTCGCGAGAGAATATTCGCTTCTAGATCATTTCCTCTTTGATCTTCCTTCTCTCTCTTCCTCGATTCCTGTAAAAAGACCGGAGTAAATAGACCACACCCGGGGGGTTTTGGCCAAAGACCCTCCGATGCCTAAGTTAGTTCGAGTGTTTGTAGGAAAACAATAGCTAACAAAAGGGTACGGAGATGTATGTATGGTGTGAACCGGGTGGGCGAAGCCGTGTGTGATGGTCGAAGTTGTGTGGAGAAAATATGGAGAGTGAAGAGTGGAGAGGGCTTCAAGTATTTTTCTCAAGTTTGAGAAGTAGGTTTAGATGTACTGTGAATGATAAATGAAGCCTATTTATAGGAGCCTTAGATGCTAGGGTTTGGTAGAGAATAAAACGCTTATTAGGAAGGAATTTATTCTTTACCCAAATTCGTAGAGACTGAGTCCATTAAAGATTTGATTGGGATCCAAATCTCCTAATTTGATGATTATTATATCTCTTTATTAGGATAATATCTTAATTAAATTAAATAAAAATAATGTCCTATAATTAAGATATTATCCCTATTAATTAATTGGCCAAATAAATTGGTTCAATTAATTAATTTAGTGGATAATCTTCTTTTTCACGTGGCGTGCTGGGATTGGAGACTAAAATATTTGCTCCCACAAATGCCCCCCAGCTTCTGCATGGCTCTTGTGCGACATGTAGGAGATGAAATTATTTTTCGAACTCTCCAAGATGGAGACATCCATGCCGTGCCAATCAATGGCAAATGATTAAAGAAGTTCTATCCAACTATGTGGGATTCACAGGTAGTACAAACAGACCCTGGAATTGAAGGAGAAAAGGATGGAATTGCTATTTGATTTTTCATTCAAATTTGTACAAGAATTTTACTTTTAGAATGTGTGTTTCATTTCTACATTCTTTTATTTTATCTAGTTAGAAGAAAATGAAAATACAAAGATTCCACAAAATAATTAGGATTTTTATTTAAATATAGTCATTTGCTATGACTAAGTTTTATTACATTTTGGGAATTTCAAAGTCCTAATTTTTTAAGGGTCTCTTGCAATCCGGTCTTTTTGGTGGAGATCTCCTTCTGAAGGAGCACTCCCTGGTGAATATAAGCTTATGCAATCTCCAATGCTGGCTTAGAAGCTAAAACCATGTTCCGCACAAAGAAAGTGGCCTTAGTCTTGGTGCCCAGTCCATTAAGCTTGTTATGCCTCTCTCTCACCCAACCAATGCTTTTGAAGTTCTTCAATTTGTTTCTCCAGCTTATTAGCTGCAGTCTTGGTCTCCTTGTAATATGCAACCATCATGTCCAGTTCTACCTTTTGTTTTGGTAATCAACCAAGTTGGCTTCATGAGTAGCTGTGCAAAACTCGGAGGCATTGAAGAAGGGCGTGAGATCTTCATAGCGTTTCTGAAGATTGAGCACGTCTCTTATCAAGCCTAGGCTGATCTCATGTATAGGCCTGGGAGCCATGTTCTCTATGTGCAGCAGGTCTAGATCCTTCATCAATTAATCAACAGCCTCTTTGTTCTCATCCAAATCTAGCTCATTTGACTGCCAGATCTTCACTCTATCCACTGCCTCATCCACTGCCTTGGACTTAGCCTTGCCAGGAATGGATCCCAATTTCTCGAGCTTGTCCAGCTGAGCATCCAAGTCCATAGCTTCAAACTCTACCAATTCTGGATCAGCAAAGAAGGCCGTGGTGGATGAACCAGGGACAGAATGGATAGGCATCTGCAAGAAAGAAGAATTTTAGCTAGTTCCATGCTAGATTGGAATAAAAGGAAGACTAGGGCACTGTGATACTTACAGCCACAATAGGAGGCTTGAGATGACTAGTCACGACAGCTAGAACCCCAGCATCTCTATTTTCTTCCACCTGAAAAGATAGAAGCCTTAGAAGCAAGACAGAACAGATCTATAGAAACCAGATAGAATAAAGCAAGAACAGAAGTTACCTTAGGCACAGGAACAACAACAGAGTGTTATGCCTCTACTTCATGCTCTAGAACAACAGTAGAATGTTCTGAGCTTGTAGGCTCTGCCCTTTGAGCTTCATACTGCTTCTTGGCCAGTTCAATACTCTTTGCTATCACTTTAGCAGGAATCTCCTCCTACAAATGAATAGAAGTCAAGATTAGAAGAAAACCATATGCAAAATGAATCTTGTTAAGGAATTGGTAACAAAATCTCACTTCTTCCTCTACCTTTTTGCTTTTCTTTTTGTCCCCGTGGAGATATCTTTTTCTTTTTCTTGCTCCGCGGCTTCAAAAGCTTCTCTCAACTCTTCATCAGTCCTAGAGGTTTCAGTAGGAATTGCTTCAGAATCTTCTGCCCCTTCAGATTCCACCATAGGCCTCTTCCTAAGTCTTTTTGACCTAGTAAAAGGAGAAATAGGACTTTTAGCTGCAAAGAACAAAAGATAAAATATTAGAACTGCACATAACAGAATCAAGGAAAGTCCCATTTTTAAATCTACCTAAGGTTTCAGTGGACAACACTATCTGAGTGGAGCACCTATTTTCTCTTGTTCCTTCTAGTAGCGGAGTGGCCTCAACAATTGTCTGTTCTGCGAGTTTCATACTCATCCTCTTCATCCCTAAAAGAAAGCTCCAGGTTTCCAGCGGCTATGATAGAAGTAACTGCACAGAAAAGAAAGATTTAGAAAGCAATCCAGCAGAAAAAGATAGAAAGACAGAATTGAAACTTACCAATCACTTCTCCAGCCTGAACATCTTGTCCCCCAAGGTTCCTTGTCATAGAGGGATCTGATACAAACAGACAAAACAGAGTTTTAAACATTAGCACTAGGGCAGAATGAGGTAATCACTGACAGAATGGAGCAAAAAGAGGCAGAATTGAGAATCTACCTTCAATCACTTGGGCATTAATATCCTTAATCATCTGCACCATGAATTGTTTGGCTTATGCCCCTGCGTAAATGGTCCAAGAGTCCCAACCATCAAAAGCACCTTGGTGGCAGAACTAGAAGTAGGCAGACCATGGAATCTGGCCTTCCACCAAGCATCAAAATCAGTAGAATTGCAAGAATTAGGCTCCTAGGATGGATAGAGAGCATCCACGCTGTTGTTTATCTTATTCACTGCACACCTACAGTCCTTGTGCACATCCAGATCATCTGAGTCTCTCCAAAAGGTGGCATGGTTGCAACTCTTGTATGACTTGAGTGGAATGAGCTTAAGGCAACCAAGTTGCCTAGCACAGTTGGAGTGATACACTTCGCCCCCAAGTGATAGTTGGGAGGCTTCCCACCTCCAAAAAGCAGGTCCATTGGTAGTGTCACACTTAGGAATTTCTTCCTGAAATTGGTTCCTGTTTCTTCTTGGCTCCTTCTCAAACAGCCTGTATCTAGGCTGGAACCATGGATACGTTCTTCTAATCACCACTTGCCATTGAGCAGCAGATCTCTTGGTACAGGCGAAAAACATTAGATACTCTTCGATGGAATCCTTGGGCACTTCACGACATCGGGGAGAGCGAACCTGGTTTTAGGCGAGAACTATATCCGAAAACCTTAGTTCTGGGAAATAGACTTGCAGCCAAATCTGGATCATCCAAAATGCACTAGGAGCAGAAAAATTCAAGGGATTCTACAGGGTGGCAGTGTTCAGATTCTCAAGCGAGCCAGAACTGTAGGTCCAAGCCCTAGCGTGGTTGTGCAGTGCTTTTACCAAGTGCTTGTATCCTAGCAGAACTACTGTGGAACGGTTGGGGAAAACGAATTTGTTCAGCTAGTACAAAAGAAACAACATGTGATGTTGATCCTTGTCCTTCTCTGTGCTGAATTTCTTCAAAAAATTGGAGAATGAGCAATTCTGGTTGATTGTGGTTAGAGAGATTGTGGGTCCGTCGCAAATCTCGCGTGGTGCTCCGGCAGAGGGGATGTGCGTCAACATGTGACGTCCTCCTTTTGGATGTGGTGCGGTTGTGCGCGGGCGTGCCAGCACGGTCTACCGTGTGTTGAGGTGATGATGAGGTTCGGGTAGAAGATGGTTTTAAATGTTGCTCTTGTTTTGCGTTCGACTCCTAATCAAACGATTGTGACCGAGTGAGGAACAAATCTCAGCCGTCAGGTTCACGGCTTGAGTTACAAGGCCGTTTAGTGGTAGTGTTGGTGGTGGGTTTTAGGCGGTGCTTCGGCGCGTTGCTCGGAGAGCGACGGTCGTATGATATATGGAGTGAATGAGGCGATAACAGGGATGGGGCTCTGGCGCCTTGAAAATCAAGGGTCGTATGATATATTGATGAATGGATTTTCCTTACAATCTACCACTACTCCTAGGAAAGCATGTAAAGGTATTGAAAGTGCATTACAGGAAAAATAAGTTGCTCCGTGGGAGGCTTTTGTTTGGTGTTGGACCCTTGAACGTGGTCTTGAGCTTAGTATTTATAGGAGGAGTCCTAGAGGGCGAATCGAGGCTGAAAAAAAGAGCTGTCTGATGGCTTGAAAATATCTGTATAGTGGAGTCTGATCGGAGCAAGTGGGTAGTCAAATCGGCATTTGGGATCGTGAAGCATGGTGGTGTGACCCCCATAAATCTCGGCAAATCTCGGTCCACCGCCCTGATCGTGGGCTCTGCACTCTTGGCCGTGGAAACGCATTTAATGCTCGATCCGTTGGGTTCAAACGTTGTCCAATTTGAGATCCGCAAATTCCTACGCGCTCGTGACGATACGAGGATCATTCTAAATCTGAATGTGGTCTCCACCAAGCCCACGCGCCGCCACACGCGCCGACCACGCGTGGGTGGCTTGATAAATTCCTAGCGGCCGGAAAAACTGTAAATCGTCGGCCCAAACTCCAAACTTAGGTAAAACACCCATTTTGGAATCACTTTTGTTCTTGGACCAACCCCAAAAAGTGGCCGAAAGTGGCCGGAAATACACTCTCAAAACCGGCTAAAACCTAGATCGAAAATCGAACGATCTACGCTTGAAATTTCTGAAATCCTACCCAACCAGCAGCTAAGTTACAAAAAATAGCTGGAAAACCATACTTCACTCTTCCGATTTGGTGGTCGAATGACGGAGATCGAAAGGTTGGAAGTTTTGTCCAACCGGCGAGATCTCGGACGTTTTCCGGCGAAAACCAGTTGTTCCACGGCGGGGACCGGTCGAAAAGGAAGAGGAAGCGGAGGTGGTTCGATCGGGTCCGGTCTCGTCGGCCGGAGTGGAGGGTGGTGGTGGTTATGGAGGTTTGAAGGGTGGCGGCTGGAGCAAAAATTCGAAGGGGAGAAGGGTTCTGCGCGGGAGAGAGAAATAGGGTTTAAAAAAAAAATCATGATTTCCAAAATTAACCTTTTGCCCCTTGAAGTATTTTGATCGTGTTTTCTTCGTTACAACTCTGATTCGAGTCTACTCCGTGTCTACGGACTTATTTCGTCGCGCTCTACGCAACGGTGCAAGTGGAATGGTCAAGGGTAAAATTGTCTTTTCTCCTTAATAAACTAATAGTTAAATATTAATTAAGGTTTGGGTTGTTACAATCTACCCCCTTATATAAATTTCATCCTCGAAATTTACATATCTGTCACTCGAAGAGGTAAGGGTACTGCTCTCTCATTTGGTCCTCGGTTTCCCATGTAGCCTCTTCCACATTATGACTTCTCCACAAAACCTTCACAAGTGGGATCTCTCTCGAACGAAACACTTGCGTCTTCCAATCCAGAATCAGAGCTGGTTGCTCCACATAAGTTAAATCTTCTTCCAATTCTATTGGTTGTTCCTCCAAAACATGTGAGGGATCAGAAATATACTTACTAAGCATGGAAACATGAAATACATCGTGCAACCGGGAAAGATCTGAAGGCAAAACAAGCCTGTAAGCTACTAGGCCCACACGCTCCACGATCTCATATGGCCCAATATAGCGAGGACTTAGTTTTCCCTGCCTCCCAAATCTCATTACGCCCTTCCAAGGCGATAGCTTCAGAAATACCCAATCACCAACCTCAAACTGAAGGTCTTTCTTTCTATTATCCGCATAACTCTTTTGTCGGTCCTGGGCTGCCTTGAGTCGTTCTCTAATTATTTTCACTTGTTCCTTTGTCCGTTCAACATCATCAGACACTTCCAATCTATGCTCACCCACTTCATCCCAATAAAATGGAGTTCTACACTATTTCCCATACAAGGCATCAAATGGAGACATCTTGATACTCGCTTGGTAACTGTTATTATATGCAAACTCCATAAGTGGTAATTTCTCATCCCAGTCACCTCGAAACTGCAGTGCACAAGCTCTCAACATATCTTCCAAAGTCTGTATTGTCCTCTCAGATTGACCATCCATCTGGGGGTGAAATGCAGATACTAAACAACAATTGGGTTCCAAAGCTTCATTTAGCTTCGCCCAAAAACGGGAGGTAAACCGTGGATCTCTATATGAAATAATAGATACTGGCACCCCATGAAGTCTCACTATCTCGTCTATGAAAATCTTGGCCAACTTATTCAGTGTATAGTTTGCTCTTACTGGTAGAAAATGAGCTGATTTGGTGAGTCGATCCACGATTACCCAAACTCCATCATGCTTATTCTGTGTTCGGGGGAGCTTGAACACAAAATCCATGGTAATACTTTCCCACTTCCATTCAGGAATCGGAAGTGGTTGTAACAACCCTGATGGTTTCTGCCGTTCAGCTTTCACTTGCTGGCAAATTAAGCACTTACTGACATATTCTGCTATCTCTTTCTTCATAAAAGGCCACCAATAATGCTCTCTCAAAGTATGGTACATTTTAGTACTTCTAGGATGCATTGCAAAAGGTGAACCATGAGCCTCCTCAAGAATTTCCCTTTTTAAAACTTCATCATTAAGGACATATAACCCGGTACCCACCATTAAAGCTCCATCACTTCTTACTGAATAATCAGTTCTGTCGCCATTCTCCACCTCTGATCTCAACGTGCAAATCAAAGGGTCCTGTAACTGAGCGACGACTATTCGCTCAACTAGCATTGGTCTTACATAGAGAGTAGCTAATAGTGCTCCCTGATCATCCACGCCTAGCTCAACTCTGAGCTTCCTCATTTCCACTATTAATGGCAAATACCTCCCTCGAAAATAAGCGATAGATCCCGAAGATTTTCTGTTGAGTGCATCAGCTACAACATTAGCTCTTCTTGGGTGATGCTCAATGGTACAATCATAGTCTTTAATCAACTCTAGCCATCTCATTTGCCTCAAATTCAATTCTTTCTTGGTGAAAAAATACTTTAAACTCTTGTGATCCGTAAAAATCTGGGACGTTTCCCTGTAAAGATAATGTCGCCAAATCTTTAAGGCAAAAACCACTACAGCTAATTCCAGATCATGAACCTGATAATTCAACTCATGCTTCTTCAGTTGCCTAGAAGCATAAGCGATTACTCTACCATGCTGCATTAGCACACAACCAAGTCCTTGTTGAGATGCATCACTGTAGATAACGAAGTTCCCACTATCATCCGGAAGTGCCAAAACCGGAGTAGTGGTCAACATGGTCTTGAGTTCATTGAAGCTCTCCTCACGCTCATCTGACCATTCCAACTTCACTTCTTTCCTTGTCAAACGAGTGAGAGGCGCTGCTATAGCCGAAAAAACTTCCACAAAGCAACGGTAATACCCGGCTAACCCAAGGAAACTCCATACTTCAATAACACTAGTTGGTTGTGGCCAATTCACTACTGCTTCAATCTTCTGGGGATCTACATAAATACCTTCTGCAGAGATCACGTGCCCCAAGAAACTAACTCTGTCCAACCAGAACGACACTTGCTGAATTTAGCATATAACTGCCTCCTTCTCGAGTCTTGGCTGACAATTTCTAAGTGCTTCATATGTGCCTTCTGACTCTTAGAATACACCAGAATGTCATCTATGAATATAATCACAAAGCGATCCAAGTAACGTCGGAACACCCTGTTCATGAGATCCATAAACGCAGCTGGTGCATTCGTTAATCCAAATGGCATCACCAGGAACTCATAGTGCCCATATCTCGTTCGGAAAGCTGTCTTAGGCACATCCTCCTCTTTAATCCGTAACTGATGATACCCAGATCTCAAATCAATCTTAGAGAATACCTTGGCACCCTTTAACTGATCAAATAGATCATCAATGCGAGGCAATGGAGACTTATTCCGTACTGTGACCTTGTTCAGTTGCCTGTAGTCAATGCATAATCTCATGGTGCCATCCTTCTTCTTAACAAATAACACTAGAGCACCCCAAGGAGAAAAACTAGGTCAGATGAAACCCTTATCTACCAGCTCCTGCAACTGAATCTTTAATTCCCTCAACTTTGCTGGTACCATTCTGTATGGTGCTTGAGAAATAGGATTCGTTCCTGGAACGAGCTCCATGGTGAACTCGATCTCCCGATGAGGAGGTAACCTAGGAAGATCTTCAGGGAATACATCCGAAAATTCCTGTACCACTGGAATATCTTCCAATCTCAGCCCATTATCTATGGTATCAATCACATGTGCTAAATATCCGGAGCAACCCTTTCTGAGCAACCGTTTTGCCATTATAGCTGAAATGAAGCAAGATGGAAGCACTCTACGTTCGCCACAAAATGTCACTTCAGGTCGTCTGGGATTACGAAAAACAACCTCTTTTCAGAAGCAATCTACTGAGGCATGATGTTTAGCTAACCAATCCATCCTTAGAATGACATCCAAGTCAACCATTTCTAAGGGAATCAAATCTGCCTCCAAAATTATGTCTCCCACTAACACTGTACTATCTCGATACACTATACTTACCTTAAAAATCTCTCCTGTAGGTACAGAGATCGCCAGTTCGTTTCGTAGGGCTGAAAGTCTTACGTTAGCATTGTGGGCAAAACTAGGTGTGATAAATGAGTGTGTAGCCCCAGGGTCAATCAAAACTCTAGCAGGGATTCCAAAACTTGTAAAATACCTATGATCACGTCGGTGACGCATGTGCCTCATCTTTGGGACATATTGTACACTCTGCTGTAGCACAGGAACGCGTCCACCACGTCCCCTCTGCGACTACCACCTCGGTAGCAACAGTGCAGGCCCCAGCGGACGAGGTTCCCTGGCTGGTGTCCCCTAAGATCTACCAGTGCCCGTCCCCATGAGTCGATGCAGCTGTAGTCTCTCCACCATGCAGTATCAGGCACTCCCTTAGAAAATGTCCAAACTGACCACAATGGAAACAACCGTAGTGCCTTGTCGGCAAGTCCCATGATGATACCTACCACACTCAAGGCCTGTGGGATTCCTCCCGCCAATCTCGCAGTGTCTCCCGAACCTCTAGCTATACTACCCAGGCGATTCCCGTAGGCGCCACTCTGGTTGGAACCTCCACTAGAACTATATCCAGGTCGGAAACCTCCATAACTGCGGCCACTAGATGACCCAGAGCTATAACTGCCTCTCTTGGATGGGACCACCCATATCAACTGTCTCCTCCGAGGTTTACCCCGTGCTCTGACCATCATTTGGCTGCTCTCTATCTGTGAAGCAGACATCACCAAATCACCAAAATTAGTCAACCGCTGACTGATCACAATATCTCGAATTGAGGCCTTAAACCCTCTAGTAAACAGTTGGCACTTCTTGTTTTCATCCTCTACTAGTGGGATACAATACTTAGACAACTCATTGAACTTTTTCTCATACTCAAGCACTGTCCTTGCCCCCTGTTCCAACTGCAGAAATTCCTCCATTTTCAAATTTTGGTAAGCTGTGGATAATACTAACTGCATCAAATGCAGCTCGGACCAATTGCCATGTAATGGCAACCGGATTTTGATATCTCCTTTTAACAGACTCCCACCAATATCTAGCATTCTGACCAAAAGAAAGTGGTCGAGTCACCTGCGGTTTTGTGGAACGCAGCCATCACCTCCATGATCCGCTCCATCCTCTCTATCCACTCCTCAGCCACTGCTGGATCACCATCACCATCAAAATTTGTGGCCCCAATCCTCTTAGCTTGATCAACATATCCCAGGGAAGGATCTCTAGACTGCCATGTCCTGGATAGAGCCTGAGTCAACAACTCCAAAGTCTGCTGGAAGTTAGGATCTCCTTGCATATTGGGCATGGCAGTGCGGCTGATGGACCTCCAACAAAGACGCCCTCATTTCGGTACCTTTGCAGGATATGGAATTCCTCTTGCTCGGGAGGATTCGTCCCTGATTGGGACGATGTCGGTCCCTCTACGGAAGCCACCACGTTTAGGGCCCATGCTTCTTGTCACAAGAAGCAGATGTTGATAAAATTGGGATGCACAAAGTCACGAGTCTACAAGAAGTTAAACCTAAAGCTCGATACCAAGTTGGGACTCGACCCAAATTCCACTTTGGAATCCGAGCGAACCACATGCGTGATCGACACTGGCGAGTGCGAGCACAAATGACCTTGTTGCCCTTTCAGGTTGACTTCTACCGAAAATTCGGCAGAGTTTCCCTGTAAATCAAACATTCCCAAAATTAGACCTGTCAACAAACACAAAAATATACACCAACTGCCAGTATACATAAATAAGTATGTTCCAACAGTTAAATACATCCAAGGGCGACTTCAGAGCAACTATACAGGTTAATTTATCAAGGAAATGATCAACTTGTGAACCAAGAACCCTACATCAAATTGAGGAAAAGCGGGAAGCGAAAAATGCCCTGTGGTGGCTCGCGAATGCACGTCTACAACAGCAAAACATTAAAAAGGTGAGTGGACCCAAAAACAAAGTTTAGAAAATAGATATGAACATACTAACCCCACTGTAAAAACGGTTAGTCAAAACTAAATCATTCTCTTAATCATATACGTACTGAAATCAATGCACTCATATATTTATAAATATATACCAATCATACTCATGGTCATCTTAAACTCTTAAAAGCACTTAAATCAGTTTAAAACTACCACCTAGGTGTACCCCTGTATTTCCGTCAATTCTTGATATCCGTCAATTACTGTTATGACGTCAATTCCCCTAGTAGGTCTCGGTGGCACTAGGTCAATCCGAGCCGCATAACCGCAGGATTCGGGGACCGTCGCCAACTGATCCGCATTCACGGCTCCGCATGAGTCGGGTACCATAGAACTCATGGGGCAACTGTCAAGCATGCTGACTAAACCGAAGGCAACTAATATAATCCGAAGGCAACATATTTACCGAAGGCAACCTGGATGTCCGTGGACATCGTCATATCTGAAGGCAACATGTGAATCTCTGGGTACCTAAGGTGGCTTAAGAAAATATATATAGTTTCTGAAAAATATGGTGAATAACTGAATTTATGTTAAATCTAGAACTCTGCTGCGTATAAATCATAATATTTAAAATCTCATATCAATTTATAAATCACTAATATGTGAATAAAACTTATTCAAGGTCAAATACTGTAACTGAATTGCATAAATTCATTTCTAAAAACAAAGAGTCCACTCACGACTAGTCCGTGCTCACTAGACCTTTTGAAGGTCCCTCCTGCGGGTCAACTGGTGCCCGAGCGCCTGATTCAAATACCAAAATAATATATATTAATAAAACTGCTCGGTAAGAATATTTAAATAACAACCCTGACCCCCGTCTCCTAGAAGTGCGTGCATCCAATTAAGGTTATTTCTATGCCCACATTAACGTTCCTTTAATCCTAGGGCACAAGTCCCGTGAGTCTGGTCTCGATTGGATAGTTGGATTGGTCACAATCGCGCGATCAACGGTTCTTAAAGCCTTAACCCTAGGGTTCGCGATTTCGGAGTATTTGGGATTCCGATTCACGATCCGTCTAATCCCAAGCGATCCTGGAGCTATATAGATTAACATATCTGAAAATTGTTACGATCCAACGGTTCCATTGTATTGAACCCAGAAATCACACAAGATGTGAGATCCGTTCAGGGTTCAAACGTTGTCCAAACTGAGATCCTGGAATTCCTACGAGCTTGTGACGATAAGAGGATCATTCTAAAACTGAATGTGATCTCCACCAAACTGCCCACGCACCGCCACATGCGCCGACAATGCGTGGGTGGCTTGATAAATTCCTAGCGGGGAAAAACTGTAAATCGTCGGCCCAAACTCCAAACTTAGGTAAAACACCCATTTTGGAATCACTTTTGTTCTTGGACCAACCCCAAAAGTGGCGAAGTGGCCGAAACACGCTCTCAAAACCGGCTGAAACCTAGATCGAAAATCGAACAATCTACGCTGAAATTTAGAAATCCTACCCAACCAGCTAAGTTCGAAAAATAGGTGGAAAACCATACATCACTCGTCCGATTTGGTGGCGAGTGACGGAAGATCAGCTTGGAAGTTTTGTCCAAATCGGCGAGATCTCGGACGTTTCTGGCGAAGACCAGCGGTTCCACAGGCGAGGGTGGTCGGAAAAGGAAGAGGAAGCAGAGGTGGTTCGATCGGTCTGGTCTCGTCGGGAGTGGAGGGTGATGGTGGTTATGGAGGTTTGAAGGGTGGCGGCTGGAGCAAAAATTTGAAGGGGAGGAGGGTTCTGCACGACAAGAGAGAGAAAAGAGGGTTTTAAAAAAATTCTTGATTTTCAAAATTACCCTTTTGCCCCTTGCAGTATTTTGACCGTGTTTTCTTCGTTACAATTCCGATTCGAGTCTACTCCGTGTCTACGGACTCGTTTCGTCGTGCTCTACGCAACGGTGCAAGTGGAATGGTCAAATTCTTCTCTGGTCAAAAGTTAAATTTCCTTTAATAACATAGTCCAAGGGCAAAATTGTCTTTTCTCCTTAATAAACTAATAGTTAAATATTAATTAAGGTTTGGGTTGTTACAAAAATGGCGTTGCAGACAATTCCAAATATCACGGACATAATCATAATCAACGTTGAGATGAAGGATAGATTCTGTAAGTGTGCTAGTCATGTAGCTGACAATAAGTTGGTTTTGTTGACAACACTGGTCATATTCGAGGTTAGATTTGTGAGTAGGGATGGTGGTGGTGGTTTCTTGATCAGTGGTGGAAAGGGAGATAGTGGAAGGAGTTAAGGATGAGAGCCATCGATAAATTTCCAGAGACCATGGCCAACAAGGAAGGGTTTTATTTGACGGAACCAAATGAGATAGTTGGAGTAGGAGAGTTTGATGAAGTGAGAGGAGTTGGGGCTAGGAAGAGACGATAGGGAGGATGAGGAAGATGAATAAGACGCCATTCGGTAAGACAAGGAGTGAGAGCGAAGTAGAGAGGACAAGATCGGTAGGAATAAAGTCCTAGGGTTAGGCTGGTACCATGTAGACAATGTATTTCCTCTTGTATTAATCAATTGTATATTGTACATATTTATATGGGTAAAATAGGTCTAAAGGGATTTGCCAACATTACAGCCGTGTATTATAGGAAACTAATTACTAGGGGGAGAATTTGGGATTGATAGGATTGCTTGTTGTAGAAGGAGAGGATCACAGGACATGATCGTTGGCAAGAGAGCAGAGAGAATGATTTTTTTAATTTTTTTTAATTTTTTATAAATGAGTCTATATATCTAATAAATATTTTATATGAATTTCCCAATTTGCCCTTAATTTTGACAGAAAATTTAACCAAATTGATGAAAAGACCAATGATGTAACAAAATATCTAATTGAAGGACAACCATAACAATTTTTAGAGTTAAGGGACAAAAAGTAAAGTCAGTACTTAGTTGAGGGACCATTGCCACATTTTAGCCTAAATAAAATGAAAGTTGATCTCCCTAAATTCTAATGAAGTAGAAGTCCACAACGACGTCCACAACGAATTCGATCCCATAACTATGCTAAACTTTGTCCCCTTTAATATCAAAATCTCTCCTATTTCTCTACCCCCCAAATCACCCAAAAGAACAATAATCTTCTATGGAAAATCACTTCTCCATATAATTACTTAAAGTGATTCTGGGGAGAAGTAGAGCGTGGAGATCCTTCTCCCTAAAAATAATTATGGCCCTTCCAGAATCACTCCTAAATGCACCCTTAATTATCTAATGGATGTCAGTTGGGCATGCCAGTGAGCCCCACCTTGCACCCAAGTTCAAATTTCCTCCCCTCCCCTCGGCAACCACACAAAAGTAGACTAATAGTTTAGATTGCCGTTTGTATTAAAAAAGAAACACAAATGACCAAGTTGTGTGCTTCGCTGTCTTTTTTTCATAATAGATTTCCATTGCAACATTTAAAAAAGTGGCAAATGATCAAAACACCTATAAGGAGAGCAAGATTTTTTTAAAGCCAGTTAATAATTTTTGTACAACATAAATTGGGAACAACATGTCAAATAATAAAGACACATAAGTCCCAAAACAAACTTCACATATTTATTTCTTTACCAAAATATTCCTTGTCAATTATTTGTTTTAGTTTAGTGGTGCATGTGTTTTCATTTTTCCTTTGTATGTGTTGATGTTATAGAACATTTAGTTTTTCCTTTATAAATAGAGGCATTTGGTAAGAAGAGGAACGTCTGAGAAGAACAACTTGTGGTGTTATTTAGTTGTCAATAAGAACACTCATACATCCACCAAAACATTCTTTCTCAATTAATTTTTTTAGCTTAGTGGTGCATGTTGCACATTTATTTGTCATTTATTTGCATATGTTCTTTCTCATTTGTTGAATGTGTAAAACCAGGCCCTAAGCTCAAAAGGCCTACAAAGAGGGGGTGAAGTAGGCTATGGGACAATAACCTAATTTTTTTTTAAAAAAATAAGTTCTTTAAAGGCACACAAGCACAACACACAAACAATTTCATGGTTAATAAATTAAAACTTGTAACAGCGGAATGTAAATAACACAAAAGAATTGTTGACCCATAAAACCTAGAAGGGTGAAAAATTGAGGGCACCAAGCTATGAGAGATCCAGTCTACTCAATTAAGAAATACAAGAAAAATGAAAGAAGACTTAGCTCAATCTATCACCTATAGGCAGTTACAATCCAACCTTTCAGCAAGCACCTTTTCTTTATCTCTTAGCAGCAAATCCTCTCAAGAGCACCAAGCTCAAGTTGCATGTAGTTTGATGTATGAAGTGAGTTATGGTTTTATTGATCCATCTATCTCAATCACAAAGTATGATTGAGCTAAACAAATGAAACCTAAGTGTTGTAAAGATTAAACTAAAAGCAATGAATCATGAAGCATATAGTTTAAATCAAAATAACACAAAAGAAACAATGAAACTTTCAACCGAAATCTATGTGAATGTACTTGGAGGACATTTATGTGTATGCAATTATACTCATACTCTCAAGCATTCAATAATGACTGAAATAATAAAAATTGTTCTTGAATGCTCAATAGCAAATTAGAATTGTTTTTCAAAAAACTATAAACATGACTGCATAAGATTTTAAGTGTATGTGCAGTTTCTGTTTTTCCTTCATGAATGAATGGTCTGCTTCATATTTCAATGGAAAGTGCAACACCTATTTTCCTACATAGTCACGTTTGATCATGGAAGTTTTGTTTAAATAGACTTTGATGAAAACAAGTTTCAAAGAGGAAAGATTAAACGCTCTGATCAAGAGAATAAAATAAGAAGGTATATGCAATCTGCATATCCAGTAATTGAGAGTATGGAGTAAAATATTATAAAATAATATTGTTGGTTCAAGATAAATAACAGGTTGTCGGAAACAACCGTTTGAAATAAAGAACCATGAGCCATAATGAAAGAATAGAAGCAACCCGTGCTTTTGTCAGATGCACGTGAAATAAAGGCTTGCACAAAAGAATGGTTGAAGAGAATGTGCAAATGACTTTAAAAACAATTTCTTTTTTTTAAAACAACCTTCAAGAAAAAGCAATATAGAACCATGAGACACAATGAATAAAACACACGCAAGTACAAATGCAAAAGTGAATGATATAATAATTTCATAAACAACCAAGTGGGTTATGGGGCCATGATCCACAAAGAATAAAGAGAGGAAAGCTTTCTCTTTGAAAACAGCCGCAAGGAACATGGGAGGACAACGGGTAGCCACAAGGTGGCCCATGCACCGCCTGCAACGGTGGGTGTCTTGAGAAATTTCGGCAACGGAAAATCTCCAAATCACCAGTCCGCCCTATATTAACACAATCAGACTAGCAAAGGGAGCAAGTTTTGTTCTCGAACCTCGGCCAAAAAGTGGCTAGAACTAGGTGAATGGCGGCCAAACCCATGAGGATTTGGGCGGAGCTTTTCAAGCTTAAGCCAGCCTCTATGGCAAATCATGGTGTCGCGCAACCTAGGGGAAAGGAAGAGGGAGAGGAGACGAACCTGAACTAGGTGGTGGAGCAGCCTAAGGTGGCGGAAGCGTTGGCGATGGTGGAAGTTTCAGAGTGAAACTTCATAAGGGGTGGGTTAAGTAGAGGACGAAGAGATGGATATTTTGGGACTGATCTCGTCTAAAACTTTCGTCATACTGTGACGAAATCATCGTTCAACCGGCTGGCCTTGCGGAGAGAGAGAAAAGTGAGAGAAAAATAGCTGACCATATCTTTTTAAAGTTTGGACTTTGCAAAAATTACGGTTACGCCACTTCTTTGTTTTAAATCGAAATTGAGCCTACCGCCTATCTATGAGCTCATATTCACGAGCTCTACGCAACGGTGCTACTCAATTCCCCAAATTCTTTTTTGAACAAAAAGTGACTAAAGTACCCCTACTTCCAAGGGCAAAAAAGTAATTCCACAATTAAATAAGTAAATAAAAATAATTTGTTGGGTTGGGGTGTTACCTACCCAACTATCTCATTAAATGCCAACTGCACCAATTGTCCAATAAATGCTTTTGGTGGACTATTCTTCTCAGTCTCTTCATGTTAAGCTTCAGTTTTGTTCCTCTTTATGAGGTCCCAAGCTAATTTGTCTCCCATCTTCTATTGATATATGCTATCATGTGTGGCTGCTCTTATGTGAAGTACATGGCTACATGAATGTGCACACATGACTCATTAAATATTATAACAACCAATTTTATGTGAACTTGGTTTAGTGTGTGGTCCCCAATTTGTTTTTACTAAGTTTTGCAATCCGAGAATTAGTTTAGTTTCTATCAAGAACCAGATAAGATCCATGAAATTTTTTTGTTATTGAAATCAGAGTGTTCTGCACACTGATAACTTACGTTGCACAATAAATGAATTACTTTGATGGAGACGTCTTGTGCTTAGAGCTATCTACTAAGATATAAAGTGTTTGGTAATGTAGAGTGGAGGCTAGTAAGTGAAGATGATGCCTGGGAGACCAACAACACCATTGTCTAAAATCTGAAAGAAACTTTATTCCACTCCGGGTGGTTCAAAAGTTCATGAGGAGAAAATTATAGTCATTATTCGTTTGAGGCCGCTTAACTGGAGAGAGCAAGCAATGTACGATCTTATCGTTTGGGACTGCTTGGATGAGCACACTATTGTTTCCAAGAATTCAAATCATGAGCGGCCTGCAAACCTATACACCTTTGGTATAGCTTACATCAAAAGTTTTATATTCTTCTTATGCTTTCATCGGTCTTATTATGTTACCTTTGACAACAGCATAGAAGTTTGGATTTGTGAAAATATTTTGAGTGACTGTTGAGGGGGGGGGGAAGAGAGAGGAGAGAGAATGATGAGGAATATGGGGCAATGATGAGTGATGGCTGGGAGGTCGGTGGGTGTTGTGGTGTGGGTGGCTATTGAAGAGAGGGGATTGCATATAATTATTTTTTGCAGCATCCATGCTCATGCTTAGAAGATTGATGGGTTGGTTTGTGTAGGTACAAGAAGGAAAGTCGAAAAAGGAATTGAAGGGTTGGCCTAAAGCTTTAATTGGAGTGACAATAGAGCTCCTTTCATGGAGCTCCTTTCATTTGTAGAGATAAGGAGATAGAGGGAGCTAGTGGGAGGAGAGAAGGTAATTTTGCCCTTGCATGCACGCAACACATGTGTCTTAACTGACGAAATGGGCCAATTGGACTTGATTTTCACATGAAGCAAAGTGTGATGACCAAAATTGGAAAATTGAAATTTTGTTGACCAAAAGTAAATTCGACTTGATCAAAACTGTAATTACCTCAAAAGAAAAAGAATTGGACTTAGGCCCAAACCGGCCGAACCAAACCGTCTTAAATTGGTTTGGTTTGGTTTGGTTTCCTCCATGATTTTTGTCAAAACTGAATTAAACCAAACTATTATATTGTAATTTGTTCGAGTGCAGTTTCGTGGTAAAATCAATCCAATCTCAACTATGCCTACCCCTAGTTCATTGGGCATATGACTTAAAATTGCACTACACAATGTAGTGGTGGGCATTCAAACCATAAAACCGAGCTGAATTGGGCCAAAAAAATATTTAAAAAACTTGGGTCCAGTTCTAGTTCTAGATCTTGTAATGAAAAAATTGTATCATACCAAACCAGATCGACTTTGTAATTTTTAATTTTTTAATAAAATATTTAACTCCAATGCTAAATTTCTAAGCCCATAACTAATATTTCCCCAAGCCAACTCCAAATTACCTTCCGGTGTGGTCTAGTTTGCCTATAAGTCGATTTTTTTTGGTCGAAATCAAACCAAATCAGACCAGAAAAATAGTGCCAGTTTCGGTTTCAATTTGGAGTAAGAATCAAACCGAATCAGACCATGTCCACCCCTAATTTTTACAAGAGTGCTGCTAAATGAACCTTAAAATTAACTTAGTACCCCTACTACCAAATTATTTATTGAATGACTAATTTACCCTAATATAAAATGACCAAAAAAGATATGTTGAATTGTGAAACAAATATAATTTTAATAAGTACACCATACTCACCATATCCAACCCTAATCAAATATATTACTTGACAACGCAGCGAGCATTAACGTTGGCGCAAAGAGGTATCATTGAATGTTCATTCCTTTGCCCATTCCTTTGCCGACCAATAGCCCTCCATTGTTGCCCAACAACTCCATTAGAGATGAAGGTTAAGGAAATTATTAAGAGACCAAATCTGAAAGTGGAAGACCATCTAACTATTCATAACAATTATTGAAGATATTAGTTGGATCTAAAGTTTCAAATATAAGAAGGCATTTGTGAATTAGTTTCCATTTGAATCAAGTTTGCAGTAGCTATTAGACCAATATGGCTTGCTGTTGAACCAGTTTGAACAAATTCGTTATTTGAAGACTAAATCAAAACCCCATTGAGATGAGAAAAGAACAAAAAGGGAATTTGCATAACCAAAAAAACCCAGATTTGTTCAAATTGACTCCTTTTAATGTGAAGAACAAAAGCTTTAGAAGAAATTAAAATATAACGTGGCAAATGAGATGTGATATAGCATATTAGGGTGTACAAAAGGTATTTTGTGTAGTTAAATAGAGTGTATTTAGTTAATTTTACATTTTGATTTAAATAAAAGGGTATAATTAGATCATATGGTGTACTCAATTAATTTTAAGGTTCGTTTAGCGTAACTCTTTTTATAATTGCGCATTAAAAATGGCACATTTTAAAAATTGTTAATTTCATTTAATTTAAAAATATTTTTCTTTCATTTTCTTTCTTTCAACCTTGCGCGCCTTAAAACCATACAAGCGGATAAAGTCTGCCCTCTCTCTCTCTCTCTCTCTCTCTCTCACCAGCGAGTGAAGCGGCCACAGTGATACAAGCGAGAAATGTTGGCAAACCCTAACAATGTCAGATTGCACTGCCCTAAGCCCTCCCAATTCCTGCACCCACAAAGGCCCAAATGTTTTCTCTTCCCAAACTGCCCTCGTTCCCCCTGCTTCACCAGCAAGTCCAAGTTTTGCAATTTGTCCCTGCTTCTGCCCCGAAAGAGTGGCAAGGGGTTTGGCATCAGAGCTTTGGCCGAGCCCGGAGTTTCAACGAACGGTCCTCAGGGCTACCCTCCGCCATACTCTGTCAAAATCCCTGTTGGTGATAGACATGTGAGTGGTGTTTTGAGAAATTTGGTTTAGTTTCAACTTTGAAGGAATGCATTATATTATAATTGGGATTTATCTTTATCACTTTGTTTCTTCTTATGTATAGAGAAACTTTGGATAGGATTTGTATCAAGTGCAGGGAATAAGTAATTCCAAATTATTTGAAATCGGTTTTAAAACTAACTATATATTGTGCTGGAAGCTTTTGTAGAAACTCAGTTACGTCGTTACTGTTACAGTTAATCATAGCCGAAAAGAATGAGATATTGAAAACGGAGTAGAATAGGATGGCAAACCAATTTTCAGAAAAATGTTTTGGTGTGCAAAACTTGTAAATGAAACAAATTTAGAATGGGAAAAAACACAGTGGGTCTTGCTGATCATTTCAAGCTAGTGTCAGAAAAACCTAATCCTGTTACTTCGCATTGTTAGATTATTTTCTTTTGAGCTATTTTATCTCTTTTCAAAGGGCTCTTATCGTGTGTTCCACTCATAGGCACCTGGCATATGCAGTGCTTTCCAGAAAAATTAATTTCTGCAAAACGCAATTAGATTAATTCCTAGTATATGGAACATTCCTTTGGACTGAAAGGTGATATAAAAAGAAAAACATAAGTTTTTACTGAACGAAGTTCTAATAGTTCTGTACACCTTTTTGGAAGTGTTAACAAGGCCCTTAGTTTCCAGAAAGGATGTTTAGCAGTTCAATTAAATTGTGTTGAGAATTGTTTCATAGGTACTTGTTTATTAGAAAAAAGATATGCTAAATTAAGCTCGGTTGTATCATCATGTAATATTTTGTTTTGGAATCATTACAGATTTTGGTTGAGACAGGTCATATTGGGAGACAAGCCAGTGCCTCTGTTACAGTGACAGACGGAGAAACCGTAAGTTATGGTTGTGTGCCTGAATAAAATGGTTCCTTTTCTGGTGTTATACTATTTCCCTACAGTTTTTTCTTATTTTTTTGATTTTTAGTAATTGCTTTTATATACAAGCAAGAGTGATTAAACAAGGGTTGGGATGTCGACTGACCCTGAAAATGTCCGTCAACATTTTAGAATTTGTCGTTGACATCTCAGAAAAATGTTGGTGACATGTAAATTAGATCAATTCTATAAATTAGATCTTGATTTAAGTCAACCACCTTAACCTAGGGCTGCATTTCTAATAATCTGGCTATATTGATGACATGTATGAAAGACAAAGGTTTGTGAACGTTAGGATGCAATGAACATGTGTGAAAACTAAAGGCAAGAGTTCTTTAAAAATCAAGTTGAGCACTCAAAGTAGTTTGAGAATCAAATTTGAAAGGCTCATGAGCTTTGCAAAAAGGTTTGCACAAAATCTCTTTTTGAGTCTTCCAGTTGAAGGTGCAAAGTTTTCTCTAAAATTTTGCAAACTATATATTTGCATGGTCAGACAAGGTTTTACAAACCCAGGGTAACCTCCCAAGCCTAAAACAAGTAAGTTTGAACAACTTAAATTGAATAAGAAACTTCAAAATTAAAAATCTTGATTTTAGAAAATTTCTTGAAGCAATCTCATTCGGTCAATATACTATCTACGGATCTTGACTTGAAAGCCACTAACTTTGTAGTTTTTAAAATCATTTGGAAAAATTTTCAAGCACACATTATTAAATCCAGCCTCGTCTGCTGGAGATTTGCAAAACAATTGATTCTACCCAGAAAATCAACTTTATCTAATTTCCAAACATTTTTTACTTTAAAGCCATGCAATCAATAATGCATTGTCATGTAAATGTGGAAGTCTAACACCCTAGAATTGCTGATGTTAGTATTTTAAGTCCCCTAGCTACCAAAGTCAAGTCAGATATGGGAGCTTATTGAAATTCTCATTGCTTAAACCATATAAAGCAACTTGAGTAGCCTTTGTTCCATCTTGACTAGATTTAACCAGACACAGACTCAATGTTGGCTAAGGAAATGCCAAATGCCAACATAGAAACATGGACTTAGTACCAGTTAGTGTTATTGCTTTGGATTCAAAATGGGCTTGGCTTTCTTTCTGTATTGAAAAAAGGCCTATATTTTGCATTGGGCCAAGTTAAAATGGGCATGTGTCTTTCTTTTAAAAAATTGTTTTATCTAACAAACTTCAGATTGGGTTGTGGCTTGCATAATGTGTGTTGACAATATATTTGGGTCAATTGGTATTTTATTTTATTTTTTGTTTTACCTATTGCTGAGCATTTTTTTATTATAAATTTTTATAGCTTATGAAATGCAGAAATGCAGGGATAAACAATGAGATACCACAATTCTGCTTATGTATCTGTCCAAAATTTTATGTACATGCACATAAATTAATTACAAGCATAATTTAGTCAGCATGCGAACTTCTTTTTACCATGTCGTATATGATTTATATACAGAAATTCTCCTATGCATCGAAGCGTTATTATCGTGCGGACGCCATGTATTTTCTACTACCCCTCTCTTCTTTCTTCCCTGTTTACAATGGCATCCGCATGATAATAACGTGTGGACATTTTGGATGAGAGATTAACTCTCTATATATAATTGAATATACTATTTGGAGAAATTAAAGTGTTGTATATATTATTGACTGATTTACTAAAGTATTCCATGATTCTTACCTATATTTCCAGTTTTCCATAATTTTGGAGTATGGATAATACGACTGATATCAATATTTTTATCCTTTACTAGCATAAATAGAGATTTCTCATCTAATAATGGAAAGCTAAAAGGTTTTGCATTGTGTTATGCAGTAAAACAGATTCTTCTTTAATAACATAAGAAACATATTTATTACAATAGCTGCTAAGAAATATTTTGATGTGTTACTTTGCATTATCACCTTTAATTCTTACTGTCATTCTTGTGGCTGAACTTAGATTTCTGCCAGTAAAGATT
The DNA here is from genome assembly GCF_029339155.1 of Prunus mume. NCBI lineage: Eukaryota > Viridiplantae > Streptophyta > Magnoliopsida > Rosales > Rosaceae > Prunus > Prunus mume. Next base: position 22,302,988 of record NC_142705.1, read on the forward strand.
TAGCAGATATATCTTTCTTTTTGTAGATCGTTTACACATCTGTTTGTTTGGCTGACGTTCCAAGTGAACCTTCGGACTTCTTCCCCCTTTCGGTACATTATCAGGAGCGCTTTTCGGCAGCAGGTCGAACTAGGTGTGTCTTGGACCTTTTTCCTGTATCTTAGTTGCTTCGACTTTTGTTGCTTGCATTTTTTTTCAATACTTTTGCATCTGTCATTCTTCCAGTGGAGGCTTTTTCAAACGAGAAGGAAGGGCGAAAGATCATGAGGTACTTACCAGTAGCAATTTAGTATTATGAACCCTTGATTCCTCTCCTGACAGCTGGAGCTGTCTTGATGAATCATAGATGTTCGGTTCAAGATGCTTATATCATGGGATTGCTATTGCATTATTTTATGAGTCTGGTTTGTTTATCTATTTTTTTCCTTAGAAGGTGTGCAATCGTTTGCCTACATAAGTTGTATGTGTAACATCGAGGTCCCAGTAAAGAAAGTAAACAAGGTGGACTGCTTATGTTTCTTTTATTAAAAATGATCTTTCTTTGATTGTGATTTAGAGGTCAGTGGTTCTTTATTAGCCACCACAAATTCAGATATGCCTTTTGGCCAATTGGTAGCTCATCTCCCCATCAGTAAGGGTGGAAGGTGGTTGCGGGTTTACATCATGTCTGGGTGTGGGTTTTTTTCCCAAATCGTACAGAAAAAAAAGTTAAGGTCCCTACTTTACTGAGAATCTATTCCCATTATTCTAGATTTGGCTTCTTATCAAAGATATACCTTTCAGATCAGACTTAAGAGCAGAATTGTAACTTAGGCATGAAATTTTTTTCTTATACTTTCTTATTTTTTTGTTTCGCTCTTTTTTGCCCCATATTGAGACAGATTGTACTTGCTACAAATCCCACGTAAACTTTCAACGCAATCTGAGGAGTTCTTTTGGGTTTTTATTAACTTATTTTTATTTAGAATTTTTTTAACTTCGGCGACCTAGAAGTCAGTTATCAATCATAATATGTATCAATGTATTGTTATGTATTCATTGTACATAACTCAACGTTCTCCCTTGTCTTATTTTTATACAATTGTTTTAGCTTTCAATTATATGCAGGTTCTCATTTGTAGATTGATTGATAGGCCTTTGCGTCCAACTATGTTGAATGGCTTCTACCATGAAACTCAGATACTTTCTTGGGTATGTCCCGTATGAATTTCAACTGCATATATGTACTAGGTTTGCTAATATCTTTATTTTCAGCAAATTGTAATCTACTTGTATGCCAACTTGAGCACTTACAAGATACTTACACTATAATTTAGTGTGCTGCTAATTATGCTTATTCATCAGTTCTTTAATTGTCAAACAGAATGAACCAATACAGAGTCACGGTGCCATTGTTTTACTTGGTTTATGTTTCATCTTGATAACTTCCTTTGTCAACATATCGCTGCAGGTTCTGAGTTATGACGGTTTGCACTCTCCTGATTCTTTGGCCGTTACAGCAGCTGGAATAGCAGTGTAAGTCTGACTGCTTTTAATTATTTGGAGCATTATCATGCAATTTGGTTTACATTCGGTATAAAAAATTACACTTTCTTTGGCCTAATTATTCAAATTCCACAGGGCTCTTTCAGAAGTTCCAAACTCAAAAACCATAGCAGGAGTTCGAGTTGGTCTCATTGGTGACAAATTTATTGTGAATCCAACAACTAAGGAGATGGAAGACTCGAAGTTGGATTTATTGCTAGCTGGCACAGATAGTGCAATATTGATGATAGAGGTAAATTGTTGTTGAAAAGTTAAATGTAATGTTTGACAATGCCAAATCCTTGTGAACTTTAGCTTCTCAAATGGATTATATTTGTAACAGCAATCATGCAGACTATCTTGAATCCATATGGCAGCTTTATTACTATAAAACAAGTTTCTAGGCACATTTCTAGGATTTAATTAGAAGGTTTCGGTAATTATGTACTCAGCTCTGCAATAAGCTTTGCACGTTGTGTTATAGTTTACTTTATAAGGATTCCATCAACTAGTTTGAGGTAGATTTCTCGTTATCAAAATTTTGTGTCGGAATTTCCTGTTTGTATTTTTTCTTAGTGGAGGTCTGAAAATGGTTACCCAATTCGGGATATTACCTACAACAATTGCTGTTTATTGACTACATTAAATATCTGCTTTCTAACTTGTGTTAGGTGTAGCAGAAGCAACGTCTATTGCAGGGCATGGAAATAAACAATATATAATTTGTATTTTTGTTGATATGTTATTAAAATGGTAAAATACATCTTTTAGAAATTTGATCAATGCGGCAAAATAGTATTTACAATAGGTGTTATGATATTGAATACTTTAATCAGCAGCGAAAAAAATTGCACCCTTGCTCTTTGTTCTGTCCACGAGTGTAGAAAGTATCTGTTACTAAACCACTTCTTTAGTTGTTATATGTATATGTGTGTGCATCAATATATGTAGGTTTTATCTTCTTCTTACTTTGGGGCTTTTAAATTCATTGGTCTGCATCACTTTATGTACTCATTGTATATCTGACATGAAAGAGTGTTAATTAACATTTTTCTTTCTCCAGTGTTGGATATAGTAATTCCATGAAAATTTTCTATGTTTCCGTGTTTTCATGCTGACTCACAACCATTGTTATGTGTAACATCTTCTTTGCAGGGCTATTGTGACTTTCTCCCAGAGGAAAAGTTGCTGCAAGCAGTAGAAGTTGGGCAGGTTGTTACTTCGTCTATGTATGTAGTTTATTTGGTTGCACAAGTTATAGCTTTTTATTATTTGAAGTTAACTAAGACAATGTTATGTTCCAATTATTTTGGCCTTGCTGCCCATGCAGGATGCATGAATTTGCAAATAATTTTTATCTTTAGCATTACTAAGTGGTCATAAAAAGTTAAGCCATTGTCTTTGCTTGTATTAGAAATTCTTTTTGCAGTATATTTCATATGATTTACATTGTTGTTGGGCCTGCCTATCGTGTTGTCACTATCATATCTTTAATCAACGACACAATGTTTTGCTATGTTTACTGGGAGGAGTTGTGGAGCCCCAGTAAACATTACTGGCGGGACGGTCCTCTTGCCCTGTTGCTTTTGTGGTAGAAAATCTGCCATTATCATGTTGAGTATCCTATACTTTTGTGTAGCTATGAATACCTCCCATTGGAGATGAGTGAGACATCAGAGAATTTCTGCTTAACCAAGCTTAATTCTAACCAAGTGGCTAAGAGTGCTATCCTGGAAAGAATAAAAGAATCTAATGATTTAGAAGAGTATGAGGGAAACTCGAGAGTGATGTGAGCTCTGAAACAAGTTCGAAGATTTAATTTTTAAGGGAGATACATCTTCTAGGGAAAAGACTAAATTGAAATGGGTGAAAGATTGAGACAATAACTCGAGAATGTTTCGCAAAGTAGCCAAGAATGAATAAGTTGAATAAATTGGAGGATGAAGAGGGTAATTGAATAAGAGTCACATTTAATTGTAAATTGCTCCGTTTGAGTTTTAGTTATTTAGGTGTTTGCCAATACTGGAAATTAACAACCAAAGCTACCGTTCATAGGCCAGTCTAATGCATCAGCAGTAACATTTATTTTTGAGGTGATTTGGTTTCAGATATGCTGAAAATATTATTTTGTGCTTTCTATATTTGATCATAAACAATTCTTATATGTATGAAGGCACTGCTCGGAAATTAGTAACTCTATGTAGTTGTTCAAAGAATTCATTGTCATTACTTCTTTGATTGTTTATTTGAAAACTCCCAGAACATATAAATATCCAGAGAGGTAAATTTTTTGATTATACATCAATATCAGGAGGCCGTACGAGCAATTTGCAATGAGGTGGAAGCTTTGGTTAAGAAGTGTGGAAAGGCAAAAATGCTTGATGCAATCAAGTTACCTCCCCCTGAGCTATATAATCATGTTGAGGTATGCTTTCTATCTTGTGTACTTTTTACTGAAAAAAAAATAAAAATTACCTTTTGAATTAGGTTGATCTCTCTCTCTCTCTCTCCCTCTCTCCATAGCACACACACACACACACAAATGTACCATATCCTCGCTATTTCTCTAATTCTTCATTTCCATACTCTCTCTTTTACCCTACTTGGTTTCTATGCTCTTGCTGCTATTCTTCTCATATGATGACAGATTTACTTATCCTTTTAACAAACATCAAGTGATCACGTATTATAATTGACAATGCACAGGAAATTGCCGGTGATGAGTTGGTTAGAGCTCTGCAGATTAGGGACAAGATTCCTAGAAGAAAAGCTCTTTTGTCATTGGAAGGAGAAGTTTTGACTATACTTACAGAAAAGGGATATGTTAGTAAGGATGCAGCTCTTGGAGGCAGTGAAACAATACCAGATATATTTGAAGATGAGGATGAGGACGAGGAAGTGGTTGTGGATGGTGAAGTAGATGAAGGTGATGTTCATATAAAGCCTGGTTTACGAAAGTCAACTCCCTTGGTATAATACAAATCTTTCTATTCTGTATTTCAAGTTTTTTATCATTCTGTGAATGACATTATCCTTTATTTTTGCACATAATATATATATATATATATATATTTATCTGTATGTGTATGTAGTTATTAAAACATATGTTCATATTTAAGAAAGATGGAATTATCTCATTGTTTTTTGCTTTTTACTAAAATTTGTTGAAGATTGCTCTGGAATGGTGTTAAGATACTTTTAAAGATCTGGAATCAACCTTTTGATAACCCAAAATTTACTGTATATCTAATTACCTATATGAGCATCCAGTGAATTTGTCCTAAAAGCTTTGTAAAAGGCTGATTTCTAGCCATTAGTGCGGTTGTTGTCTCCTTTCTTTAGTCGCTTGACCTTCACATGATTTGGAATTATAGTTGGAACAAAATATATTGAAAAGAAGTTCAAAGAGAGTACCTCATGCGCCAAAACATGTTCGTAAAGTTGACTTTTCATGTCTAAGTCTCCATACTCTCACATTCTCGTTTTTATTCTTTGGTTCATGCAGTGGGGTCCTTTTTTTTAGGTCGAAGTGTGTGGCCTTATAGAATTTAAATGTGATACAGGAACCCATGTGGTTGATATTTTTATATAGTATTTGAAATTTTTTGGACTTGTGGTGAAAGTTATGCTTCTTTGGAGTTGACACCAAGAAGTCTAATATTAGGATACGTGGATCACAAGAAATTTAACAAATATATTACTATTTAATATATAACTTTCCAACTTAAGTGTTTGAACTTTATTGAACAAGCAATGAGAGTTATGTTTCTGAATTAGCGATTTTCAAGGTAGTTCAATTCCTTAAGTTTTTCCATGTGAGCACTTATGGGTCAGCATGATTTAAACCATTAGAAAGAATACAAATTTATAAATAAACCCAATCCTAGACATGTATTTATAAAAAAACCCAAGCACTATTTAAACATAGAAACACACCCAAAATCAACCCCAAAGTCAACTTTTTGGGTGTGTTTATAAATGGGTTTTGAGTGTGTGTAATGATGGGTTTTGGGTGTGTTTATATGTTTAAATAGTGCTTGGGTTTTTTTATAATTTCAACCCCCATTTTGGGTGTTTTAGTCAATTCTGATTTTTCTGTATTACATTATTTTGGATTGTGTTGCTGCAGTTATATTTTTGAATATTTCAACTGACAATCGTATTATTCTTGGTCTATCTCGGAGTTTTATGAATACCTAATTGTGAGTGCAATAGTTACTAAAGTAATATTATTATTTTTAGTTTTTTTCTGAGGTAGATGTGAAGCTGGTATTCAAAGAAGTCACATCCAAATTTTTGCGGAGGCGCATTGTGGAGGTATGAACATTTGCTTTTAGTTAGATATATTTACTTAAATGTATCTGAGGCAGATGTGAAGATGGTGTTTGCTTAACTAGATGCAATGTTATCTGTTAAACTTATGACCTTTAATAATATTTATTACGTGAAAGGATTTTTATTTTTATTTTAAATAAATTTAAAGAAAATTAAACCTAATTACTAGTATGAGAAATTTAGGGTTGGGTTCTTTCTTGGGTGAGTGCAATTTCAACCCAATTTCTAAACCCTAGTTTGATTTGGACAAGTACAGGTTAAAGTTTTAATTGGGTTTGGCTCTGGGTTTGACTGATGGAGGCCTAGTGATAAGGACATCCTTGTCAAACCCATTAGGGTTTACAAAAGAAAGAGATGGAAGAGGAAATTATTTAATTCGGTCTTCAAATCCTGCAATTTTGGAGCAATAGATGATTTCTGCGTTTTTAACTTGTTGTCCAAGTTTTCTATACTTTCAGGATTTCTTGTTTGACTAGAATTTGGTTTACTTATTTTATTAAATGTAGATTTGATTACCTTTTCTATTTGGTTTAGGATTTCTTTCCCAGAATAAGTTTAAGAGTAATGCTACACTTACCACATTTTTATCCCACATTTCTATACCACATGATGTGGCATGACCATATTATATGCCACATCAATTAAATCAATGAAGTGTATTTTAATAAAGACAATTAGAAAAACAAATATTGGAATAAATCATAAAAAATATACATATATTAAATAATTTTAGTTGATGTGGCTGTTCACCTCAGCTGCCATATAAGATGGTATAGAAATGTGGTATACAAATGTGGTAAGAGTAGCATTATTCTAAGTTTAATTTCCTTTTCACTCTAGGGTTAGATTGCTATAAAAAACCCCCCATGAAATTCATGTTGGAGTTGAGTTATTGAGATATTGAGAAAAGTTTATTTTCCAGAGATTGGAGACTTCTTGGTGTGAAGCCAACCCCTGGAGTGATTCCAGACCCATCCTTGTTCATTCTATTCTCTGTTTTCCATTGTTTGCACTTCTGCTATATTATCTAAATACTCAATTCAACCATATCCTACATCACCTAGACTCTAGAGACTTTTTTGTTTCTTTAGGATCAAGGGTCACTAATGGAAGTTTATTGTTTGAAATTAGTATTATATGGAGTTGTAGGCATGTAAAACTACCTCTATTTGGACCAGCATCTGGAATAAGTTTTCCCTCGTTTATAAAGTTTTGGTCATTAAATGTTGTTTAACTAAATTGGCTGCCTTTGCATATGATCACATGTGAAAAGCAAAATCAGTGATACTGTTGTATAAGATTCATGTGTGATCAGGTTTCAAAGATACATCTCTATTACCTGCTAAGCATATTCAATTTTGAAAGGTTGATGTAAAAATTAGTGTGAATGTTTTGAGCTGAAGTCGGGCAAATATCAAATTGTAACCAAGTCCGAAGAAACAATAAAATGAAGTACACTAAATATTCAAGCTCTGATAAGTGAATCATCACTTCCACTAAGGGTTTCTTCACTATACTTTTGTCCAAAGGACTGCATTCTAAGGCTGTTACGAGTTAGGGATTTTGGAAGGATTAAATATAACTTAGGCTTATTTACTGTAGCGCCCCCTGAAACTTCAGTCAAATCTCACATTACCCCCCCAAAGTTAAAATGGCCCACTTAACCTCCTTGACCGTGATTTCGTGTTCCACTTTATCCCCTGCTGTTATCTCCGTTAATAACTGTGTCAGTTTTGATGATGTGGCAGGGCTATTTTAGTCGTTTTACCACAAGTGATGACGTGTCATGTGAATGGCCCACTTTTTTGTTTAAATTGAATTAAATAATTAATAAAGTAATGTAATTATTTGTTTAATTAAAATATATATAATAGAAAAATTAATAAATAAAAATATTTTTTCACTTTTTTTTTGGGTGTAATCTTTTTTCACTATGCTTTAAAAATTAAATTAAATTAAATAACTAAAACTCTGGCTAGATCCAACTCTCCCCAAAGATCAATCCTTATCCCCTCATCCTTCCTCCTCTCTCTTCTCTCTGCAACCAACCTTTGCACCGTCGTCCACAACCACCCAAACTCACCACCACCCATACCAGCCATACCCGCCGTGTCTAAAATTTGCTATCATTTCAACATGTCTTGTTTCTTTCTTCTTCCCAATTAGCAAAAATGTTCCACTTAGCATAGACAATTCCTAGCAGTTCAACCGAAATGCATAAAAGCAATTCCATTTTTATTTTTTATTTTTTATGGTGAGATGAGGGGGAAAAGCCCCAAAAACAATTGCACAACAGCAATAAGGCAGGTTCTACGAACTCCCATCAGATCCTCCCATAGGTGAGCCCCTACCCACCTACGAATATCAGCAAAGGAAACAAGTCCCAGAACAAAATTGAAACTCCCCTTAGCCAAGCAGTGTGCAACCATATTTTTCTCTTTGTAGACTTGCTTCACCACACAATTATCAATTTGATGCATAAGTTCCCAACAACTGGATAGCAAAGTAGCTAGAGGATGAAAATCAAGTATATTGGAATTCTGAAAAAGTAGAACTGCCGTAGCAGAATCCATTTCAACAATCAAGTTGTTGATTCCCTTTTGCACAGCAAGTTTTAGGCCAAAAAACAGTCCCCAAATCTCTGCTTCTAGGATCTGACCTTTCCCAAGGTTGATTGGAAATCCCCTAGTCCAGTAATGCGCTAGCTTCACAGTGGTCACCTAGAGCTGTACAAGCTCTTTGGATTTTGTTCACCTTAGAGATCAGGTTCTCCATTGCTGGCTTGGGAGATTGATGGCAGCAGGAACTACAATGTCAGACTCAGATCGCTTAGATATGAGGCGAGCTCGAAACGTTGACGTTTTAGAGACCTAGATCTGCGAAGAAATGAAGACGACAATGGGCCGGAGAGAGAGAGAGAGAGAGAGAGAGAGAGAGGCTGGTTGGGGGTATGAGTGGTTATGTCTGGTGGTGTCTTTGGGTTGGTTGCAGGGAGAGGAGAAAGAATGGTGCCATTCTCTGGGGAGAGTTGGATCTGGGTAGTTTTATTTGTTTATTTATTTAATTGTTTTAATTTTTAATTATTTAATTTAATTCAATTTACTCAAAAAAGTGGGTCATTCACATGACACCTCATCACTTGTGGTAAAAAGACTAAAATAGCCCTGCCACGTCATCAAAACTAATAGAGTTATTAATGGAGATAATGGCAGGGGGTAAAGTGGAACACGAAATTACGGTCAAGGGTCAAGTGGGCCATTTTAACTTAGGTTTTAGGTTTTAGACATAAAAAAATTTTCACTTTTGGAAAAAGCCAAAGCTTTTTCAAAAAAGACAAAAAAACCACTCAACTTTCAAATCAAAGACATGCAAATGTATTGGATTCCTTAGGAAATCTAAAAATAAATAAGGGCATTTTTGTCCATTTTTGCTTCTTTTAAAATTTTTCTCTCTCCTTTTGCTTTTTCCAAAATGTCCTTTTAACTTTGGGGTGTAAAGTGAGATTTGACCAAAGTTTCAGGGGGTACTACAGTAAATAAGCCTATAACTTATGCATGATCTTATTGGAATAGATATTGTAGCCTAACAGTTTGTTTGGTGAAGACTTGGCTTTCAAATCAAGCATTCAAGTCTCAATATGCACCTGTGCTCACAGTTTAGGTTGGTTTAAATGGGTTCCTGAGTTTGCATCTAGTTGTTTGACTGGAAACGAATTGGGTTGCTGGTGAAGCAACCTGAGATCACCCAATTAAAGAGGAAACATCAACACTACCCACACTGTTTTGGTTAGGTTGAGTGTGTTGGTCAGTTTATGTGCTAAAATGTCCACCCCTAACTGAAAATTTTGAAATGTACACGCTTCTGCACAAAAAAGATCTACCCATGGATAAAGAGGTTGAAATTCTCTCAAATGAAGGTTGAATGACTTAACTGTATAAATTCTACATTATGCTTTCTTTGCTGACATATTTTGCCTCCTACATAATTTTATTCTCAGATCCTTGATAATTCAAACTATGCCTTTTTGAGTTACAGTAGCAATGCAACAGAAATTGTTTTGAACAGAAGAGAGTTATGCATATGAAAATTTCTTTGTTCATAACCTGCTCATTTTTTTTAAGCAATACAGACTATTTTATCTTTTATTTTGAAACGCTGAAGTAGTTAGTGTTTTTGTGTTGCTCATTTTGAACACTGAAATAGTTAGTGGTTATTCCGGGCATAAAGGATCTTTGTGATTTAGCTCTTGTTTGGCGGGTACTAACACATGGCTCCAATGATATGGATTACTAGGCAGGATATGAATTATTAAACTGACAGGAGCCTTGTTTTTAACCTTGAAATAGGTTCTTGTCATCTAAACGCCACAAGTGCTAGTTAAATTCATGCCATGTTTTATATATTTATTTTTTGTGTGTGGTTACTACAGGGTGGAAGAAGAAGTGATGGGCGTTCCCCAGATGAGATACGTCCAATTAACTCAAAATGTGGACTACTTCCCAGGGCACATGGAAGTGCTCTTTTCACACGTGGAGAAACACAGGTTTTGAATTTTATCATTCAGCATACCTGATTATCTTGTTTACAAAAACTGCTCTTTTGATTAATGTTATTGCCGTTACCATGTATATTCAGAACACATGAAGATAGTTAACTGTTCTGTATGTCTGTGCTAGTGTTTGTGTGTGTGTGTGTGTGTGTGTGGTATATGCGTGTTTGTGTTTTAAGTATTTCACCATGATTTGTTTCTCCCAAACACTTGGTACCATCCATGGAGCTACATTGTCTTCATATTGTTTGCTGGTGACTTTAATAGTAAGAATCATTTTTCAAGCTGAGATGAATTTTCTTTTTTTTTGAACTAGTGTTATGTCTAGCTATAGTCGAAGCTAGTTACCTCTTATATGATTTTAATAAGATCAGCACACTAGTAATTGAGCAGAAGAGTATGATTAACCCTTTAGCTACACCCCACATTTGTTTAACGCATCTCAATTGACTCTCATTTGTTCTAACTGAGTCTGTTACTACTCTCCGAATCCACAGTTCTTATGACCAACTTAGGTTCTTATGTTGCCATTCTGATCTTCATTGAGTTTAATTATCCATGGATATTTTAGTTTAGTGTCATTAATCGTTTCTTTTCATTTTTTCTATTTACAGTCATTGGCTGTTGTTACACTCGGTGATAAGCAGATGGCACAGAGGATAGACAACCTAGTAGGGGTAGATGAATGGAAGAGGTTCTATCTCCAGGTCTCTCTCTTTATATCTCTTCATCTTAGTAATTGAGTATGTGGTGAACCATGTTTTGGCAATGTAGTCTCTGGCATACACATAATTTCTTATAGCTATAAATAATTCTGTTCAAAGTTCAATAGATATGATATTGTGCCCAACTTTTCTGATCTTAAGAAGATTGATATTTTTGTGATTTCCTCTGTTTCCTTTAAGCATTTAACTTATGAATTGTCATTGTTGAACGGAAGTAATATTTGACTGTTCTATGATAATTTCTTTTATGTTCTTTTGCAACTGTTGTCTGCGTAGTTACCATCATGGTCATAAATCGAGTTATAGAAAAACGAGGTGTTTCATTACATAACAATTTTTCTCTGATTGGAATTACCACCTTTTGTTGATGTTTGAATTCTGTTATGCAAATGATGCCATTTCAAAATAGTTTTGCATTTCTGCATTTTATAAGTGTTGGGAACCTTGCTAATAATTTATTAATTTTTCAGTACACATTTCCCCCGTCATGTGTTGGGGAAGTTGGACGGAATGGAGCACCTAGTAGAAGAGAAATTGGTCATGGAATGCTTGCTGAGAGAGCTCTTGAACCAATTTTGCCTTCTGAAGATGATTTTCCTTACACTGTACGTGTTGAGAGCACAATTACTGAAAGCAATGGCTCTTCAAGGTGGCTTTTTTCAATTTCATCAACCAAATAATATATTTTTGTTATCAAATATATTTCAAACATATTTAACATCATCAATTTTTTGACATCGAGGCTAAGAGTTACCTCTTAACACTATCCTTTTTGAGGATACAGTATGGCATCTGTTTGTGGGGGATGCTTAGCATTGCAAGATGCTGGAGTTCCGATCAAGTGCTCTATAGTTGGGATAGCGATGGGTATGGTTCTGGAAACTGAGGAATTTGGGGGAGATGGTGCTCCATTGATTCTCTCTGACATAACTGGATCTGAAGATGCATCTGGGGATATGGATTTTAAGGTCTTATGTTCTTGAATTTACCTAGTTATTTAGTGTTTTTGTTGGTTATTATTTAATATTGTTCAAATCTGAAAGCCTGTGTTGTCAATACTCTATGAACTACAAAGTGGTCTTCATAGATCATGATTTAATAGCATAATATTTTATTGAATAATTCAGTGATTGCAGGTTGCTGGAAATGAAGATGGTGTAACTGCATTTCAGATGGACATAAAGGTCAGCTTTTACTTATATCCTGATAGTTTCTTCAATATCAATCTCATTTTGTTACTGTGTTTTAGGATAGTATTGTTACTACTTCTAACCCACTTCCCACCCAATTGACATGGATTGTGTGAAGAGTATGTATGTGTGTGTGCGTGTCATTTGTGTTCTTCTGGTTATCTGTGCATTATAATAAGTAATAATCAGAAGCCCTCCTTCTATATTAGGTTAGCGGGATTACATTGCCCGTTATGAGAGAGGCACTCCTACAAGCAAAGAATGGCCGGAAGCATATTATTGGTAAAGTTTCCTAATTAATATTGTCTTTTATAGTTGGGAGGTGTGATCAGGTTAAGAAGGATTTAATTAGTCGGGGAGGTGTATTCCTGTGGGATCCGGCCTATTTAGTCAATAATCAATAACCTGTGTGCAATTTAAATGTGTTCTTGGTGCTTGGTACTTCCATTATAGGTTGCAGTTGCAGATACATATTTCTCATCATAGCACTCCAGTTAGAAAAATACCCCCCCTCTTGCCTGAGAGAGAACCCATATTTAATTTTCTTGTCATACAGTATGCGATATTTAATTTTCCTTTTGTCAGACAGTCGTGTTTTTTTTTTTTTTTTGGGATGAAGTAAGGGGGCAAAGCCCCAAGAAACAGACTACACACACTGGTCTAAACAGATTAGTCTAGAACAAACAATTCCAAGCAAATCATCAAGAAGATAAGCACTGATCCAACTAGGAGCCTGCTCAAGCAAGCACAGCCCAAGATCCAGTTGATAACTCCAATTAAACAATCGGTCAGCAACACCATTCTTCTCTCTAAAAACATGCTGAAGCACACAACTGGTAAACTGCTGCATAAGGTCACAACAGCTCCTAACCAAAGCAGCTAAGGGATGCAAAGCAAGCAGAGAAGAATTCTGACAGAGATTGACTGCAGTAGCTGAGTCCATCTCGATGAGGAGACTACTGATACCTTTCTCAAAGGCTAACTTCAGACCAAAGAAAAGCCCCCATATCTCAGCCTCAAGAACTTGAGCTTTTCCTAGATTAACAGCAAACCCACTTACCCAGTCACCAGAAGAGTCACGAATGACTCCCCCAGCACCAATGCAACCAGTAACACTTCTCCTTGAACCATGGATTTAAGTTTGAACTGTCCAAGTCCAGGAGGCTCCCAAGCAATATGAATTTGAACCTTATTTACCCCTTTAGTGCGATTAGAAGCCGACTTAATCCACTCTTGGGCAGCTGCACAAATAACTTGTCTTGGATTAGAGAGAACCGTATCCTCATTCTCGAAAACATGCTTAGAGAGACAGTTGTGTTTTCATTTAATTGGAATCACGCCTAAATCTATGGTCCTGATTAACAGTCTAAAGAAATAACTTTCCAAACTTTCTCGCAAGAGAACGCATATTTATGAATTTGTTTTGCATGTTTTTTTTTCCAGCACTTTTTCCAGAAAGAATAAATATTTTGATTTTTTTAAATTTCGCCTTTTAAATGATACCTTCTGTCTCCAGCAAATTGGAATTTTCATTTTATCTCCTAGTGGAATCAGTAGGTTTTCATTGTTCGTTTGATTCCCCATGTTCATGGTTGCCTATTATCCAAATAGAGGACACTGGAACTTCTATATAATTTTTCATATAATAGCACCAAATTGCATATAGTGGAGTCTAAGGATGTGTTTAGAGTGTTTTTTCTGGTGTGTAAAGGGTTTTCAAATAACTAAAATCAATGTTTGACAGAAATAGGGAGACATGTTTATTGGGTTATTAAAGTACTTTTATTGTTTTTGGGGGAAGCACCTGGTAAGTGCTTACTCAGGAAGTGCTTTACCTCTTGGGTTCTTAATGAAAATTTTTCTTCAACAATAATGCTACCATGTAAAACTGCTACTAGGTAAAAACCATTCCTCCAGAACCACTCCCAACCAGCCAAGTATCTTCTGTTCAAATGATTAACATTTTGTCCTTGTTTTAGACGGCTGTGGGCCTGTTTGAAAGTGCTTTTAAAATGGCCAAAAGCACTTGGGGAAAAAGTTGGAAGTGCTTTTGGGTTATATAAGTACTTGGAATTGTTTTCTGGAGAACCGCCTAACATCTGCTTCTTCAGGAAGCACTTCCAAGCGCGCTTCCAGGAAGCACTTGAATTCTATTTGCTTCTAATAAAAGCACTTCCAACAAAAGTGTTTATGAGCAAATCTGCTTTCTAGATGAACTTAGGATCGTTTGTTACACTTATTTTGGGTCTAACCAGCCACAAAAGATTGAGTTTAGTTTATTGGATTCTGGAAATATTGTATCTTGTTATCTCATACTCTGCTGTCATTAGAAGGTGAAGTTGTGTTTTTGTTATTTTTTTAAAAATTCAGCGGAAATGTTGAAGTGCTCACCTCCTCCTTCAAGAACACTTTCTCAGTATGCGCCACTGATTCACATAATGAAGGTTTGTTGATTACCTGTAGATGATCTGAAGTATGTAATGTACTTCTTTCTTACGACCCTGATATTGTGATAGGTCAAACCTGAGAAAGTAAACTTGATCATTGGTAGTGGTGGGAAGAAGGTGAAGAGTATTATAGAAGAGACTGGAGTAGATGCAATTGACACGCAAGAAGACGGGATAGTAAGACCAGACTATGACCCAATCTGCGACCATATATTTTCATTTAATAATTTCACCCTAAATTTAACTTTTTTCTGGCTATTGCAGGTGAAAATTACTGCCAGGGATTTGGCTAGTATAGAAAAGTCTAAAGCTATTATTACTAATTTGACAATGGTTCCAACAATTGGTGATATCTACAGGTAGCCTTTTTTTTCTATAGGAAATAACTTTTTATTTTGACCAATGTCCAATAGCTTGTTTTTGTTTCTGCTCAAATGTATCGTTGACTCTACAATTTTCAAAAGATATGGTTATTGTCCTTATAATTCAAAGTATTAAATATCATAACTATTACCTTTCTCAAATTTAAAATATCAAACTTCATTCTGCATGTTGCTTGTACAAATAATATATCTATCAAATAAGTTTTCAAGAGCAGTGATGAAATATAAATTTAGAGAAAAATTGAATTAATGTATCAAAGAGTAATATATCTATCAAAATGGATTCTGTTGGATAAGGATACTGTGGCTCTTAGATTCATCATCTTGATTTGAAGAGATGAGTTGTATTGCTGTCCATTCTGCAGTTGTATAATGTGCTATTTTGTGGGAAGTTTGATTTTTTCAGTGGAAAGAAAAGGGGTGTTGTTCTGGGGAGATGTGTTATGATGGCAATTTTCTGGGTTTTATGGGTTGGGTATTTGAAAATGTGTTTGGTGAGGAGGTGCAGTGCATATGGGATAGGGTGCATTTTTGCGCTTCTTTGTGGGATCTGTAGCTTTGGAGTTGAGAAATCCTTGTTGACTAATTTTGTACCGCTTTACTTTCATTTTCAAAATATAATTCTGTTTCTTATTGGGGGGAAAAAAAGAAGATAAATTGTATTGCATTTTGATACTGTATCTATGTCACAGGTATGTTAGTGGTTTTTCTATTATTTATAATCATTTTACATTCACAGTTTATGTAAAACTGGCACGTAATATAGTAGTTATTATATTTAAAAAGAGAGAGATCTCTTATAAAGTAAATTAAGTTATTGAACTTATTGTAATAGTCTTATGGACAAACGATCCGGATCGAAAACTCCCTTCTTTGTAATTGGATTTTATATATTTTTTTCATTTCTTTTCCGAGGCTTAGTCAAAGATTATGTGTTGGACTTACTGTGCTTTTGACATTAATATGTAAGTAGGACAATGCATTAGGAATTCCAAGCACTCTATATTCATTAGGGTATCGGAGAACAGGATGTCTTTTTATATACCTTCTTCTTGGTTAATTATGCATTAGATCAGTAACTAGTTAATTGACTTTCTGGTTTTAATGTACCAGGAACTGCGAGATCAAATCAATAGCTCCATATGGAGTATTTGTGGAAATAGCACCTGGGCGAGAGGTATAATGCATTGTGTTGTTAACAACCAATTTATTAGTTCTTTTACCTTTTTGAGCATTGTAAACCTTTTGTTAAGTATAGGTAGGCCCATTTTATAAAGAAATGGGGTTGAAACAGTAATATCAGCAGGCATCTCAATCTCAAATTTTTCAGGGACTTTGCCATATTAGTGAGTTGAGTTCGAATTGGCTGGCAAAGGCAGAAGATGTAAGCACATAATATTTTCCATATTATTATTTTCTTATATGTTTCTACATGTGTAAGAATCATGTGGATAAAACTTTCCTGTTTATTTAATTTTACAGGCTTTTAAAGTTGGAGACCATATTGATGTTAAACTTATTGAGGTACGATCTACTATTCCTGACATCCTTAGAAAGAAATAAATGTAATGTTAACTGTCTGGTGATAAATGATTTATTTAGTATTAAATTATTATCTTCTCATTGGAACATTAACCTTTTCTGACAGCCATGTACCAAGAAAAATCAGTCTCCTTATCCTAGAAATGTGAACATATATTGTATAAATAAGATAAACAACGGCCATTGTAATATATGGTCCTGCAAAAGTTGGTCTCATTAATGGAGATTTGGATCTGGTCCTAACCTTTGCATCAAGTTGCCACCTCATGGGCTGAACCTGTGTAATTGTGTTTTATAGACTAATACTTGTATTGTTGCATTCGACAATGATCTTACTAATACGACCATGGTAAGGCCCTTTTTGATTTCGCGTCCTTAAACAAAGCGAGAAATCCTTGCCCTGTGAAGAAATTCAAAGAAGGGATTTTTTCATTCAACTAAGACAGGTTCACAAGACTAACTCATTAAGCATGGTTCCAAATTTTTATGCCAATGCGTACAACGGCCAGATTTTGATCACAACAGAATGCATTGATTGTTCAGTAGAAAAACTTTAGTCATTCATGCGAGAATTTGAAGCACGACCATCCTTTACATAATTTGTCCTTGCATTATTGATTTAAGACGTCCTTTTAGAAATCAGATTTAAAACTGACAAGAATTCATCGTTGCAGACCAAAAGCTCTCTCTTTACTTAATGAGTTTAGGTTTTGAGTAGTTTTGCTAATTTTTTTAATGCTTACATTTACCATGCATTCGTTTCATTCCTTGCAAATTGTTGATCAATTTTGGTTTTACTGGGTTTTCACCTACTCTGAAGAACTGCAATAGGATAATTTGTCTGTATAATGCAGGTAAATGAGAAGGGGCAACTTCGCCTTAGCCACCGAGCGCTACTTCCAGATACAGATCCAGAGAAGGCCAGTGCAAAGCAGCCTACAGGTGACGCCAAAGATGTTGTAGGTTCTCAAGAAACATCTGACAAAGGTTTACCTAAAAAAATGATTAGCATTCGAAAGGGGGACTTAGATGAAAATATAAGCTCGCCCAAAAATGATACAGCAGAGAATACTTTGCTTCCACAAAAGAAGTTTATCCGGAGATTAGTCACCCCTGCCAAAGATAGACCAAATATCAACAAAGATAAGACAAAGAAGAGCAGCAGTGAAGTAGTCAATAGCGTCTCGAGCAATGGGGAAAATACTTTAGTGAATGGAGAGGCTAACATTGGATAATAAGGATATTTCCTTCTTGACCTACTGACGAGGATAATTTGTTGGTCCTGTTTGTCATGTTGAAAAATGATGGTGCAATGCCTCGAAACTAACAGGAAGAAATGGTATGAATTGCCTACCTATCATATATATTCTCTAAATTAATTTTGCATAGATATCACTTTAGAAATGGACCTGAAAAAGGTCACATACTATTTCGAGATTGAGCATTGCCATCCAACAATAGGTACAAACAACTGACAACCTCATACATTGTCCAGAGTGCTAGTGAAAGTTTTTTATTATTTATGTTCATATTCAATCTTTCTGTTAGGCTTCAATTATTATAACAATGCTGATCATGATGCCAGAAACGGTTTACATTTTTCATTATCCGAGTATTAGTTAATACCTTCTTGTGGTCAATTTTTGTTTTATGAGTCACTGCTTGAACTGCAAATGGTATATAGGTTATTTACTCAAGAATTTACTAATTAGAAATGGTGGAATCTGTTTTTGACAGGAAATTGTTTATTAGGACGTTCCACCGTAAGGTTCATCTCACATGCAATGACATGAATGTGTCATTCTGCAGAGGAACCTGGTTAAATGTAACTATCATATGTTCTTTAAGAAAGGGAAGTATTATGGTCTTGGAAAATTTGCTGAACCACTGATTCTTACTGGATCAAGAAGAGCTCCATTGTGGTGTGGGGTAAATTTCCTTGCTAGGTGCTTGAGAGTTTCTTTTGCAATAGAGGAGGATGCCATGGTGCATTTTTTGCTTAGATTTTTTTTGGGACTAATATCTAAGCAAAGCATTCGATAATGTCAACCTGATAGTTTCGTTTTTGTTGGCTATTGCTGAAGCACAATTTTTTTGATAATATGTTGTCAAACATCATAGTTGAGCTCTTTCGCAACAGTTCATAAATATTTTTCTTCTTTGCTAGGCTTGTCACTTCTAAAGCATATATAATACAAGTTGAGTTCAAAAGCTTCATGTTTCTCAAATTATGAACATTGAATTCGTAATGAATTGCTATTTGAAGACACCCCCATTTCTTTTTCTTTTTTTACACAAGAAAAACATTGCAAAGATCCACGTGGGATCTGTATCCCTTACAAATCAAAATACAATTTATGTAAAACATTCCTAGGAAAGTTCCGAAACCAAATTCATGTCATCGGAAGAAGCATATCCTATCTTAGCCAAAGTTCAACGACTTGGTTTCACGTAGGAATGATGTAAAGAATAACGATGGGAACCATGTAGAAGATACCAAATATCTTGAATAATTGTTCGAATATGCCAAGGAGGCGGGATCTGATGATTTAGGATTGGGATTAGAACTAAACAATCGCCTTCAATTTCCAGCTGTGATAACTGTAGACGAGAGGACCATATTAAAGCATTCCTTAAAGTCGTAGCTTCAGCCTGCAAAACATAAGAAAAACTAGGCAACGTATACGGTGCACCTGGTCCATCGGTGCACCAACTTTTAAATGATAAAAAAATATGTGTGTTAATTGGTTTTTCCAGGTAACAGGTCAAAGGTATGAGTTTAATGCAATTGCATGGTTCCAGGGTATAATGCAATTCGTTACAATGCATTCAATTTCGTCAATTATTTCAATTAATTCATTTATTTCACAAAACTTTCAAGTATGGGACTGAGGTTGGTGTTCATGATTCATTTAATTATTTCACAACTATTGTGGGTAGCTTTTTCCAATTAACCAAACTGAATTTCTTTTTGTTAACTTGTAACAAAAAAACAATAAAACTTTATTAACTACAAATTTATCGTGTATAAATAATTGGTTTGTTTGTCCCTCAATAAAAAATAAAATAAAATAATTTTCATTTCATGGTAATGTAGAATTCTCCTTATCTCTTTTGATTTCCCAAAGAATTTATGTAGCTTTCACTTTAGGAAAAACAAAATATAACAATTTTCATATACTTATGACAAATTTGGTCCCTTGGTGTCGACGAGTTGATTGGCAAAATTGCTTGCATCGTCTCCGGCACATGTCATTTAAGATTTCTCATATCTTTCGTAGGGTAATAATGTTGCTGATGCTTTGGCAAATTATGGTGCTTTGGGCTCTGGTTTAATTTGGTGGAATACTGCACCTTCTTTTGTTTTGCCTTTTTGTTAGCCGGACTGGCTGGGCATGCCTAATTACCGGTTCTCCTAGTTTCTTTTGTTTACTCTTTCAGAGTTTTGGTCTCTTAGGTCAGCATGTTATTGTGCCTTTCTGTCATTGTCTTTCTCTTCTACATGGTTTGGTTTGGTCCCCCCTGCTGTTCTTGTATCTCTTTTTTGTTTCTTATTAATAAATTATGATCAAGGGGACGGGTAAGGGGCTTCTGGAGTATTGGTCCCTCTTTGAGGGTGGTGGATGTTTGTGCATCGATGGCCGATACTTGAGGAGCTAATCTCGCCTAATCCTTTGGTTTATCTTAAAAAATATATTTATGACTGTTTGGGCCCAAAAGAAATCTAAAAAGTGCCAGCCCATCTTCGCAAAGAAAGGCCCACAATGCACCACGATTGCTTGCCACCGATTGTACATCGTGACATCTCAAGCAAGAACATTTTGTTGGATTCTGAATATGAGGCATGTGTTTCAGACTTTGGCACTGCTAAGTTTTTAAATCCATACTCAACTAATTGGACTGCCACTGCAGGCACTTATGGTTACATGGCACCAAGTAATATTGTGATTCCCTGTTCTATGTATTTAGCACTTTTAAGAGCATCTCCAACCGATGTGTCAAAAGTCTGCCACATAGACATTTAACGGCTAGAAATAACATCTCACATCACTCCAACCGATGTGTCAAAGGTGATGTGAAATGAAGGCTGAATGTTGAGATGTTATTTTTGATATGCCAAAAGTAAGATGTCAAATGAATATTTTTTTATTTTTAAAAGATAACTGGCTGTTACTTTCATTTATTATTTTCCTTTTTTATTTTTATTTTTTTCTTCTTTATCTTAAATGATTTGACTGTTACAATAATTATTTATTTGACATATCGGGTGGAGTGTAAAACTGTGTAAATGTCAAATTGCCACATCAGCCATCAAATTTAAATTTGATGTTTGGTATTTGACATCTCCCTTGGAGATGCTCTAAGCTTTTGTTTTTAGACCGATGCTTCATTTTCATAATTAGGAGCGGTAACATAAACACATTGGACTTCTTTGATTTAGAAAATATAACTAACAGATATTTTTTTTATGTGAATGATGATGGAAACTTTTCTTATTTAATTCTTTTTCTTCTTCACCGTCCAGCTTCTATTAAGCTATCTTCTCTAGTTCTGAAAAAGAACCAAATTTCCTCGAATTTGTAGGTTGTGTTTCAATCAATTATTAATTTGATTGGGAAATTGTGACTTCCTCACTATCCTTTTTCTGAGAAGCAATGTTTTGAACACTTCAATCTGAGCCTCTTATTATACGTGTGTACAATTGATGCATGATACAATTTCTTCTATGTGCTTTTTCTAAGCAGAGCTTGCATATACAATGGAAGTGAACGAGAAGTCCGATGTTTATAGTTTTGGAGTTGTCACACTGGAAATAATTATGGGAAGCCATCCAGGAGATGTTTTCTCATCTTTATCATCCGGGGCATCATCTTCGTCCTCATCTGCATCACCTGCCCCTGAAATGCCAATTTCGGAAGTTCTGGACCAACGCATCTCCCCACCCACAAAACAAGAGGCAGGGGAGGTGGTGTCTCTGGTGAAGATCGCATTTGCATCCTTGAATCCCAGTTCGCAGTGTCGTCCAACAATGAAGAAAGTTTCTCAACTCCTGTCATCAACGCAGAGGCTGCATTTGTCAAAGCCATTACATATGACGACATGTGGTGAATTGCTTGCTCTTGATGGTTTCACTGCCTGATCAGGACATGTGCTGCTTTTCATTGGAGTCTGCCTTATTCTAATTCTTCTTAGAGTCTGCCTTATTCTAATGCATGTATATATCAATTTGCCACCTAAAAGATTGTGAATATGTTGCTATTAGCCTAACCCTGTCAAGCATTCCGTTAAAACTTCACTCGCAGTGCTCTTTTTTAATGTATAGAATAGTGATTCCTCAACAAAAATTAATAAATAAATAAATAAATAAAATAGTGGACGTACAGTCAAAATACAACTAAATCATAAATTAGAGGACGGATAAAGTGATGATTCAACATTTTCTTTGGAGGCACACATTGAGACACAACACAAAATTCAAGTGGCATCATTTTGAGTTTCTTTTCTTTTCCTTTTTTTAATACTTTTAAACTTTATTCAAGTTTATTTATTTATTTATTTTAAAAAACTTCTTTTAAACTTGATTATGTAAAATGAATCACGTAATTCCTTTTCTTTCTTCTTTTGTTCTTGATAGTCCAAAATCAAAATGGCATGGAAAATGAAATTTGGCATTTGTTTCAGTCTCTGGAACTTGGACTCAACTAGTTGGGAAGTCTTCTCTCTTGCTGTGACAATAATATGTTGGCATACATAATGTCAATCCACAATCTCGTCAAACAATGAAACAAGTCTCTCAACACGGGTTTTTATTATAGGTAGTTTCTTTAAAATTCTTATTTTAGTCCTCAAACGTTCAAATCAATCAATATGATCTTTTATATTTTCGTCTACACATCTTGGTTTTCATTGTCACATTCCAACAAAACTTGGTTAAAAATTGGTCACATATCATCACCTCAGCAACTAAGGGATATATCATCAAAATATAGCTCAATTTAGTCCTAGAACTCAATTTTTTGCTCAATAAAATCATCTGCTTTCCATTCGGGGTTTCACATTCAGGCTTCGTTAAGGAGAGAACACAGCCTTGTTGGGCAAAATATGTATTTTTTTACTTTGTTTTCAGGGTTTCAATTCATTCATCCAAACAAAGTGTTAAGGATCATATTAATTGATTTGAAAGTTTGAGAACTCAAATGAAATTTTTTGAAAATTTCCAGGACCATTCATGACAATTTCAATATCTTTCTATTCGGAGAGGCTGCATTTATTGCAGGGACAGTCACTAGAAGGGACTAATGTGGGCTATAGCCCAGGTGAGTTGTCATTTTATCAGCCTAAAATTTAATTTAGCCCACCCATGCCTACTAATAACAATCATGCCACACTCACATCCAAAGACTTATAGGTTTGCAATCTTAGTTGGGATGTTTATACTAGAGTTTCTTCAATCCTGCATGATCGTTAGTGGAGACGCACCAGATTATCTTAATTTTGATGTTAGACCGCTTTGTTATTGTAATGGCATTTTGTGGCTAGTTTGTATTGACCATTTATGGTGCCACACTCACATCCAAAGACTTACAGGTTTGCAATCTTAGTTGGGATGTTTATACTAGAGTTTCTTCAATCCTGCATGATCGTTAGTGGAGACGCACCAGATTATCTTAATTTTGATGTTACACCGCTCTGTTATTGTAATGGCATTTTGTGGCTAGTTTGTATTGACCATTTATGGCTAGTGACTTTTTTAGCTGAATTATGAATGCAATTCTAGAATTTCTATAAATAAATAATAAAAAATTGTATGTCTCATGCTGCCGCCTAATGTATTATGAATATTAGTGAATGCCACCTAAATTGCAACAAAATAATAACTTAGAGGACGATTAATGTGATGAATCAATATTTTCTTCGGAGGGACACATTGAGACACGACACAACATTGAAGTTACATTGTGCGAGTTTCCCTTTGATTCAAATTTAGTTTCGAAACAAAAACTTCGGTTAAAATTTGGATGGCTAATCGAAATATAAAATAGCGTATTTCATTTTTCCCTTTTTTTCCTCCTTATGGTCCAAACTCATAATAACATAGAAAAATGAAATTTGGATTTGCGATAGGTTCTTCTTTTTTCATGGAAGGCTCATGATTTTCTTTTGACTTGAAGATGAGCAGCCAAAGAAATGGAATAGGAAGTTGGACCAAAATGTATTCCGGGACATATCAATCAAGAACATGACCCACTATTAGCAACATTGATATTGTTCCCAACTTAACCACCTGTTTAGCAGGTGTGAGGTTCTATACAAAAGGCCTCAATGTTATTAGGAGTTGAGTAATTTATTATATGAGACTTTCTATTTTGTTAAGTATCCCACTTGTGTCTTGGCTCACACTTTAACAAAGGTGCTTTGTTACTTAGAAATGTTTTTCTTTGTGAGAGGGAAATAAAAAATGAAACAACAAATACACGGTTTAACCAAAGTGCAAGAAGTAAAGTCGGTGGGAGTTTTCTTTGGCTTTGTGAGAGTTTGGGTTCTTGAACCATTGTTCAGGTTTTTATTTTTTTTTTTCGCCAAAAGACTCTTCACTGTTCTTTACTCATTACTCCTTTGAAGTTTTTTAGAATGTAGAAAGTTGTAAAATCACTTAAATATCCAAACCCATTTTATGTAAAACTTATTTCTGTTTTGAAATATGTACAAAGACCCAGGTGAATTGACAGCCACTCCCAGGTCTCTTTGGCTTTCCGTCAAGCATACAATGATCCACCAATAACATCCAATCAAGCTCTTACTTCTAGCAATTTCATTTCATTCAGTTCCAACACAAAAATGCAAAATTTCCAAAGAGACGAAAACTTTGACTCAAGGGTGTGAAAACCCCAAATGTCTTCCCAAACCGTCTTCTAATTAAGAAAATGACAAAGACCTTTCCAAAGTCTTCAACTCTGAAAAGAGAGTAGGCGTAGGTTTAGAATTACTGCAGAAATTCTATCTCACAAACTCTAGTCACCATAACTCTTTTTCCTTCAAGGCTCCAACTACCTGGTTCACACTATACATACATCTCCGTACCCTTTTGTTAGCTATTGTTTTCCTATAAACACTCGAACTAACTTAGGCATCGGAAGACCTTTGGCCAACACCCCTCAGGTGTGGTCATTTCATTCTAATTTATTTTGCAGGGAGAAAGAGACAACGAAGAAGACGACGGAATCTTAGACGAATATTACCGTGGGACGAAAATCGCTCCCACAAATTGGTGCTTTCACTAAGAGCACAAGTTATACTCAACGCGTGCTCAAGGAATCCGTTCCTCCTATTTTTCAATCCACCGAAGCCTTCCAAACAACCATGGTTGGAAGCAAACGCGCTAGGACCAAAACCACCGCGACTGCGCACTCTAGAACGGCTGAAACATTGCTGCCACCACAATGGGCAGGGGCTGTACCTGTTTCGCAGCAGCCTCCCTCGGCTACCAGCACATTTCCGCAGCTTCTCTTGGCTGCCAGCACATCACAACAACCTCCGTGGCTGCCCATACCTTGCCACAGACTTTGAAAGCCATAGAACAGCCTGTTGGAAAATTTAATATTAACTAATATTGATTTTATTATTTGAATGGAAATTAATAAAATTCATTGGGTTAATGACATGACCCTTGGGTTAAAGACATCTTCACATGGGGAGTAACAACTCTTCAAACCAAGGTATGCATTGTTTGGGGTGACAACTCTTCAGACCAAGGGATGCATTGTTTGCCTTTTCAGATTGGGATACCTTTTTGGAAAGGGTATTTCATCATCTATAAATAGAGCAATCCTCCTACACTTTTATTAATTCAATCAATTCTCTACATATATACTTTCATATATAGAGAACATTAGATTTTTCATAAAGAGAGGTTTCTGCATAATTTGGTTCAAAGTTCCTTGTGAATTGCAGTGCTTCTTTCACAAGGAGGGGAGTCGTTGTATCCTGGGAGGCGAACGCTAGTGAACCATAAGCACCAGTGTGGGGCGTAATTCGTCTTAAGGTCAGAATGTCTAATATTTGCCTTGACTCAATTAAGGTTCTTCTAATTCAATTCTCTTTTTGTAAAATCTGTTTTATGCACAATATTTATTTTGTTTATTTTATAGCAATTTAGCATTCATTTTTCCTACAATCTTAAGACGAATTATTATTTGTGTTAATTGCTATATATATTAGTCTCTGTTTATGCATTTAAATGAAAAGGTGCAAAACAGTTTTATTTTGATGCGTATGGCATTGACGGCCTTATTGCAATACTGATAATTAGTTGTTTATTCTATTGAGTTGATTTCCTTCAATTAACATTAAAGTTAACATTGATGATTCCACTGTTAAGGTGTGGGATTCTAGAAGGTTGTAGTTGGAGCATGTGATGGCATGATACATATGTTTTTGTTGATTACATCTCCAGAGGTCTTGGTAATGTTATTGAAAAGTATTCGGGTGTTACTGATATCAAGAAGAAGGATATTAAGGAAGGTGCCATAATTGTACAAATCAGATGGTTATGTACAGCACCCAAAATTGTGGGATCCATATTTGAGATACAAGA
The DNA here is from genome assembly GCF_029339155.1 of Prunus mume. Lineage (NCBI taxonomy): Eukaryota > Viridiplantae > Streptophyta > Magnoliopsida > Rosales > Rosaceae > Prunus > Prunus mume. Next base: position 22,329,278 of record NC_142705.1, read on the forward strand.
ATGAATACCAATTCTTGGACATTGAGAGCAACTCCTGAAGAGGGCTATGTTTCTTCATTGGTAACAGGACTTTGTGAAAATTGGTTTGTGTCCGGATCTTCAAAGGGAGAAAGCTAATTAGTAGTTATATTACAAAGAGCTTAAGAAGTGAAGATATTTTAAGAATAAATATCTCCATGGTACTACCTATAGAATGAGATGCATATGGACAAAGGGTACCAAAGCCTTACCCTATGCATAAATTGATGTGCACTTTATAAAGGAAAATTAGTATTATAATTATTTGCTTTAATCAATTAATGAGGGTATGGTAACTAGAACATGTTAATTATGTTATAAACATGGTTCTATTACTAATGCAACATTAAATTGATTTAAAGGAAAATTATAAACTAATACTATAGAACCATTATCTCATTCTTTAAGGATAAAGTAAAAGTTTTCTACTTCTTAGGCATATGAAAAAATGATTAACAGATTGCTCAATACCTTCAATAATTATGTGAAAATTTTGGGGGTGACAGACATGAAGGAAAATTTGGAATTCTATTTCCTAACAGAGAAAATGGAAGTTTTCTAGCACCACGTTTTTGTGGAGAGAGGCTTTGGTGTTCATAAGAGTTTAAATTTCTCTTATACAAGGTATGAGAAGGTTAGAGACCTTCCTATAAGTACCACAAATGTGGGGGTGTCTAACTGAGTATTAGAAGGTTACTCAGTTGGCACAATTATTAAGTCTTAACAAAATAAATTAAACGCTCAACTACTCTTGAATGAAATTTATTTCCACATATGAAATTATGATGGCAATATATTACAGAAATAGTTAACCTAGTGGATCCAATTTTTTAAAGGTCAAACTAGAGAGTTAGTTGATCATTGAGGGGAATGGGAGTATAAGCCTAAATATTTAAAGTCTCCATAGTGGATACCCAACCTAGCTGACTGGAGATCCCAAGATCTAGGTTTAAAAGGGACAACCAAATTATAGATGACTAAGTAGTAGCACTGCCGAGATTACATCTCCTACCCATGTCCTATGATGAAACAGTGCTGCCTGTAGAGTGTTTTAGGGTAGTCTTTGATTTTAATGATTCCTATAGCTTGGAAATCCGAGTGGGGTAGTGCAGGATACTCTTAATAGGAAGTCACCTATGAGAGTGTGAAATGAGGCCGTTTCTATGAGAATTTTTTAAGACTTGAATTCTCTAAAGCTCTCATGAATACCAGGAATGCTCAGGGCCAAAACGAGCACAACCGATCGAACCAAATATGTTTAGAAGGGTATTGTGTGAGTGCTATTGTATGGGTTTACACAAACGGCTGAACAGTTCAAGACATCACGTTCACTAATTAGCCAAGTAAATATGATAGTATTTCACTATGGAAGGTTTAAGGCCAAAAGCTACCTATCCAGATGCAGTATTCTTCTAATAGGGACTCTCTCTAGTGTCTTCATTTTTTTTTGCATGTTGTTGAGTCAATTTCCATTCATGTGGGGGATTGTTGGAAAATTTAATATTAACTAATATTGATTTTCCTATTTGAATGGAAATTAATAAAATCCATTGAGTTAATGACATGACCCTTGGGTTAAAGACATCTTCACATGGGGAGTAACAACTCTTCAAACCAAGGGATGCATTATTTGGGGTGACAACTCTTCAGACCAAGGGATGCATTGTTTGCCTTTTCAGATTGGGATACCTTTTTGGAAAGGGTATTTCATCATCTATAAATAGAGCAATCCTCCTACACTTTTATTAATTCAATCAATTCTCTACATATATACTTTCATATACAGAGAACATTAGATTTTTCATAAAGAGAGGTTTCTGCATAATTTGGTTCAAAGTTCCTTGTGAATTGCAGTGCTTCTTTCACAAGGAGGGGAGTCGTTGTATCTGGGAGCGAACGCTAGTGAACCATAAGCACCAGTGTGGGGAGTAATTCGTCTTAAGGTCAGAGTGTCCAACACTTGCCTCGACTCAATTAAGGTTCTTCTAATTCAATTCTCTTTTTGTAAAATCTGTTTTATGCGCAATATTTATTTTGTTTATTTTATAGCAATTTAGCACTCATTTTTCCTACACAGCCGCCGAAAGTACCATACATGCGGTTGGAATTGCTGGATCTCTTGTTGCCGTGCCAAACCATGGCCTCATGGCCTGCTTCACCTTGCCACCGCAAGGACCAAGCGACGTGCCATTTTGGAACAAATCCGAACGTTCCCTCCTCTGCAACCTCACTTAACATATGCACCCGTATGCGCATCTAATGGAGCCCTATCCCATATGCCATTAAGCCCGATCCATACCTCTCTACCCTACCTACGCAGTCAAGTGGGCCTTAATTCATGGGTTCATCAACTTGCGCAAAGGGTCGATGACCAAAACAATCTAATTGGCCAACCACTCAGGTAGATCAACTTGAATCAAGTCCCTGACCTTGGAGCCCGTGACGAAGAGAGAAGGATCCGCGAGCATACCGGCAAGCATCTTGAGAGATCTCGGACTAATGGAACAAGGATATATGGGCAGGAGACAGAACGTGCTGAAGAGACGCAAACATCGCATGCCGTACTTTGAGTCGGTCAACAATCCTTTCAAGGTTAGGTCCAAGGATCAATATGCATGAGAGGTTGGGCCCACAGTCCAATGTCCACGCTCTTGGGTCCGCAAAAAGTATCCATTCTCGGCTGGGCCCATAAAGGGCACAAGTCTATGAGCATGCATGGCGAACACAACTACAGACACTCACCAACTCGTTCAAGAACCAATTCACGATGATGACTTATGAAGGAATCTGCAAGCAATCTCTCAATCGCACAAGGTGGGCAGCCAAGGAGAGTCGACCTCTGAGTCGACGAGGAAGTCAACCATCCCTACCGAATCACGAAGGTCACCAACATGATTAGCAAGCCATGCGTGCAGAGGATGTCAAGAAGCTCATAAATGACTGACTTCAAAACTTGAAGATTGGCGGAAATTTTGAAGATGTTCTCCGCAGGCAGGTGGACCAAGCAAACTCTACGCCTTTCACTACCGAAATCGAGCAGGCTACACCCTTGAAGAGATTTTCAACGTCTTCGTTCATGCATTTCAAAGGGGATTCCAATCCAAAGAGCCATCTGAAACACTTCAAAAGTGTTATGATCCTCTACAAGGCCGATTCCTAGTGAAGACTTGTTCGTGTACCTGGCAGTGCCCAACTCGGCCTTGATTGACTTTTATCTTAGAAGAATGGGGTCAACATCCTGTATTATACACGTCAAAAGCTCTCCTTGATCAGAGACTTCCTATTCGAAATTGGAGAAGCTCATTTTGGCCCTTATAGTTTCCGCGAGAAAGCTGCGACCATACTACCAAGCTCACTAAGTCATTGTCATGACCGACTTTCCTTTGAGATCAATCCTCCATATCCCTGACGCTTCTCAGCGACTTATGAAGTGGGCTATAGAGCCAAGCTAATATGACCTCCCCTACTAGCCAAAGACTGTAATAAAAGCCCAGGTTTTAGCAAACTTTGTCACAGAATTCACCTCATCAGCCGAAGAAGAGAATATGGTCAACAAAAACAAGGAAAGTTAGATGGCAGATAGGACCTCCGCTGAACTTGGCCAACCTAGAGACATGTGACAGTTGAGCGTAGACAGAGCGTCGAACCAAAAAGGAGCTAGAGTAGGCGTCGTCATCATCACCCCGAATGGAACCTTGTTAGAGCAAGCTATCATGCTTTGTTTCAATTAACCATGTCAGACCGCGAAATAATACTCAAAGCGTGCTCCAAATCCATTTCCCACACTTTGTTTCAATTAACCATGGTTGATACAAGACGTACGAAGAGTAACACCACCACGACGAGCCCATCTCATGGTGTCGCAGTGGAAACCTCGCTGGAACCGCATTGTAGCAGCCTCCCATGGCTGCCATCTCATTCGAGCAGCCCCCTGGCGAGTTCCAACAACCTTCCATGGTTGCTAGTGCGTTCCAGTAGCCCCCCAACAAGTTCCAACACCTCCCATGGCTGCCAGCCCGTTCGGTAGCCCAGACGAGTTCTAGCGACCTTCCATGGCTGCCAGACATTCCAAAGGCCCCCATGGTTGTGTCGACTCCAAGAGCCTCTGCTGCTCCAAACAGCTATTGTAACAACCGAGACACGATAGCAGCGGCGCCATATGGCTACTAAAATTGCAACACAGCCATGCGGCCTCGTGGCCCCCTTCATCATCCAACCACAAGGGCTAGGCGTCAGTGCCTCTACCCATGACGGTACCGCCATTCGTGGCTACCTCAATGCCTTCTATGTCATTCCTCGGTCTGATAGCAAATCCATTCACTTCCTCCTTTGCAACCACACTTGACGTATGCACCCGTGTAGGTGTTGAATGGAGCCCTAGCCCATATGCCATTGGCCCCGATCCACACCTCTCTTCCCGACCTACACAGTCAAGTGGGCCTTAACTCATGGGTTGATAAGCTCACTTGGAGGGTCGATGACCAAAACAATCTAATTGGCCAACTCTGGCAGATCAACGAATCAAGGCTCTGACCTTGGATCCGTGACAAGGAGAGAAGGATGCACGAGCATATCGGCGAGTAGTTCGAGAAGTCGGACTGATTGGCGAGACAAGCGGGCGGGGAGAGAACAAGATCGTACCGAAGAGATGCAGACATCTACAAGCCGTCTTCTAAGCCGGTCAACGATCCGTTCGAAATTAGATCCAAGGACCAATGTGCACAAGAGGTTGGGCCCAAAGTCCATTGTCCACGCTCGCTTGGTCCCACAAGGAAGTATCCATTCTAGACTGGGCCCACAAGTTGCACGGGTTCATGAATAATTGCGTGACAGACACAACGACCGAGGCTCACCAACCTGCTTGAGAACCAACTCACGACGGCAAGCCATGGAGGAATTCTAGCAAGCTCAATCTAATAATCTACCCAGAGGCGGACAGCCAAGGCGGTCAATCTTTGTAAGCCAGAGGAAGTCAACCAAGGCCTCCCAAATCCTGGAGGTCACCCGTGACCCACAAGCCTAGCACACAAAAGACGTTGAGAAGCTTGTGAATAACCGGCTTCGAGATTTGAAGATCGGAGAAGGTTTGAGGATGTTCTGCGCTGGGAAGTGGACCAAGTGAACTCCTCACCATTCACCGGCAAAATCGAGCAGGTGCTCCCAAATGATTAAGAAGAACCTTGATCACCTGTTTACCTTGCACAAGAAATCTGATGAATCATTTCGAGATTACATCAAGTGGTTCAAAGTAGAAAAGGCAAACATTGTAGGATGTAATGACCAAATTGCGTTCTTAGCCTTCAAGAAGGGCCTGCTAGTTGAGCACAACTTATATCGCGAGCTAACCATTGCTCCCAGCCAAACTCTAGCAGAGGTCTTAGCGACCACTGAATGCTATGTGCTCTAGGATGACTACCAGGCAAGCCGACCCACCAACCAAACAGGCAGGTCAGAGAGGCAACAAATTCAGCAACAAGAAAAATGCCAAGCGCAAGTCCCAAGGAGATCCCTAGACAAATGAGAACTTCACTAAGTTTTCCATCCTCATACATCAAATCAGCTACTCAGCTTAAGAATAGTGCCAAGCACAACACCTAAGGAGCCACCCTAGAAGGTCATAAGGATTAACACGATCCTGGCCTACTCCTAGGAGTCCGGGCTAACCAGCAAAGAAAAGATGAGGAAGATCGAATAGGCCACTATGATCTCCCAAATCGCGACCAGCCTTTCACCGGCAAAAGACAATCCCATGATAGGCTTCCAAAAGAAAGATTTAATTAGCCTCGATCTACCACACAACGACGCCCTCGTCATCAGCATCCAAATCCCTTAGGCCATGGTCGATTGAGTCCACTCGGATGAGGGCAGCATAGCTAACATCCTACAGTTGGCGGTTATCCAACAGATGGGCTTGAAGACAAATATCAACAAGTCACCAGGTGGCTAACAGGCTTTAATGGCGCGACAATGGTTACTTAGTACGATAGACCTCGACGTCTATTCTCCACCAGAGTCAGCTCACAAAACTTCATGGTCATTAACGAAGTCTCCCTTTACAATGGCATTTAAGTCAAACCGTGGATTAGCAAGATCATCGCCATCACCTCTGCCACGTATCAGAAAATCCATTACCTAATCCCTGTGGGCATGTCGGCCAGATCAACAATGATCAGGTGATGGCGAGGAAATTCTTAGCTTAAGAGAAGCAAGCAAACATAGTTCCTCCTTGTGAATCAAGCATATTTGAAGGGAGTAGGACGAGCATATGAGAAAGCAGATCCGATCCTAATCAAGCAAGGACTAGAGAGGAAAGAGAATAGCCACTCTTCAATAGCAATCAAAGAATCAGGACCAAGTCTAGGGAATCCGTCCAGAGGTCTCTCCTGAAGAAGGATGAAAGCTGAAGAGGGCGTCGAGCTAGTAACCCTAATCCCGACCAGCCGGACAAAAAAGCGTTGATCGGTTCGCGCTTAAGCCCAAACGAGAAGGTGGAGCTGACCAATTTCCTCCAAAACAAGGACATGTTCGCATGGTCTCCATCTAACATGCCTGACATCGACCCAAATATCATCTACCACCGGCTCCATGTCAACCCTGCCAACAAGCTAGTAGTGCGGAAGAGAAGTAACTTCACTTCCTAGCGGGTTGCAACCATTGAAGCCGAGGTCGACAAGCTTCTATTTGCTGGCTTCATTGAAAAGGTCTACTACTCAGAGTGGCTACCAATGTTGTTCTGGTGGCAAAACAAAAAAGGAAAATAGAAAGTTTGCATTGATTACACCAACCTCAACAAAGTGTGCCTTGAAGACAACTTTCCATTGCCGAGAATCGACTAGCTCGTGGATTCAACTTCCGACAATCAGCTGTTCAGCTTCATGGAAGCCTGCTCCAGCTATAATCATCATCGAGAGAGGGACCTAGTGGTACAAGGTCATGCCTTTTAGGCTGAAGAACGCCAGAGCGACCTACCAAGGAAGTCTATGTAGACGACATGCGGGTCAAAGCGACCATGCACATCAAGAACTTCACCGAGGCATTCAGCATGCTCTGCCAGATCGTATGAAGTTCAAGTAAATGCATGTTCGGTGAATCGTCGGGTCAATTCCTAAGGTACCTAGTCACTCAACGAGGTATCGAGGCATACGCACGCCAAATCAAGGCCATTCTTGAGATGAAGTCACCTTTAAAGGATATACGAAGTCTGACGGGCAAAGCAGTGGCCCTCAACCGATTCCTCTCGAGATCTATCGACAAGTGCAGACCATTCATCAAAGCTTTGAAGAAGGGACAAAAAGACAAGTGGGACGAGGAGTGCGAAGTAGTTTCGAATCTGAAGACTTACCCCACTTCATCTCCTGCTCTCAAAGCCAATTCGGTGAAGACTTATTGGTGTACTGCAAGGCGTTGTCAAACTCGGCCGTCGCTTAGCTCTCATCCGAGAAGAATGGGGGCCAACATCCGGTATTCTACACGTGAAAAGCTCTCCTCGATGCGAGACTCACTAGACAGACTGGCTCCAGATTTCCCCTTGAAATTCGTGACAAACCACTGCTTCCCATCCGACAACGAGCGATGTCGTACCACTTTACTAAAAATCCATTTACCCTAAATTAAATGGATTGATTTAATCGACTTTACCAAATTTCGGCAAAGTCTCCCTTGTAACTAGGACAATTCCCAATTTACCATCCCTGCAAACAACACCAGAACAACCCAACTTCTAGCATGCACAAGGTAAGGGCACACACAACAGTTAAGACTAATCCAAAAGACTTCACGCTCTCAACCAAAATTTGAAACGAGCAAGCAGAGCAACTAAAGATTTAGTTTACGACTAGGGAAAGTAATGTAAGGAAGGATAAAGGAGGAATTTCTACAGTGCGGACACCGGTGATGCCTCGACGTGGTGGTCTCGACCTCGGGGTTGCAAAACAGAAAGTGTGAGTGGACAAAAATAAAGCTTTAAACATAAATTACATTCAAACAAAGCTTTAAAACCCCCACACCCCCCCAACAATTTTAGAAAATAATGCCAAAAAGACTATGCATCAAACCTTTTGTATACATACATATATACCTTCCAATACTTGAAAATAATTCAATTCAGTATACTTACATGAAGATATACGATAAGGGAAAAATTATTTAATTAATACTTCTCAAATTATTGGAAAACATAAATTTATTCATTTAATCCTTATTGTAAAACCGTAAAATCGAAACTTCCAAAGTAATCCTGATAATATAAAATATAATCAACAAAACCCAAAAATCCTTTTTCATGTAACCAAACCCTTGCAAGAATACAATTTGCCTAGTAATTCCCAAATATCCAATCACAAATCCGAACTCCTTTTCAAATATTCATACCTATGCAGAGTAGTCTCAATGCACATGCTCAAGAAACCTCAAAACCTGAAAAGTAAATCCACATATATACACGTATACATATATATAAGTATAAATAAAAATAAAAATATACACATGCCCAAATAAACACATCATCCCAACAAAGGGATTGTTTGACTAGACCACATGGCAGAATCCTCAATACTCATGTGGCTAGGGAATGAGCAGTCCAATCGGAGGACTATTGCTCTCCAGACATGCATGGTAGAATCTTCAATACACGTTCGGCTGAAATGAGTCATACGCGCAAATACAGCCAGTCAAGGCCTTTGGTACACCCGGTTAGGGGTGCCTAGTTCCCGACACACCTCCGAAGAGTTACCGTGTGTCTAAAATATCCTGAGTAACATGTTGAGGACCAAAAATCCACAGTTCGGCCCAAAAATATTCTCGGCCCAATGCAATACCTTACCGAGAAGAAACTCGATTTGGGCACGCGAAAGTTCGTCATATGCACTTGCACACATGCCACGCCAAGCAAATAAGCAACACGCCACGCTACAAGCTTAAGTAGGCCCAAGCCACGCGAATGCCCGGGGCTTGCTTGAGTGGGTTGTGATATGGATGGTAATAAATTGACATAAGGCCCATTGATGGGCCGAGAAATGGAAGTCCCAGGTTGCTTGGAAGCCTCGGAACTCAAGCCCATTTCTTAGGCCCAAACATGTAGGTGAGCACAAAAGAGAAAGTCGCCTAACCAAAATAGCCCATCACTTCAACCAAACTAGCCCAATACTTGATGAAGTTAGCCCATGTCTTTGATAAATTAACTTGTTGTCTTAAGAGGTCTATACAACTTGAACAAGAAGCTGCAAAAGCTCTAGCACTTGGCTGGAGAACAAAAGCCACGAAGGGAAGTCTAGAGGTCCACTATGCAGAGCTGCTGGGAGGCTCCAGCACATGGGAGGGAACAAGTTTCAAGCAAAAACATCTAAAAAACCAAAGGATACTTGAGCAAAACACCCTTCAAACCAGTGTACATACCCATTTCTTTCCCCCCATCAGATCTAGCCATAGAAGAGGGGAGAAAAGAAGGAAGAAAGATGGCTGAAAGTAGAAGTTCTCCACTAAGGCACCTGCGGGAAGAGCATTGAGCTCCCAAAAATCTCTGATTTTGTAGGATTGTGAGAGAAGATCTTTCCAGAATAAGATAAGTCAAAAGAAGGGAGGAGAAAGGAAGGAAAAAGCTTGGCCAAATTGGATAGAAACCATTAGGGTTTCTTGGAAAATGATAGCTTCCAGTGCTTATAAAAAGAGGCATTTTCTACCCATCATCTCAAGACACATATAGAGAGCAAGCTTTATCTCTCACCTCTGAAACCTCTTCAATTTCAAGCCTCATCCTTCCATCTCTTCCCATTTTCCCTTTTGGTAAACTTTTCCGAAGCTTGACAGAGTTTTCGTCGAGTTGCCGGAAACGCCCGGCACCCCACTACTTCATCATTAGCTAAAACAACCACATCCAAAGAGCAAGCTTCCTCTCTCACCTGTAAAACCCAGCAAATTCGTGCTCTATTCATCCTTTTTCCCCCAAGAACACATAGCTTTCTCTTCAGTGCTAAACTCATGTCAATTTTGCTTCCATACCACAAGCTTCTTATACCAAGCCAATAATTTATCTGTCAGCTGTTGTTATTTTTGTTGGTGAAGATAACCAAGGTGTTTCCTAAGGCATCTTTGTCCTTTCAAAGCATTTTTGGGGCTTGATCTTCGAACTCAGACACATGGGATACTTTCATCCATCTGCTCTTTACGGTAGCCCAGCCCATTTATAGCTGCCGGAAGAAAAAGCCCCCACAAACAGTAATGTGGGAGGTACATATAATGGCGTGTCATTGCCAAGATCCAAAATCTACTTTCATAAACTAATATAAATAGTAAAATATAATACACTCTCAAAATCCAATTTCCAAATATTCAAAGGTAGCTAAACCCATATATATAAACATCCTGATAATGTCATAGCTGAAACAATAATATTCAATATACAAAATTCATAACTTAACCGATATAACCAACACCGAAAATTTCATAAGATAATGATAAAAATATCCAAAATCCAAATAAACCAAATCCCTTGTTCAAATTTCATAAACAAACCCAATATCACCCAAATCCCATAAGCACCAAAGTCCGAAACCCAAATCCATATACTTTAATAATAATAATAATAATAATAATAATCCCTTGAAATCCCATATTACATTTTAAAAGCCGAGACTAGCCCGATAATAAAATCCCATAACCTCATTAACCCAAAATAAACCGATTTCCAATCAAATCACATTTATGCAAGCAATTTCATATTTGAAAAACAAGGCACATATGAAAACAAATGTCCACTCACAACAGGTCCAACGCTGCTCAATCCTAAGAGAGCTCTTCCTCTGGAGTATGCGAAGTAAGAGTACCTGGTTCGAGAGAATAAACGGGCTTAATTAATAAACATACCCAACAACGAACTTTAACTCAAAACTCTAGTTCCCAAGTCTCAAAGTGTGCACAACCTTTAAGAAGGTTTATAGGCTCATTCTAATACTTCCTAAAGGATGAGATGGTCTCGGACGACTCACGGTCAACCAAGTGGTCAAACTTTCCATATGGGTCAACCAGGCCCACAGGCCCACGACCTCCGATTTCCAATTCAAAAGTTCCTATAGGTCCAACAAAGTCTACTGAACAAGTCCCGAAGGTTTGGTCTTGATCGAACGGTCGGATCTAAGCCAATGGCACGATCGGACGACGATCGATTTGTCTAACCTTGGAATCATTGACTCGAAGTATCCGAGACTCTGATTCTCAATCCACAAGACCTTACACGATCCTAGAGGTATAGGGAGCAACATATTTGAAATTGGGGCCGATCGAACATCCGAACCTATCGAACCTGGATATCGCATATTAGGTGCAATTAGCATAAGCTATATCAAGCCTAGTGTAATCAGTAGCATATCGAAGGCTACCAATGATGCTCACATACTCAGTTTATCTAACACTGTCACCAGTGTTCTTGAACAACTTTACACAAGGACCATAAGGAGTACATGATGGTTTACAGTCAAAGTAATTATACTTCTTAAGCATTTTTTCAATGTAATGAGGTTGATCCAAAGAGAATCCTTTTTCAGGCCTAATTATCTTAATTCCAAGTATCACATTAGCATCACCTAAATCTTTCATGTCAAAGTTCGCACATAACAAAGATTTGACACTATTCACAGCATGAATATTAGAGCCAAAAATAAGTAAGTCATCCACATAGAGACATATAACAATGCAAACATTATTCTCATGCTTAAAATAAATACATTTGTCACTTTCATTTATTTGAAATCCATTTGAAATGACTGAACTATCAAATTTTGCATGCCATTGCTTAGGTGCCTGTTTCAAACCATAAAGAGATTTGTCTAATTTACAAACTTTATTTTCTTTTCCAGGAACAATAAAACCCTCAGGTTGGTCCATGTAAATTTCTTCCCCTAAATCACCATTCAAGAACGTTGTTTTAACATCCATTTGGTTCACAACAAGATCATGAATAGCAGCTAAAGCAAACAGCACACGAATAGAAGTTACCCTAGTGACAGGTGAATAAGTATCAAAGAGGTCCACATTTTCCCTTTGCCTATAACCCTTGGCTACAAGACGAGCCTTATATTTTTCAATTGAACCATCAGGTTTTAATTTCTTTTTAAGAATCCACTTACAACCAATTATCTTACAACCAGGTGGAGGATCTACAAGGTGCCAAGTTTTATTGGACTCAAAGGAGTCCATTTCATCATTTATAGCTTCCTGCCATAAATCTGCATCCAAAGAAGACAAAGCTTCTTGGAGAGTTGTGGGATCCTGCTCTAAGGTATATATATGAAAATCAAATCCAAAGTCCTTTGCAGTTCGTGCTTTCTTACTCTTGGTTACATTAGGTTCAGAAAGCTCTATACCTCTAGGTTCATTATTTCTGGATAGAGATAGATTACTAGATGTTGAACCCCACTATATCTCAATTTAAAAGGAAATTTATCTTCAAAAAAATCAGCATCATTAGATTCAATTACAACATGGTTCTTTAAATCATGAAATCTGTGGGCCTTACTATTAATAGCATACCCAAGAAAAACACATTCATATGCTCTACTAGCCAATTTTGATCTTTTTGGATCAGGGATAGGCACGTAAGCTAAACAACCCCAAGTTCTAAAATACAATACATTAGGTTTCTTATTTTTCAAAATTTCGTAAGGGGAAATTTTAGTTTTAGAGTTTGGAATTCTATTTAGCACATAACAAACAATGAGTAGAATCTCCCCCCACTTCTTCTTTCATGTCATGTTTCCTGGCCTCCTCCTCAATACGCAGATGAGTGATCAAGCTTTCCAAGGAAAATTCTTTGGTCTTGTGACGCAGAGCATTCTTGAAATCTTTCCAACTGGGAGGCAGCTTGTCAATGATAACAGCCACCTGAAATTGTTCATCTAAATTCATTCAATAATAATTTCATGTAAAATTTTCTGTAGTTCATGAGATTGTGCTTCTACTGATTTTTTGTCCACCATTTGAAACTTCAAATAACGACTGACAACAAATTTCTTTGCACCTGCCTCTTTTGTATCATATTTTTTCTGAAGCGCATCCCACAATTATTTAGCAATATCATAAGAAGAATAATAATCATAATGATCATCAGATAAATATAGTTCTTGCAGAAGAAATCATTTTCAGTCTATGTCTGCAAGGCCCAAGTTTGTTCAGGAGTGGGATTGTCAAAGGCATATGGTTTACCAGATGTGCAGACAGAAGCTAATTTTTTTCGTTGTAAGGTAAAACAACAACTTTTGCCTCCATCGTTTAAAATGAAGACCCTCAAATTTGGAAGGTTTGTTTAATTAGGTCATGGGTGAATGAATTGTTTACAGGTTCTGTGACAGATGAATCGTCTTAAAATTATTGAAGCAGAGAAAATTAAAAGAACAATATTACTCAAAAAAATTCGTTTTGTGAAGCTGTGAACGTTTCTTAGGATGAGTCGAGTACTAAGTAGCTCTCTTTAAGACGTTTCACGGCTCTGCCCAATTTATGCAAGCAGTTCAGAAAAGGTCACTACGTCCCCAGGATAAAACAGCCCCAAAATCTCCTCTGTCTAGGTTCTTCTTTGCACTGAGGAAGAACCCAAATATAAACACCTTTCTATGTTCCTCAGAGAACTTAGTTTAGAAAATAACAGAAGGATATGAAGAGGAAGAAGGTAGCAGCTATATTCTATATATTTTTTCTCTCCTAGCTATATCATATATATATATATATATATATAATATATATATATATATATATATACATGATATACCACAAAAGAGACGTTGGTGGGCTTTAAAGATAGTAGATGCATTAGTTAAGAAAATCAGCCCATATTAATATAAAATAACTCCTATTAATAAAGGCAATTATTGAATTATTGAATTATATATATATATTTAAAATAAACATACCACTTTCAATAGGATGATCTTTCGACACTCCTTATGTTGAATGCAATATTGGTCACGATTGCTTCAAGCTCACCGGAGCTCTTCCAACTCTCCTTATGTTGAATTCGATACTGGTCATGATCGATTCAAGCTCACCGGAGAAAAACCGCCACAATGGTTTTCATGCCCTCAAACATATGAGTTATCAATCAATGCAAATGAATGCAATATGAAGGATAAAAGTATTTGATAAATCACCAAGTAAACATGGAACAATTAATGATTTATCTCAGATAAAAATGCAGCTCTCTTAAATGTTTAAGCATGCAAAATTGATGTTCAAAAGCTGTCACAGATGAAGAAGACAAAGGTCTTCTTTTATACGCTTTTTGCTCCACCAAAAATAAAACCACGTTAAAAAAGATGGGATTGATTTTCACACAAATAAAATCAATTACCAAAGATTTTTGTCCTATTCCAAAGTTAAGGAACGTATGGTCCAATCAATAGAAAATAAACAAACGAAATTTATGATAATCCCACCATTAAAGGAGTCCTAATATTCTTAGGTCAACTACTAAGAATATCTCAACACCTTTAATAATGTGATCTGATTAAAACTTGTTTTGCAAGTAAATTACTTAAAAGATAAGTAACAAATCATAGATAAGAGAAATAAAAGAATAAGTAAAATGATATTGCAAAATATGCCTAAATGGGATGCACTCCTAAAGGGATTCTAATTGATTAAAATCAAGGAAGATTATGAAAATAACATCATATTAGATTCCAAAAAAGTTCCTATTATGAGTATATGAAAAATGACATGTCTTACCTTCATATCAAATGTCTCATATGTGTAAATTGTTAAATCACAATTATGGAATTCGGGAATTGCTGAGTTGTTTCAATCCTGCAGTTTCTAGAAATCAAAGACAAGAATTTGCTTCAACCCTAATCATGAGAAGGGCTATTTTTTTTTTTTTTTTTTTGCTCAAGTGGAATAAATTATTAATAAACTATTAATAGAGAGGAGAGAGAAGTGTCAGGTGAAGGGGAGGAAAGAAAGAAATGGAAGAAATGGAAAGGGGAAGACGATGAAAGAGAGGGAGAGAAGGCTATGGGCCCTTTTTTAATTTTTAATTTTTAAAATGCTCACATAAAAGTTTACTAAGGTTAACAATGGTACATGTGTCACCCTTTTAGGTGGTGGTGAGCATACACCTTTGGAAAAATTGTGCTATACAAACTGATGTGGCATGTTGTCTATTTAGTTGCCTCTTGAAAAAAATGCTCACTTCAATGGATTAGGCAATGCAATTGTACTACCAATATTATATTATGTGGGGCCATTAAAATAATTGGTATTAAGAAATTACTTCAAAAAAAAAACAAACAAAAGTAACTTGTATTTTATAATAAGAAAATTATATGGGGCCCAATATACCTCTTTCATTTAAAGTTGGCAACAATGCCTTGTTGGGGAGAGTAGGTATCATTTGCCTGCTACTTTGCATACTCCCATGAAGTAGGAAAATTATATAATACTACGATAGTATGGCCACGTGGTACATCTTGTACACGTATTATAATATGTGTGGACGGCATAGTTTATTCCCTCCCCCCTCTCCATTTTAGGGAATAGTATCAATATATATCCACTTATATTATAACACGTGTACAAGATGTACGACGTGACCATATTTTTTGTTTCCTTAAAATTAAGGAGTACCTCCTCCTCAAAGAAAATGGGATTTTGACCCTTGTCAAATTTCAAAACAAAGAAAATTAAAAGAATTTCATAAAAAGAAAAAGTTAAATGAAATTGACAAGTGTCAAAATCTCATTTGTTATGAGCAGTGCCGGCCTTGAGCCAAGAAGGGAAGTGCGACCGCCCTAGGCCCTACCTCAAGGGAGGGCCGCAATTTTTATTTATTTATATGAGGTTAGATTTGTTTTTATTACTTATATAGATAACTGCAGCATTGTTATCGAATCCCACTATTGTAATTGTTTCTTCTTCTTTTTTTGGTCGAAGTGAATGGTTCTTCTTTAGTACTTCAGTTTTTGAATTAATTTTTTTTTTAATCCTTGCTTATATACAAAAAATAAATTATATCTGTCTAATATGTAAACTTTTCTTTATTTCTTTATAAGTATTGCCTACTAAAAATAGGATCTTTTGTAGTTGTGGATGGATGCTCTACAGCTTAATCTTCTATCAAACTACAATACGAAAGAAAGATTATGTCTAACTAATTAAAAAGAATAATGTTAGGAAGAGAGGTTGCCTCCTTTCCACCTCCTTTCATTTTTCTGAAGGAAAAAAGAGAATATGTCCTTTTTCGCTATTTAAGAGCATCTCCAAGGGAGATGTCAAATACCAAGTATCAAATTTAAATTTGATGGCTGATGTGGCAATTTGACATCTTACACAGTTTTACACTCCACTCGATATGTCAAATTAAATTATTATTTTATTACATTTTAGTGTTGATTCATTTTTAATTAAAAAATAAAAGAAAAGAAAAAGAAAAGAAAAAATAATAAAATATTCATTTGACATCTTGCTTTTGGGATGTCAAAAATAACATCTCAACCTCCAGCCTTCATTCCACATCAGCTTTGACGTATCGGTTGGAGTGATGTGAGATGTTATTTCTAGCTGTTAAATGTCTATGTGACACGTTTGACACATCGGTTGGAGATGCTCTAAGAACAAAGAGACTGTTTTCTTTCCATTGAAAAATAGGTAAATAAGAGTAAAGGAGCATCAGTTTGCCTAGAAATGGTCCTCAATTTTAGCTTGGCTATTAAATTATTCAATTCATGGCCAAGGTTACTGCCGCCATCATCATCACCACAAACACCCCCACCATCATTGTTGTCACCATAACCCAACCACCATTTCTGCCACCACCCCACCTCAATTACTGCTACCACTCCCACCTCACCACCACCCTATCAATAGCAACCGCACCATCAATATCACACATGATGACACCACCACAATCACACAAACGTTAAATTTCATGTTTAATTCATTATATTTTTAGATTGGTCAAATAATAAACTTTACAAATTCTAAAACATTAATTTCTATCATTTTAAATACCATCATTTATGAATTCTTTAGTATTTTTAAATTTTCTCTTCCAAAATTACCGAGAGAGATTAGGATTTTATATAAGGTTTGATATGATGGGGAGAGGTGTAATAGTATGTGAAAAGGTAAGAATTTACAATAAATAAGAAAATTGAGTAAAATAGTTCGATTTGGGTAAAACACCCGTTTTGATTTAGAAATCGATAATTCGACCGGTTCAAATTCTCTTTTCAGGCCAACTTATTATTAATTTTTTTTAAAAGGTGAAAACGGCACCAAATCAGACCAATCAATCCTATTCAATTGCATTTTTTGATTCGGTTTTTATTAGAGTAAAATAGAAGCCGAAACCAGTCCGATTTGATTTTTGAACCAAGGTTGACTTTTAATCACTACAATTTTTTTAAAATAAATTTCGGCGCGGTTCTCTGATTCTCCCACCCCCTATTCTAAATGCCTAACCCTGCTTATTTTCTTTAGTTTTTAGTTTTTCCAAGCATATTATCTTCTTAGCTGAAAATTACATTTTTGAGTAGAATTGGAATTGGCAAGATTTTGGTGGAATTAAAGATTTGTGGCTGTAATTGTTTTATTTGAAAGGCTTTTTAAATTTTAACATTTTATTTTCTGTTTTAATATTTTACTATTTTCTTTTATTTATTGTGGGAGTTACAAATTGTTTAACTTTTAGTTTTTATTTTCTATTCATTGCCTTAATTTTTCTGGTTAAATGTGTCTGGAGATTACAAGTATTGGATGCCTATAAAAGGCCACTCCTTCTTCACATTTGAACATACCACAATCAGATTTCTATATTCTCCTACTTTCATATATTCTTCACTTTCCATATTATTATTTTGGGCAACGGTTTTGTGGCTTGGAGATTTCTATTCCAATGTAAACGTGCTCATAGCAGACCTTAAACTTGCGTATTGGAGTCGTATCTTGGAGTCCGTAGACTGTCATTACCTACACGTAGGGAGGCTACAAAGGCTTTAGGACATCGTCTTTTGACGTGCTTTCACTATACCAAGTTTGCTTTCTTACTCTTGAATTATTTTATTTATCTATTATTTGTTTCTTTATTTTTACTTTACTGTTGAAGCTTTGTTTTATATATTATTTATATCTAAAGGTTTGAAAGAATTTTATAGAAATCCCTGTACTTTTTAATTTAAACAATCCATTATGTTGCGCTGGTTCTTGGAACTTTTTAATTTAAACTATCCATTAGAGAGAGGCAGAGGGTGAAGAAGATTGAATCAAAAGTCAAATCAATGATGACATTGGAAGGAGTGGCCATAATCATACGAATCAAAATTTAAACTAGGGAAATTGACTTACGTAGTCACTAAAGATAAACCTTAATCAGAAATAATCACTTTATAAAACTTAACCACAAATACTCACTTTCTAACTTGAAAGTACCAAATTCCCCTCCATATAAATACTTCAATATTCACCCTCTCAAAAATTTATTTCTGATTTGAACTCAACTCTCTAGCTCTTCTCTCCTTGCCGCACGTGGAGCATCTGAGACCAGCACCTTAATTCAAGAGGAGACCACGCCCACCCCTCAAAAGCCTACACAAAGAAGAAACATAAGAAATAGAAAAGGACGCATCAACAACAGCAACTCCGCTAGACCCGTTGCCACCAGGTGCTCTCTTCTGATCCTTTGTCCCTTTGAGTTCTAAGCTAATTTTCCCCTTCTTTAATACCCAGGAATCATTTTGCAAAGTAACACAACAAATAAAAATCAAATCTTGATTTTCTTTAGCATAGAAATAGGTAAGTTAGGTCAGTTTTTGCTTCAATTTTGATTTTTAGGGGTTTGGCTTCTAATCCTGTTTGTTTGAAAGGAAAGGAAATAAGTTTTTGGAAAAAATTTCACGAGCAAATAATTTGCAATTTGAGAGTAAAAGGACTGTTTTTTATGTAATTCATTCTATTTTGAATTTTGAAATAGGTTTCATAGCTCACTTTATACACCATACAAGTTCACCAATTCTGCATTGGTTTCATTGCTTTTGGCTTTTTGAACACTCTCGAGAGTGCACTAGTAAGGGTGATGAAGAATTTTATAGGTTGCTTCAAGACCAATGCATGGCTTTGTTTTGTAATTGCCAATATATATGTATATATGCCAATAAATTTGATGGTATGCAACCCTTGTTTGTAATTTTGAGTTTTAAGATATTTGTCCCCTTCTTCAATACCCATAAAGCATTTTGCACAAAATAATACGAAACATAAAAATCGGATCTTAAGTTTGTCTAGCCTAGAAATAGGTTAGTGAGGTTAGTTTTTCCCTCAATTTAGATGCTTAAGTGTGAAATTTTAGGTCTTTGAATTGGATTTGACTGACATTCTGGGTTAGGTTAGTTTTGCTAAGAACTTAAGTTTTCTATTTTGATTTCTAATTTGGTAATGTAAAGAAATGAGTATACCTTATGATGGGGATGCAAATAGATTGATTTATTGATGTTATTTGCAGAAATGGAGACTGTTGGCATATTGGTATTCTACAATGGAAGCTGGGTTCACAAGGATAACATTGAGAGTTATGAAGGTGGCGAGGCTAAAGGCATAATAGTATCACGAAACGTAACCTTTTCTGAGCTTGTTGACCGCATTTATAAGATCACGAATGCAGATCTCAACAAATATAGTCTCACACTGAAGTATTCAGTTCCTCTATCATCATCTGCCTATAAGCACCTAAAGGTTGAAGACAATGATGACGTTCAATATTTTCTGAAGTACAACACGGACGTTATGACCTCTAGAGTAACCCCTTTATTAGCAACCCTCAAAGTTATAGAAGGATATGGTATTCATGGCTGCAATGGCATTGTAAGCATTGGGAATAGCAATGCTCCCTTGCAGTTGTTGTGAGAGATAGGAATGAGGTAATTGGGGATAGTGGAACTGAAAATGGTGTAACTGGTTTTAATTGGAAAGATTGGGTTGAAGATGTTAATTTTGAATGTGTTGAAAACATAGTCGCAGATTTTTGTGTACCTAGGAATGAAGAGGAAGCGTACTCTGCACCAAACGTGCATCCTCATCGAGAAAGCAATTTCCAAGCCTCCATGGTGCAGGTTACACAAGTGCAATATGAAAATCCGCAACAATCAAGTTGGACTCAAATGCATACAAGCCAGGTTCATTTGGTGCATGGTAAGAGTGTGGAAGATATTGATTATGGTGGAGGTCTTTCTTGCATAAATTGGGAAGCAAATTTTAAGGTTGGACGAGTTTTTCCAAATAAGATTGCCCTTATAAAAACCTTATGTTTAGCAGCAGTCAGAGGCCACTTTCGATTTAGAACAGTCCAATCTGGGAAACGTAGGTTGTGTGTTCGTTGTTGGCAACTTCCTTGCCCTTGGCGACTTCGGGCATATAAAGTTGGATTACATGAGTTTAGGGTTGTTAAATACGATCCATTTCATGAATGTGATCTAAGGTATCTTAGTAGTCACCATCCTCAAGCTAGTACAGGATTGTTGTCTGACTCTGTGAAACGCAGATTCAAGGATTCTCGCACCATTTATACTGCAGGTGATATCATCAAAGATGTGCGACAAAATTTTGGTGTGACCATAAGCTACTCTAAAGCTTGGAGAAGCCGAGAGTTAGCTTTAAAGATAATTAGAGGGTCTGCAGAAGAATCATATGCTCTTCTCCCTTCCTATTGTTATGAATTGGAGCGTACAAATCCTGGAACTTTGACATACATTGAGACTGATGTAGCCAACCACTTTTTATATTTTTTTATGTCAATTGGTGCATGCATAAGAGGATTTAAGTGCTCAATGCGTCCTGTGATTGCTGTTGATGCTACCCATTTGAAGTGCAAGTACAAAGGTGTTTTGTTTGTTGCCACCGCATTTGACGGAAATCGTAATATATATCCTCTTGCCTTTGGGATTGGAGATTTAGAGACGGATGCGGCTTGGGAGTGGTTTTTCACAAAACTACATTGTGCAATTGGTGATTGCTCGAATCTTGTTGTCATATCTGATTGAAATCTTAGCATAGAAAATGGGTTGAAAAGAGTTTTTCCTGAGGCAGCACATGGTGTTTGCTTTTAT
Source organism: Prunus mume (assembly GCF_029339155.1). Classification (NCBI taxonomy): domain Eukaryota; kingdom Viridiplantae; phylum Streptophyta; class Magnoliopsida; order Rosales; family Rosaceae; genus Prunus; species Prunus mume. The sequence continues at coordinate 22,350,376 of NC_142705.1, forward strand.
CACTTGAAGGGCAATATGAAAGCCTCATTTAAGTTGAAGAAGCGGGATCCGATATTGGGGTTTTTTGTGCGGGCGGCTAAGTCTTACCGTCTAGCAGAGTTCAATCGTTATTTCTCCATGATAAACAACGAGCGAGTGCAAACTTATCTAGTACGTGCAGGGCTCCATAAGTGGTCTCGAGCCCATTGTGATGGACGACGATATAATGTCATGACAACTAATATTGCAGAGTCCATTAATTCAGTTCTTCGTTTTGGAAGGATGCTTCCGGTGGTACACTTGATCGAAGAAATTAGGAATATGCTTCAGAATTGGTTTAGTCAACGTCGAGATTTGTCAATGAAATGTAAATCTATGTTGTGCCCTGATTTAGGTGAAAAGAAGTTGAGGAAGAGATTAGACGCTGCTTCGAGGATGAATATGGTTAAAATCAATGATATGGAGTATAATGTGCTTGATGGTGATATGAACGGTCTCGTGCACTTGCAAAACTATAGTTGTACGTGTAGGAAGTTTGACTTAGAGCAACTCCCGTGCAAGCATGCTATTGCGGTATGTCGGCACTTGAAATTGAACCCATACTCATTTGCCTCTTCGTATTACACTCGAGCTACATGGGCAGCTGCATATGCTGAATCTATTTATCCTGTACCACCTCAAGGGACATGGGTTATTCCCGAAAATGTCCAAAATGTAAATCTCCTCCCTCCTATTTCAAAGGTTATGCCGGGCCGTCGTAAGACGCAAAGAATACCTTCTAAAGGAGAGGACTCGCGAGAAAGAAAATGCTCAAGGTGCGGTGTGAAGGGCCACTATCGAAGTACATGCAAAGAAGCTATTCCCGTCACTAACAAGAAGCAGATCATTTAGATATTACAATTGTTTAGTTTGTATGTCTTATTCCATTAAGTGGTGATATTTGCTACCTAACTTTATGTAAAATTTGTGTTCCTAACATGTCGCTATTTTTGTTTTTGGAAATAGGTATCCTTATAGGTACCAAATTGTATAGATCATGATGCAGCTATTTATAACATTTATTGAATGTGTATGTATGATGTTTATGTGCATGATTGGTGTAGACACGTAAAGCAAGTGGCTAGAAATTTAAATTGAACTGTGGTGCAATACAAGGGCAGTGGAATAAAGGGGCAATACAAAGAATTCATAGTCTAACTACAATTTGTTTGCCAAGACATACATTAAGAAAAAAAAAAGTGCTAAGACTGCAATAGAGCAACAATAGGAACATAATAAAAGGGCAATAAGAAGGCAATACGTAAACCTGGAAGTCTAACTTTAGCTCTATAATTGTAAAGACAGAGGTGAAAAAAGAGTTAAAACAACAATAGAGGTACAATAGGAAAGCAATATAAGGGCAATAAGAAGGCAATACTTAAACTTAATAGTCTTTCAACTTTGTAATTGCAAAGACAGAGGTGAAAAACAATGTCCTAAAACAACAATAGAGGAGCAATAGGAACACAATAAAAGGGCAATAAGAAGGCAATACGTAAACCTGGAAGTCCAACTTTAGCTCTATAATTGTAAAGACAGAGGTGAAAAAAGAGTTAAAACAGCTATAGAGGTACAATAGGAAAGCAATATAAGGGCAATAAGAAGGCAATACTTAAACTTAATAGTCTTTCAACTTTGTAATTGCAAAGACAGAGGTGAAAAACAATGTGCTAAAACAACAATAGAGGAGCAATAGGAACATAATAAAAGGGCAATAAGAAGGCAATACGTAAACCTGAAAGTCCAACTTTAGCTCTATAATTGTAAAGACAGAGGTGAAAAAAGAGTTAAAACAGCAATAGAGGTACAATAGGAAAGCAATATAAGGGCAATAAAAAGGCAATACTTAAACTTAATAGTCTTTCAACTTTGTAATTGCAAAGACAGAGGTGAAAAACAATGTGCTAAAACAACAATAAAGGAGCAATAGGAACACAATAAAAGGGCAATAAGAAGGCAATATGTAAACCTGGAATTCCAACTTCAGCTCTATAATTATCAAGACAGAGGTGAAAAAAGAGTTAAGACAACAATAGAGGTACGATAGGAAAGCAATATAAGGGCAATAAGAAGGCAATACTTAAACTTGATAGTCTTTCAACTCTATAATTGCAAAGACAACAATAGAGGAGCAATATGAACACAATAAAAGGGCAATAAGAAGGCAATACGTAAACCTGGAAGTCCAACTTCAGCTCTATAATTGTCAAGACAGAGGTGAAAAAAGAGTTAAGACAACAATAGAGGTACGATAGGAAAGCAATATAAGGGCAATAAGAAGGCAATACTTAAACTTGATAGTCTTTCAACTCTATAATTGCAAAGACAACAATAGAGGAGTAATAGGAACACAATAAAAGGGCAATAAGAAGGCAATACATAAACCTAAGTCCAATTTTAACTCTATAATTGCAAAGAGAGGTGAAAAACAAAGTGCTAAGAAGGCAATACGTAAACCTCTTAGTCCAACTTTAGCTTTGTAATTGTCAAGACAGAGGTGGAAAAATAATTAAGACAACAATAGAGGCATAATAAGAAAGCGCAATACATAAACTTGAGTTTACATTGCGAGGCTACTTATTAGCTAAACATATACAGATGCAGTTTCTCTATCCACTCTAGTTTCATGGTTACTAATTCATGAAACCACAACTAATAAATAAGGAATATCTGATCACATCAAAGCACAACTAATATCCAATTCCACTCCTATTACAACAATGTTTATGTGGTGAAACAAAACTGGTGGCGCATCTTCATTTCTCAAGCCATCTTCTAACCGTGAAGAAAACAGTAGCTTTTGTCCAATCTCGAACCTCCAAGTGATGAGCTGTGTTATGAAGGTGATATTCTCTTGCATGTGTAGTTCCCACTCCCCATTTCTGCAACATTCCCAATTGCTTTTTATTCACCAAAGTATGACAACAAAACTAAAGATTCAGAAAAGTGCAAGTATAAACATTAAGTTAAAGTATGTGACTCTCTCACATTTGTAATTGGAATCATTTAGTTTCTAACATTTGTTATTGTATTACCAAAGCTTCCTACATAAATTACAATTCTTCTCACAAGACATTCATGCCCTATTACATACGAAATTCCTAGACTAATTGGAAAGGAGCTTCCTAACCTAGAACACCAACAAGAGAAAATCGCAAAAAGTGGAACACATAAAGCACAAAGAAATTGTCAAACAAAATAAGAGGCACAGAACCAGACATCAAAACACCTCAAAGGGTGAACTTAATCAATATAACCAAACAGCATCCATAACAGTAATACACAGAACAATAATGGGGTAATGTGGAATTGTTTGACTCAAGAAGCTCCACATGTAATTTATAAGCTTCCTAAAGAAGGCAATAGTGAACAGAACAACCAAAATTTTCTGAAGCAGTATATATCAGGGGAGGTCTACTTAATGCTCTTGCAATACTTCAAATTTTGGTCAAGGATCTCATGAAGATACCTATTTTCAGCTTTCCCATGTTTTGATAAATAATAAAATCAATCGCAACAAGACCTATTTGCATCCATATCAGGTTTTGATAAGGCAAATGCAACAATTTCGAATTCAAAATTTATACACTTCATATAAGGAATTTCAGCAGAAAACATATCCGGAAGCATATTAAGAATCACTATATCAATACTCAACAGAAACCCACATGATACGAACTGAAAAATACAAAAGACTATCATACCTCAACCATTAGAGAAAACCACAATTTCACATCTCAAAACACTAGCATACCTCAACCATTAGCAACACTAAACAAACCTCAACAAAAACTCCAACAGCTCGTTAGTCAGAAAGAGAAAATTAACTCCCTTTCGCAAAGCCCAAAACACTATTAACGAAAATCATATTTTGTCAAACACTCAAAATCCTATATCAGCACCACTCAAATTCCCATATAGAAACACCACAATTAAGCAATTAAAGCATAACACTCCATACGCATGTATACATATATAAACATATATATATATATATATATATATAGAGAGAGAGAGAGAGAGAGAGAGAGAGAGAGAGAGAGAGAGAGAGAGAGAGAGGGAGGGGGAGAGAGGACTGTAGCGAAAAATGGAGCCCATGAATGCCCCACCAGCGGAGTCTCCGCCAAACTTGAGAAGGCAGACAGCAGGGCCATTGTAGGAGGCGGGAAGGGTTTGAAGAAGTAGGGTTAGGGTTAAGGTTTGGATTGGTAATGAGCTTAGTGTCGGTGTCCGGGTCAGACTTTGGAGAATCCACCGACGTCATCGCCATGGCCGTTACTCTCTCTGTTTTCTATGAAGTCATGGCTGAGCAAGATTTGGGAGAGTGCGAGAGAGGAGAGGAGTTGGGTTTCAGAAAATGAATTTTTGAGGGGATAAAGGGTCAATACAAATGTATTTATATGGAGGGCAATTGGGTACTTTCATGTTACAAAGTGAGTATTTCTGATTGAAATTTATAAAGTGAATATATTTGATTATGGTTTATGTTTTGTGATTATCCAAGTCAATTTCCCTTTAAACTATCCCTTACTCAGGTCACTGTTGTTTATTCTTATCTCATCTGGTGGAGACTAACAAGTTCCATAGGTCCAACCAAATTGTTTTCCTTTCTGAATAATGCTTATGAATGCATCAAACTGTTATTTGAGTAAATTCTTTTATAGTGGTATTGATTGAATATATCATAGGATTTTGTCTCAAAGGAGTATATAACATGCCCATATTGATGCACTTATAATCTTTTTCATGTAGGTCCTGTTCTTCCTATCAAAGGTATTGTTCTTTGTGCTCATGATGTTGGTGCAAAAGTCCGTGTATTCCACATAAGGTGGTTGATGTGCAGAAATTTTTTTATTTTTTTAATTTTTTTTTAAAGAAAACTTCTATTGCCACCGAAAAACTTCAAAGCACCACAGGACTCAAAATTCCTCCATGATAAACCTGCCTCCCTAAATAACCGACTTCACAACGAAGAAACTAATGAATGCTGACATTCTTGTTGCTTCTTCTCACAAGGTTAGGATACTGCCTTATGTACAGTAACCTAGCCTTATGGGCAAGGAAAGTATATGAAGCAAAGAATATAGTGGGCCTACCGTCTACAGGCGTCGGATTCTTATATGGAAAGAGAGAGTAATCTCTTGTCCCCCATGCCTCTATTTCTTGGTAAGCTTCTTATTTGAAAGTTCAGTTGCTTTTTTATATCTCTATCTGAGACAGCAATGGCTTCTGTGTAATTTGAAGTTGACTATAATGTTTCACCTCTCTTTCTAGGTGGTGGTGAAATGATATCTGATGTATTCCTAGATCATTCCACCTATGCAGAACCTCCATCTAGGTTGGTGAGTTCGCCTACCTCGAAAACTTTATGTTTAAATTAAATGCAATGAGAACAGCAGCTTTGTTACCACTTTGAAGTTATTGTCTGAATTATCTCTGTGTTTAATTGTCACCTTGATAGATGAATTTGAATACAAGTAGTCCTGCTCGCAAGAAAGTAGGTCCTGTGTGCATGTTAGTCAATAAAACTGACCTTCAGTTGTAAAGTAGCTTATATGCAAGTGCACACAAATATTCTTGCTGCGTTCTACATACATTGGGCCTTTTTTTTTTTTTTAATAAATCATGTCCTGATCTCGTTTCCCATTACCTTAAAGGAATGTCAGTTTTTTCCTAATCCGGTGAAATTTTTAGCTATTTCTTGAAGCAGTCACTCTTTCTGAGCGTGGTTGCTCTTAGGCACATTTTATTCGTGCTCTTATCTTTTAAAGCTTGATTCCTTTATCTACATTAATTATACACTAATTTGTGCCACCTTCTGATATATCTTTTGTAATTGTCCCTCATTGCCTAAATTAGATTTGAGGCTGGAACAACAGCAATTAGGTTAGGAGCAGCTACTGATTAGCTATCAGGATTTGGTATGCAAACAATACATGATTATGAGGTAAGTTGAATTCTTCTACCTTTTGAATTTCTTGTTCTATATATCTGGTTTATACTGTTTTGTTGCAGGGCTTTTCTTTTGGTTAATTGTAGTAATTGAAAGAGAAACTATTACAGTGCAAAAGATAATTGTATTGCATTGACAGGGCTAGTAACATTTAAGACTCCAAAAGGCAGAAAGGTGAATCGCGTAATTGTATGCAATTGTATGCAAAAGATACAAAGCAAATCGCGTTGACGCCAGAAAGGCATTTGACAGGGCTAGTAACGTTTTAGACTTCCATTGATATTTGACATCCATGTGAGTTGAGTACAATAGACGCAGTCAAGTATGTGGTCTTACATAAAGGTCTGCTGAGTTCAATACCGTCCGTTTAGGTTCACTACTATTCAATTCACATAGACAGGACAAGTAAATGAAGTAAAAATAAATAAAAATTACATGTTCAGTTAAATATTTCATGATTATTGATGGAAGCAATTGACAAAAGAATTGGATTATTGATCTGTTGTAAACAGTTGGACTCCATTCCAAGTACTTTACCTAACGAAATCTATACTAAGATTGTGCTTTTCTTTTTGAAGCCAAGATCACATGTTTATGTAGTACTTAACTTGATTGCAATTTTATTTTTTATTTTTACAGATATTTCTTGCAAAATATCTATACAATAGACTTCATTCGGTCCCTGATATTCGCATTTATCGTACAGCCCCCTCAGAACACGTCTTCTGCACTGCTCTGTGTTCTTTCAACGTCGAAAATATATACCCTACATATCTGGCAACTTTTCTTGACCAACAGGTATGGAAGGAACATAAATGAGATTTAATAAAATAGCTCATACTGAGTTATGTGATCCCAGCAAGAAATGGCTATCCAATCAGGTTACCATTATGCGCAATCCCTTCATCGGCATTTAGGAGTGAGTGCGAGTGCACGGGCAAGTCTTCACTCATACGACACTGTCGAGGATATTGATGACTTTATCCAGGCCCTCAATGACACAGTCAGCTTCTTTAATTCTTTCAAGCAGGGGCTTGACCTCTTCCCATCCTTGCCAGCCTTCTCTAAATTTTGTATAAACTTTTCTACGGACACACACCGTAAGCTTATATGATCTGAGTATAGTTTGTGCAATAATCTGTTAAGACTTAAGAGGGATTCTTATTTTCAATTCAATAGTTTGTCTCACTTGCCTTTGAAATGACTATCTTGTCTCATGAAACTAGTTTTAGTGTCTCACTTAAACTTTATCCTTAAATCTATCAAAAAATCTGTTAAATTACTTCCCAAAGACAAAATTTATTGCTTCTCCAATGACCAAAGCATTTGAATCTGCATGGTGTGGTAAAGCCAAGGAAAGAGGAGCATACAAGTCAAGAATTTCTTTAAAGTACTCACAAATCCATGACAAGTAACATATTAAACTGAGACTCCAGCAGCCATGTAGCAGAAGCTTCTGTATAGCGCCACTTCTATAATGATAGCAACCGTGGAACAAAACCAAGCCTGTTATAGTACCATGGGAGGACTTGGTTTATGGCATGAAGGAGATGCTTCCAGGAAAGTAAAAGAACCCTTGCATTTGACGCCAGCTGCCCATTCCATGCCTGCGTTAAACAGTATGAACGACGATACAATGAGCTGCAGCTTCCCAGACCTGTAAACAGAAATGAAATTCAGTTGAGTGAGAATAGCAAATAACCTCCTCAATGTCAAAGCTACATTGTAACATTTTTCATTTAACTGCTCTGAGAAAGTCAGAAAGGGTTCTTTCCTGTTCTCAGCTTGATTCTTTCTCACCTTGTCTTGTGATACTACCCTGCACTCGGATTCTTCTCGGAGCACCTCCCATGTGTTCAGTGAAGACGTGAGTTAAGGCTAGTTGTAGGATAGATATACTAGTTGAAGAAGACTACTGATCTGAGGAATATCTGTAGTTTGTCTTGATAAGAGGAAGTACTACCATCTCCAAAAGACTGCTTCTGAGAAAAGACATCTTTACTTCGTCTGTACTCATTGCATTCAGAGAAGGGTAGAGAGTTCTGATAACATTTCAACCATTTTCATTTGCTGGTCTTTCTTTCTAATTTTGGGGATGCTGGGACACATTTTCTTTCTTTTTTTGGGTTACACACACATCAAAGAGACATAACCCTTGCCGACTGTGATTTTGGGGTGGCATCATCATCATCATCATCCATTTGGGAGGCTCGAATAATCAACTGTCTGGCCAATTCCTGAAGCTCGGATTTAGATTTTCCATCAACTGAAGTGGAAGTATTGGAGGTACCGGAAGAAGAAGGCCTTGATTTTGGAGGATCAGCAATTGGAGAAAAATCTCTGTAGACATAATCTGCAATTCTTTCAACTTTGAATTTATCCCACCATTTGACTGAAAATTGGCGAGATAGGATTCTGGATTCCCAATTAACATGATAGGACCATTTTAATATCCAGGGGACTTTGTACCTGGCAATGAAAATGAGAGAATTTGGGAAAAATAATTCTGACTTTTTGAATTTATATTTTTGGGAGAAGTAATTGATCAACTCATGAATTTGGGGGGGAAGAATTTCAGCAACTGGACCATGCTTTTCCCACCAATGGAGGAACCAAAAGGGAAAAGGACTATTGAATTTACTGTCAAAATTAATGAACCAAGAATGACTAAAATCAACTGTTTGATGGAGGAAAATTGTGTACCATGCTTCAATGTAATCAGCATGGCAATATTGGAGGTTCGACTGGAGAGTTTTTAGATCATAGGGATGCTTTCCCCAATTTTCTTGGCTTAAGATCAGGTGGATGTATAAGGAATGGTATAGTATGATGTGGGGCTGATTGCGATCTTTAACAGGCTTATAATTTCAACTGAAAGGCTTATAATTTCAACTGACAGGCTTATAATTTCAACTGACTGAGTTTCACTGAGAATGTCTCTATAATATTTAAGAGATTTATACGGACTTTGGGGCATGAAATGGAAATTAGGAGGGAAGTAGTGTTTTGCTATGGCAACTGGATCAGAAAGATTATCAAGAACTGGGCAACTGAGGACTAGGCAACTGAGTGATTTGTGTACTGATCTCAAAAGGATCATAACTGGAAACTAAGGCAGACTGATAATTAGGGCTAATTTGACCGACTGTGGTCCCTAGACTGGAAAATCTATTGCTGACTTGCCGTCTGTGACAGACTAGTAACTTGTCGTCTGTGACAGACTAGTAACTACGAACAAGTTTCCAAAGCCTAGACAAGTGTGAGTGTTTTACACAACACAGTTGAATTATTTGTAGGAGATTCTTACAAGGGCTCTTGTGGTTTATAAGTCCCCTTTGATAATCTCCTATAAATAAAATGTTGTGTTTCTCTCCAATAGCTAATACAAATAATCTTTCCATGGAGTACTTCAGTGTCAGCGTCACTGTGGCATCCACTTGAGGAAGCAAAATATCTACGGAGATAACTTAGGCATCGAAAGGTCTTTGGCCAACACCCCCTAAAGAAATCTCCATCCTTTTGTTAACTATTGTTTTCCTACAAACACTCGGCCTAACTTAGGCATCGAAGGGTCTAATCTCCATCCATTTGCTGACTATTGTTGACTATTGTTGACTATTATTGACTACAAAAACTCGGCCTAACTTAGGCATCGAAGGGTCTACTCTCCCTCCATTTGTTGACTATTGTTGACTATTCTTTTCCTACAAACATTCGGCCTAACTTAAGCATCGAAGGGTCTTTAGCCAACACCCCCCTAAAGAAATCTTCATCCTTTTGTCAACTATTATTTTCCTACAAACACTCGGCCTAACTTAGGCATCGAAGGGTCTTTGGCCAACACCCCCGGGTGTGGTCTTCTACTCTGTATTGTCTTTTACTCCGTAATGTTTTGCAGGGTGTGGTCTTTTACTCCTTATTCTTTGGGAACGAAAATCGCTCCCACACCCGTCATAAACCCTTTCCAATGATTTTGGTATGTTGTAGTCATTGAAAAGAGTTTATGATGTTTCTTTTATTCAAGAACTTTGTGGGAAAAGAGTCGCAGATTGCGACTCATTGCATCCAATATAGTTATTGGCATGCAGAAAATCTCCCTCTAGCTCAAATTGACAAAAGAACGATTCCAGATTTTCTTCTGCTTGAGAATAAACCTGGATTAAGAATCATAACAAGCAAGTGTTAAGTTTGGGTGTACTTCTTGTGCTCCATATTAAGAATTATGTATATGAAAGTTTCAAAAAGCATGTGGATTCTCACCTCTGAAATCCTAGTTTGATTCTCGAAATTAGAGGCGGTGTTGCTAACTGGTTTACTGTCATAGTTGGTCGGAATACTATTCTTGTTTGGAAGAGAAGAATCATTATCCCCAATTGGAGATGGCCAGCTACTGCATTCATCAATATAGACATAAGGAGCATTTCCCAGCTCAGGTGGCCCGGGAGGAGGAATGGGTGAATCCAGCTCTTCTCCTAGCTGAGCAAATAACTGCCATTGCCAGATTAAGCACAAAACAAGCAAGTGTTAAGTTTTGATATACTTGTGCTCCATATCAACAAGTTCACATCAGAAAATGTTCAAAAAGTCTCACCTTTTGAAGCATATTAGATGAAACACAGCCACTAGGTTCACCAGCATCAGGATTGCAAGTGCCAAGAACATGTTCTGGCTCCTTGTAGGCCAGAAAATCTTCTGGGTGTGGAATCATATGATTGATAGCAGCAGCTTGGTTATTAGAATAAGAGCCGATGTAATCACTAGTAACAGGAACATTTCCCAGCTGAGGTAGCTGGTGTTGGTGAGGCCGCTCGGGAGGAGAAGGTGAATCCAGATATTCTCCTCCCTTAGCACATAGCTGCCAGATTAAGAATCACAAACAAACAAGCAAGCAAGCATTAAGTTATTGATATATTTCATGTGCTCCACATTTCCAATTTTACATCAGAAATCTTCAAAAAGCAGATTAATTCTCACCTCTTGAATCATATCATCAAAATCAGATGAAACAAAGCCACCAGGTTCACCATCGTTCTGATTGCCACTTCCGAGGAGAACATGTTCTAGCTCTTTGTATGTCAGATGTTCTTCTGCCTCCGAAATCAGATGAATTTCAGCAGCTTGTTCAAGCTCAGAATTAGAGGCCATGCAGCCAGCAATACCAGGATCAGCTGATTCAGCACAGATTGAACCATCCTGCTGCTTCTTATTATCAGACTCATTGTCAGTTGACTTATTCTTCATGCGGCAGAGAACAAAGCCACTCAGCTGATTGGGATTGGAACCTGGGTCAGTTGGAGTGAGATAGTACTCCTGCCTGACCCAGCCGGTGTTCCTCGACTTAGGCACACGACCTTCATGGAAGGTCAAGGTCCTCTTTTTGCAAGTGACCGATTTGGGAAGTTGTCGAGACTTGACTTGTCGTGGCTTGCCTGTGATTTTCCAGAAGCCCTTCCCTGTGGCCCTGTTGCAGCGACGACTGTTGGCATATTTGTAATCAGGTCGGCTGAAGGAGAACCAGGCCCTAGGTTGATATGGAGAGTCTGGGAACATGAGCTCTGCAAAATGCAAGCAAGTCTTGAAGTAATGAACAACAAAACAACAGATTTCACAACAGCATAATTTATTGAACAAAATTGTAAATTGGAAATGAGAAAAACAGGATAATTGATCAAGATTATGTATAAACAAACATCATATATACCTTGGAAATGTGAAAATGGGCAGTGAAGAGAAATTGAGACAGATTAATGGATTACCAGCTAAATCCCAAGGCTCGTACTTGTAGACATCAATTTCAGGGATGGATTGGGAGGCCTTGCCCTGCATCATCCTCTTCAAGAAGCGACAAAAAAGTTGGATAGATTCATTATCAGGTAAATCCCAAGGCTTGTCAACGATTTCATCAGGCATGGCTTGGGAGTCCTGGCCCTCCACCTTATTCTTCAAAAGGTTCACCATTTCCTCCTCAGAGGGATGGAATCTGAACTTAGGCAGCAAATCAAGCACTGATTCTTCTGTTGTGCTCATACTTCTGCTGTTTTGGAAAATTGGAATATAAGATGATCAAATGTTTTTCCTTCAGAGAAGAAGCAACAGAGAGCAGTGAAAGTTGTATTTACAAACAAACTCACCAATCACAAGCCACTGTGCTTTTTTTGACTTGTGTTTGATCCCAAAGATTCCCAAGTCTTCTGATCAAAAAGAGATTCCCAAGCAAGAACATACATGGCATTAGCTTGAGTCATACTCATACGTGTGGATCCCACCCACTTCCTATCATGCCTTGCTTTTTTGTTTTCTTTTGTTCTTTTGTGGAATCTGCCCCTCTCGTAAGTTTCTTTCCTTTAACTTGTCATGGATTTGTCAGTACTTTAAAGAAATTCTTGACTTGTATGCTCCTCTTTCCTTGGCTTTACCACACCATGCATGATACAGGAGCATAGGGGTGGATCAAGATAGATATTTATCATTTAATTAGTTATTTTATGATATATTGTTATTTTCTTATTTAGGTAGTTTTAGGATATCTTTTATTATTTATGTGTGATTTTATAATTAATTAGTTTACTTTTGGACCAAGCAATCTTGGTGTCCAAGTCTTGTAAAGCCTATAAATAAGGCTATTGTAATAGTTGTAGAAAAAGTAATATTGATGATTAATGAAATAGTTTATTTGTGGCATGGATTTGCTACGATATATGTGAGTTTGCACTAGCCCTAGATTTCGGTGCTCGTGTATATGGTTGGTGACCTGTATCCTGATCCCAATCCCCATCAATTGGTGTCAGAGCTATGGTTCAAGATCTGCTTTATCGGGGAGGTTTTTGGATGGAGGGTCGTATTGACAACTACAACGACATTGAGGAAATTGGGAGGATACTACAACAACTTACGGAACGCTGTCGTGATCGGGCTCGAACCCAGATAGGTAAGAGTTCTGACGGGAGAGATGCGTGAACCCTTATCTGAACCGAGTAGCTCACATCGACACTTTGCCGTGGGAGTCTCGACGGGGAGTACGAGGGGATAGCCCTTTTCATTATTGCGCTTCGCTGTGTGAGTCGAGTGAAGAGGGGCACGGTTATTCTCATTGTGTCTTTGAAGGTATAAATAGATTTGGTAATTTTGGTGCATCTTGTTATTCATCAAAGTTATTAAATTTTGATTTGCCTCCAATATTTGATCCTTGCAACTGTGAAAATTGAAATGAAAATTATTTGGGTTTTCAAAGCAATTTTGATAAGCAATTTATTGATCAGAACAGTGAAGAGATGAGAATTGAGAAAACTTTCGAATATATTATTGATTTTTTGGGCATTAATGTTTTCACTTGGAAGGTTGCCAAAACTTTTGTTGATTTTGTCAATCGGTTGAAGATTCTAGAGAGAACCATTTGCATTGTTAGAGGGAGTAAGAAGAAGCCAAGAATAACGAAATATTCCAAATATCTTTTTATTTGGAAATTGTGGGGGACTTTTTCTTCCTGCAACTAATGGGCTGAAATGCAGTAAAAGGTGGTCGAGAGACTGTCCCCTTTGCCTGGTTCGAAAATTAAGCCCCAAAATACCTCGAAAGGGTAGCAAAACCTTAGGAGATATTTTGGCTATCTTCACCGATCAAAATAATGGTGACTTACAGATAATTTTGGCATGCTTTCAGATAGTCTTTTAGCTTATCATGAGTGGCATATGGCATGGGAGCAAAACCAACGTAAGTTTAGAGCTAAGAGAGAGGTTAGGCTTGGTTTATGAGAAAAGAAAGTATTAAGGTAAGGAATGAGGTATTTTATGAGGAAGTTTGACTGGGGAAAGAGGAAAAGAAAGACAGAATTCTTCCAACTCGAGAAAAACAAATTGGAGAAGAAGATGAACAGTGCACAAGGTAGTTAGATTTTTGCAAGTTAGAGAAAAGCTTGCTCTGAATTTGAGTTGCCTTCTGGTTGGGAAGCCTCAATTTATAGCTGCTGAAATCACCATTCTTCAAGAAACCCTAATGGCTTCTACTTATTTTGGCTAAGCTTTTTCCTCCTTTCTCCTCCTCTTCTTTGACTTCCCTTTCTTGGCAAAATTGCCTCTTATTTGCTCGAATTGGAAGTTTGGGAGCTCAATGTCCCCTTCCAGCGTGAGTGAGAGCTTCCTTCTTGGTTATGTTTTCTTCTTTCCTTCCCCTCGCCTTAGCTAAACTGATGAAGGAAAGGAAGTAAAATATATGCCGTCCAAGGGTGCTTTGACAGTGCAGCCATTCCTTGGTTCTTTGCTCGGCTTGAACTTGCTCCCAGCTGAGCTTTGCTTGATGAGTCCGCCAACCTCCTCCTTCACGTGTTCTCTGCTTTTCAAAAGAGCCAAGCTTTTGTGGGCGATTTTGGTTTTTCTAAGGGCCAAGATGGCTTCCTAAGCAAATGGGCCTTCTGCAGAAACATTGGGCCTCTTGATTTGGGCTTATTTTTTTGGTTGGGTTATCTCTTGGTTAGGTTATTTTGCTTGGCTTTTGGGCTACTTTTCTCTCTTGACTTACCTACATGTTTGAGCATAAGAAATGAGCTTGAGTCTCCAGGCTCCCAAGCAACCCGAGACTTTCCATTTCTCGCCCATCAATGGGTCTCATGTTGATTTATCACCGTCCATACCACAACCCACTCAAGCAAGCCCCTGTTTTTTGAGTAGCTTGGGCCCACTTAGGCTTGTAGCGTGATTAGGTGTGCGATAATGATTTCGTGCTTGGCTTGGCACATTGCTTGGCATGTTTTAATTTATCGTCCTGCGATGCTTATTTTTGCATGGGCCTGTAAACACGGTATATTTTATCTCAACCAGAGCGAATTTATTTATTTAGTGTGGCACGTGCATTGTAATTCGCATGTGGTAGGTTTCGGTGCACTCTGCTTTACGTTTTTTCCTAATGGATCATCGTTTTGGGCTGATAATTTTTGGGCCCAACCATGTATTTTTTGGGTCTCAACAGAAATGAAGGTTTCAATTGGATGCTAAAGATCCGAATGTAATATGAAGCAATTTCAGATTCTACTCGAGTTTCCTCAATCAAAGGCTTGAATTCGAGGATGAATTCTTTCCAACTAGGGGAGTCTGATGCAGGAGTATAGGGGTGGATCAAGACAGATATTTATCATTTAATTAATTATTTCTTGATATATTGTTAATTTCTTATTTAGGTAGTTTTAGGATATCTTTTATTACTTATGTGTGATTTTATAATTAATTAGTTTACTTTTGGACCAAGCAATCTTGGTGCCCAAGTCTTGTAAAGCCTATAAATAAGGCTATTGTAATAGTTGTAGAAAAAGTAATATTGATGATTAATGAAATAGTTTATTTGTGGCATGGATTTGCTACGATATATGTGAGTTTGCACTAGCCCTAGATTTCGGTGCTCGTGTATATGGTTGGTGACCTGTATCCTGATCCCGATCCCCATCAATTGGTGTCAGAGCTATGGCTCAAGATCTGCTTTATCGGGGAGGCTTTTGGATGGAGGGTCGTATTGACAACTACAACGACATTGAGGAAATTGGGAGGATGCTACAGCAACTTACGGAACGCGTCGCTTGCTTGCATCGGGCTCGAACCCAGATAGGTAAAAGTTCTGACGGGGAGAGATGCGTGAACCCTTATCTCGAATCGAGTAGCTCACATCGACACTCTGCCGTGGGAGTCTCGACGGGGAGTACTGAGGGGATAGCCATTTTCATTATTGTGCTTCGCTGTGTGAGTTGAGTGAAGAGGGGCACAGTTATTCTCATTGTGTCTTTGAAGGTACAAATAGATTTGGTAATTTTGGTGCATCTTGTTATTCATCAAAGTTATTAAATTTTGATTTGCCTCCAATATTTGATCCTTGCAACTGTGAAAATTGCAATGAAAATTGTTTGGGTGTTCAAAGCAATTTTGATAAGCAATTTATTGATCAGAACAGTGAATAGATGAGAATTGAGAAAACTTTCGAATATATTATTGATTTTTTGGGCATTAATGTTTTCACTTGGAAGGTTGCCAAAACTCTGGTTGATTTTGTCAATTGGTTGAAGATTCTAGAGAGAAACATTTGCATTGTTAGACGTTGTAAGAAGAAGCCAAGAATAACGAAATATTCCAAATATCTTTTTATTTGGAAAGGAAGGTTTCAATTAGATGCTAAAAGATCCAGAATTAATATGAAGCAATTGAAGATTCTACTGATTTTCCTCAATCAAAGGCTTGAATTCGAGGACGAATTCTTTCCAACTAGGGGAGTCTGATGCAAGAGCATAAGAGTGGATCAAGATAGATATTTACCATTTAATTAGTTATTTCTTGATATATTGTTATTTTCTTATTTAGGTAGTTTTAGGATATCTTTTATTATTTATGTGTGATTTTATAATTAATTAGTTTACTTTTGGACCAAGCAATCTTAGTGTCCAAGTCTTGTAAAGCCTATAAATAAGGCTATTGTAATAGTTGTAGAAAAGGTAATATTGATGATTAATGAAATAGTTTATTTGTGGCATGGATTTGCTACGATATATGTGAGTTTGCACTAGCCCTAGATTTCAAAGTGCTCGTGTATGTGGTTGGTGACCGTATCCACGATCCCGATCCCCATCAATTCTGATGCAAGAGCGTAGGGGTGGATCAAGATAGATATTTATCATTTAATTAGTTATTTCATGATATATTGTTATTTTCTTATTTAGGTAGTTTTAGGATATCTTTTATTATTTATGTGTGATTTTATAATTAATTAGTTTACTTTTGAACCAAGCAGTCTTGGTGCCCAAGTCTTGTAAAGCCTATAAATAAGGTTATTGTAATAATTGTAGAAAAGGTAATATTGATGATTAATGAAATAGTTTATTTGTGGCATGGATTTGCTAATATATATGTGAGTTTGCACTAGCCCTAGATTTCGGTGCTCGTGTATGTGGTATCCTGATCCCGATCCCCATCAATGCAGATTCAAATGCCTTGGTCATTGGGGAAGCAATAAATTGTGTCCTTGGGAAGTAATTTAACAGATTTTTTGATAGATTTAAGGATAAAGTTTAAGTGAGACACTAAAACTAGTTTCATGAGACAAGATAGTCAAAGAAACTTTTCAAAGGCAAGTGAGACAAACTATTGAATTGAAAATAAGAATCCCTCTTAAGTCTTAACAGATTATTGCACAAACTATACTCAGATCATATAAGCTTACGGTGTGTGTCCGTAGAAAAGTTTATACAAAATTTACAGAAGGCTGGCAAGGATGGGAAGAGTACAAGTCCCTACTTGAAAGAATTAAAGAAGCTGACTGTGTCATTGAGGGCCTGGATAAAGTCATCAATATCCTCGACAATGTCGTATGAGTGAAGATTTGCCCGTGCACTTGCACTCACTCCTAATGCCGATGAAGGGGTTGCGCACAATGGTAACCTGAATGGATGGCCATTTCTTGCTGGGATCACATAACTCACTAACTCAGTATAAGCTATTTTATTAATTCTCATTTATGTTCCTTCCATACCTGTTGGTCAAGAAAAGTTGCCAGATATGTAGGGTGTATATTTTCGACGTTGAAAGAACACAGAGCAACCCAGAAGACGTGTTCTGAGGGGGCTGTACGATAAATGCGAATATCAGGGACGGAACAAAGTCTATTGTATAGATATTTTGCAAGAAATACCTGTAAAAATAAAAATAAAATTGCAATAAAAATAAAAATAAAATTGCAATCAAGTTAAGTACTACATAAACATGTGATCTTGGCTTAAAACAGAAAAGCACAATCTTGGTATAAATTTCGTTAGATAAAGTATTTGGAATGGAATCCAACTGTTGACAACTGATTGTTAAGGCCAAAAAATCCACGGTTGAGCCCGATAAAATTCTCACCCAGTATGACACCTAACTTGGAAAGAAACCCAATTTGGGTATGCAACAGTTTTTCATATGCGCTTGCACACGTGCCATGCCAAAGAATAAACAACACGCCACGCTACAAGTTTAAGTGGGCTAATACTCAAATCGCGAGGCTTGCTTGAGTAGGTTCTAGTATGGATGGTAATAAGTTGTCATGAGGCCATTAATGGGCCAAGAAATGGAGGTTCCGACTTGCGGGAGCCTCGGAACTCAAGCTCATTTCTTAAGCCCAAACATGTGGGTAAGCACAAAAGAGAAAATATATCAACCAAAATAGCCTATTGATTCAATCAAAAAGCCGTTGACCAAAAAAAAAAAGTTCAATCAAAAAGCCCAACGCTTGATAAAAAAAACATAACCCACTTACTCAATAAATCAACTTGGCCCATACAATTACAATAGAAGAGTTGCAAAACTCCAGCACTTGGCTAAAGAACAAAGCAACGAAGGGAGCAAAATGGCCACGTCGCATGAAGCCATCTTGGAAGGTTCCAGACATGGGAGGAACGAGTTTCAAGCACAACACATCTAAATAACTAAGGGCTCGCTTGTTACATAGGACTGTATTGGCTTGGCTTGGCTTGGTCTAAGTTGGATAACACTTATCTTGCGTTTGGTGTGCTTGGACTAGGACTAGATTTTTTTTATTTTTTCAAAAATATCTATATCTATATATATATGTATATGTATGTATGTATGGTACAGTTAAATTAAATTTGAAAATCAGCCCTTAAGAAAGTCTAATGTCCAGTTGCAACAATTGCCAACCCAGTCGATCACACAAAGGCATGCCCCGATTCCTTTACTGCCTCGTCTTCCACTCTAGAACGAGACCTAGAGTAAGAAAAAGCCATGATTGATTTTAAGCTTGAGTCCCTGAGAAAATCCTCTCAGGTAAACCAACCTTGTTATGGCAAGGTCCCAGTTGACCAAGAATATAAGTCGACTCACCCGAGTCACCAACCCAGTTCCGATTTCATAGTTGATAATCAATTAAGAACCCTCAATAGAAAATTCGTAATTAATTGGAAACACCTTAACCAGCACCTTAAGTCTCCAGAAAACCAGCATAGGAGGATAGTTACCACCAAGCCTATCCTGATAGAAATGTCCGCGATAAAATCTTTAGTGAATGGAAAGATTACATGCGGTCAGCCAAAGTTGAAATTTTCTACCTTGATTTTATTGAAAGCCGATATATGCCTAATGAGTTAAAAACCTTAACAAAAGAAAAATGGAAATTGGTAGACAGGACGGTAGTTGAGTCTAGCCATCCACCAGATTGACACCATAGTTATCGAGCCATAGGAATAGTCTCATATCCGCTAGCCCCTTTAAAGCCGCTGAAAGTAACGATGAAAGTAGAAGGTTAATTGAACAAAACAATTACACCAACCAGAGTCTAGTTGTCATAGGAAAACAATTGGACACAATTGAAACTAAAATTGATAAAATTGTTAGTTCTAGGAGGTCAAGTCTAAGCTAAAAGTTGAAAAGCCGTTAGTTCAGTTCCAGGATCTTAAGTCGAGCCCCACTCTTAAGATCAAACCAACAATGAAAAAAATAGAAGAAATGTTAGAACAGTTGACCCCAAAAACTGAAAAATCTGGTCTTAAAACACTAGATTCCTTTGTCAATCCCTCCTGAGTCTAAGCCCATGTCAACAGATTCTGAAACTAGTAACATTTCAAAGATAGAAGAAGCCTTTAAAAACTTAGAAGTCCAACCCAGAATTAAGAAAGTAGAACGACATATAAGCCCTACCAGTCCTAACTAAGAATTGGTATCCCAGGCGACTCCTCCAGGACATTCAATTTGAAGAAAGAAACTTCCAAACCTAGTTTTGATTTCTTCGACAAATTATATGAATGGAATATAGATGGTCTGTCCGAACAGGAAATCTTTAATAAGTTGCACATGTCCATGAGTAGCTAATAGTTATATCACCAATCACGAGTTTAGGGCAGAAATTGAATTGCCCCATTGATTACCTGATTTACTTGGTACTCGGTATTGGTGGGATAAGCATCTTACCCGAGTCTAAAAATTTGATCATCCACGCGTAAAACTTAATGAAGACGGTCTCCTATCTTTGACGAACAAGTAGGTCAAGGTATAGAGGATGGAGTCAACACTTTGTTTTACACAATAATTGAGCACTTCATTGGTACCCCTAGCAACACCACTGCTAGAATCCATGATCAGTTGAGTAACCTTAGATGCCCAAAATTGTCTGATTTCAGGTGGTATAAAGATGTCTTCATCTCTAGAGTCATACTTAGGGATGATAGTAATCAACCATTCTGGAAAGAAAAATTCGTTAATGGTCTCCCAAACCTATTCGCCCATAAAATTCGAACCACCCTCAGTAATGAACAGGGTCATATAGATTGGGATAGTTTAACGTATGGTAATATTATAAGCACAATTAATCAAGTTGGTATGAAAATGTGTATAGATTTTAAAATTGGTAAACAGATACAGTCCGACGAAATCCGCTAAGTATGAGTTAGGAAATTTCCGAATGATGGTCTTACCAGTCTTCCGTCTGGAAAAAATAAGCCTAGTCACTTACGTAAAAGTCGTCATTATTCTCGTAGAAAACAGTTTTCTTGACATAATGATGAATCACGTGATTTTTACAAGCGAAAGAAATACGCTCCCAGGAAAAGTTGGTCTAAAAAGCCGAATAAGCAAACAAAACAAGGAAGCAAGGAAGAAATGCAATGCAAGCAAGCAACTAATGCAGTTAAAATAATGCTTATATGAACTTAATAAAATAGAGATAAGTGAAAATAGCAATTTTATTTATATACTCACAAAGTACTCACAACAGCAACTGAGCAACTCTTGAATACAAAACTCTCAGTGTTTACAAAGATGATTTCTCTAAGGAAGTTTTTAGAGAGAATCTTTTAAAATGAAATGTAAATTGTATTCGCTAGAGGCCCGAAGCCAACTTATATGGAGGAAAGCAACTATGGTTTCCAAGAAAGTAACTAGGTAGCAAAGTAACTCGGAGGTGAAGGCAATGATGAGCAATCTGCTGTCAAATTTGTCTTCATGCAACTTTATACTGCTGCAATTTTACTTAGGGTGAAATGTCGAGCAACTTTTGCTTTTACTTTTACTCTTCGGCAACTTTTGTTTTAACTTGGATGAACTGTCGGGAATCTGGACCGAGCCTCAGGGCGAAACAGCATGGTTGCTTTAAGATGCTTCAATCAATTTCCATCAGGCAATTATGGTGTCGGCCTAAGCAGGTCGGACCTAAGTCATAGGCATCGATTAGTGTCTTGTTATCGCCTTGTTGTCGACAAAGCTGGTGTCTTCATACCAAGATTTCTTCTTGGGCTTGGGCTTCTCGGGCTCGGCTCTTGCATGGGCTGCTGTAAGCTGGGCGACGAGGAATCATTGTCCTCATCATCATCCATTTGAGGGCACGATCGGCAAGCTGGAGGCCATTTCTGACGATCGACCCAGATTTTCCTTCGACTGAAAATACAGTATGATCGATGGAAGAGACCGGAGACCGGCAGCCGTGGCGTGATCAAGCCGGAAGATCGTTGTAGGCGTATTGGCGGTCTGTCAACTTCGAATTTATCCACCATTTGTGAGAATTGGCGGGCAAGTACTCTGCAGTATCCATGGTAACTCTGTAGGACCATTTAAGTATCAGAGAACCTTGTACGAGCAAGAAAGCAGATCTGCTTAGGAAAGAATAGAGTCAACTTTGGTGAATTTGGCTTTCTTGATGAAATGGCGGATGAGCGCCAAAATTACAGGAGAATTTCTTCAATGGGCCCATGCTTTTCCCACCAATGGAGGAACCAGAAGGGAAAAGGACTTTTAAACTTATTGTCAAAATTAATGAACCAGGAATGGCTAAAATCCTCGGACTAGTGGAGGAAGATAGTGTACCAGACTTCAATATAATCAGAATAATTATACTGTAATTTTGACGAGTGGAGTGTTTTCAACTGTAGGGATGACTACTCAAGGACTCTTGGCTTATAACTCTGTATGTAGAGGGAATGATAAAGGATGATCTCAGATGATCTTGATCCTTTATCGGCTTGATTTCAACTGATTGGGTCTCAAGCAATATATCTCTATAATACTTGAGGGACTTATATGGAGAGGCATATAGTGAAACCAGAGGAAAGTAATGCACAACAATGGCAATCGGATCGTCAATGAATATCATAATTTGGCTCAATAACAAATAAATGGGAATTACTCTTGGCGAGATAGGGGACGACTTTTTAGAATGCAAATCAAGGACACAAACGGATCATAATCGAGACTAGTGTGGACTTATCGGGACCGACTTGGCCAATGTTGATCCCAAGGCGGAGAACTTATTGGCAATCGAGATTGGCGAGGCAACTTGGATTGTGCAACAGGAATGGAACTAGTTCTAGACTCGAGCTTAGGTTGACTCATGGAGGTGGGAGAATTGAGCGGCTCGGGACGACGGGATGGCTTTTTTGGGCAACTAATGGCTTTTGGTTGACTCTTTCTGTTTGTCTTTTTTGGGTGCCATTGTGCATCCCGCAAGAATTCTCTTGTAAGAAAATCAGAATGGAGTTTTCACTCCCTCTCAAATATTCAATATCAAAATCAAATATGCTCAAAATACTTTGCCATCATGCAAAAATCTGTTTAGATGCAATGTTCTGGACATCTTTTTCTAAAACATGTTTTGCAGACTTAAAATCAACTCGGATTAAAAACTTTTGATTTAGTAAATCATCTTGGAATTTACTAATGCATAATACAATAGCTAATATTTCTTTCTTAATAGTACTATAATTATATTGCGACTGAGTCCAAACACCAGAATGGAAACGGACGATTTGTTCTGGGGAATTTGGACAGGCTCTTTGTTTAAGAATGCCACCATAACCTATGTCAGAGGCATCGGTTTCAACTATTTTGAAGAAATCATGAGGGTATGCCAAGATAGGGAAGTGTCTTAACATGGGCTTTTATCTGTTTGACTATTTCTGTATGGGTGTTTGACCATGGCGGAGGGCTACTCTGCAACCTATCAAACAGGGGCTTACACTGTTTTCTCAAATTCTGTAGAAGTCAGAAACATAATTAGAGATCCTAGAAACCTCTGGAGTTGACTTTTATCAAGAATTTGATCTGGGAACTTATCAGCAAATTGAATGACTCGATCAATTGGAGAAATTTGCGACTGACATATATTAAAACCAAGGAATCGAATGCTAGTTTGAAACAACTTGATTTTCTTGGCAGAGACAACTAGACCATTCTGTTTGACAATTTGGAGGAACTTATGCAAGTGTTTCCAATGCTGTTCAACAGACTCAGAGAAGATAAGAACATCATCAATATAGACAATAGAGAAATGACTATAAGGATTGAATATCTCATTCATGATGTTCTGGAATTCACTAGGAGCATTTTTTAAACCAAACGGCATAACATTCCATTCATAATGACCGAAAGGAGTAACAAATGCAGTCTTATATCTATCTGACTCTTCTATCTGGATTTGCCAGAAACCACTTTCCATATCAAACTTAGAATAGACAACTGCTTTTTCTAATCGATTAATTAAGTCTCTTTTATTAGGTATGGGGTACCTAATCCAGTCTAAGACCGAATTAAGGGGCTTATAATTGATAACTAATCTGGGGACTCCTCTTTCTAGTTCAGCATTTTTCTGGACATAAAAGCAGGACACGACCAGGGAGACTTACTCTTACGGATTATCTTCTTTTGGAGCAACTCATGGATTTCTTTTTTACAGAATTCCATTAACTCTTGACTCATTTGGATTGGCCTAGCCTTAGTGGGAATATTTTTCTCACTAAAGGATTTGATATAGGGAAGACTGACAACGTCTGTTTCCTATACCAGAAAGCGTTAGGCAAATCAGAACAAATTTCATTTTTCAACTTAGTTTCAAATTGTTGAATTTGCAACTGTAAAGACTCATCTTTCAACTGTTGTTCAATTCTTTTAAACTTAATTTCTTCTTTTAGGAAATTCAATTGTTTGACTTTTTTAACAACCTGGACAGACTTAGAGACGGACTGTTTTTGTAGGGCTCTTAGGTTGTGCAACTCAGGCTTAGAAAGGAACTCAAACTTAACCTTTTCTCCTAAGTAGGTGGATATGACGCCATCATAATCTACCTGGACAGGATACAATAAAGAGATGAAAGGCAAACCTAAAATGACTTCGTCAGTAATATTTTTGACTAAGACAAATGAGGTTTTAAAACAGACTTTGTTTTGGCATACATGGGCTTTTGGTATTTCATAATTCAACTGCAGGGATCTACCAGAGGCGTGCTTAAGGATTCCCTAGACTTCTGGTAATACTTAGTAGGAATTAGACCTTCTTGGATACAATTAAGGTCGGCTCCTGAATCAAACAAAGCAACTGTGGTGAATTCAAAATTCTGAACAAATATAGTTACTTTAGAATACCATTTCCTAAAGTTAACTTGGCGAATAAGATTTACGGCTTGTTTACCATCAGAAGGTTCGTCATCGGAGTGATGAGGACTTTCTGACTGACTTCTAGACTCAGAGGATTCTTTTTCTAAAAGGCGAACTAGATCCTGTTTAATCTCATAATTTTCAGTTTGCAACTTATGACTTACCTGTTTTAATTCAACTATTTCCTTTTTTACTATTTTTACTTCTAACTGTAAATCTTGCAAGGTAACTTCTTTCTTTCTATTAAACTTTTCTAAGGTAGTATTTAAACTTATGGGTTGAGGGGTAGAAGGACTCGGGCTTTCCTGACTGATGACTTTTCTCAATTTTTTCAAATATTCGGATTTTAACTCAGGATTTTCAACTCGGCTTATTAAGTCGATTAACAACTCTTCCTGTTCTTCCTGTTTAGTTAGGACAGAAATAGATTTCAACCTATTACAACACTTATCTGTGCAACCAATTTGAATTGTGGGTGAACTCAACTGTGAATCAAAATGATCGACTCGGACTCAGGTGGCAACTAAAGACTCAGTGTAACTTGCTTTAGAGTCTCGCAAATCTAAAACTTTTATCAATTTTTCTTTATCTTCATCCGTGATTTTCAACTGTTTAATAGTGTCTTTGACTTTGCATTCAGACGCATAATGACCGAACTTTTGACATTTAAAACATTTAACTTTGCTTTTATCTTTATCTCTGCTTTTACCAATGCGACTATTCTTTTGCTTATTCGGCTTTTTAGACCAACTTTTCCTGGGAGCGTATTTCTTTCGCTTGTAAAAATCACGTGATTCATCATTATGTCGAGAAAACTGTTTTCTACGAGAATAATGACGACTTTTACGTAAGTGACTAGGCTTATTTTTTCTAGACGGGGGAAGATCTGTAAGACCATACTTTCGCAGAAATTTCCTAACTCATACTTAGCGGATTTCCTGTCGGACTGTATCTGTTTACCAATTTTAAAATCTATACACATTTTCATACCAACTTGATTAATTGTGCTTATAATATTACCATACGTTAAACTATCCCAATCTATATGACCCTGTTCATTACTGAGGGTGGTTCGAATTTTATGGGCGAATAGGTTTGGGAGACCATTAACGAATTTTTCTTTCCAGAATGGTTGATTACTATCATCCCTAAGCATGACTCTAGAGATGAAGACATCTTTATACCACCTGAAATCAGACAATTTTGGGCATCTAAGGTTACTCAACTGATCATGGATTCTAGCAGTGGTGTTGCTAGGGGTACCAATGAAGTGCTCAATTATTGTGTAAAACAAAGTGTTGACTCCATCCTCTATACCTTGACCTACTTGTTCGTCAAAGATAGGGAGACCGTCTTCATTAAGTTTTACGGCGTGGATGATCAAATTTTTAGACTCAGGGGTAAGATGCTTATCCCACCAATACCTGAGAGTACCAAAATCCGGTAACTAATAGGCACAATTTCAGACTATCTGAAACTGTGATTGGTGATATAACTATTAGCGACCATGGACATGTGCTGCAACTTATTAAAGATTTCCTGTTCGGACAGACCATCTATATTCCATTCATATATTTTGTCGGAAGAAACCGAAAGCTGGGTTTAAAGTTTCTTTCTTCAAATTGAATGTCTGGAGGAGTCGGCCTGGGATACCAATTCTTAGTTAGACTGGTAGGGCTTATATGTCGTTCTACTTTCTTAATTCTGGGTTGGACTTCTAAGTTCTTAAAGGCTTCTTCTATCTTTGAAATGTTACTAGTTTCAGAATCGGTTGACATGGGCTCAGACTCAGAGGGATTGACAAAGGAATCTAGTGTTTTAAGACCAGATTTTTCAGTTTTTGGGGTCAACTGTTCTAACATTTCTTCTATTTTTTTCATTGTTGGTTTGATCTTAAGAGTGGGGCTCGACTTAAGATCCTGGAACTGAACTAACGGCTTTTCAACTTTTAGCTTAGACTTGACCTCCGGGGAACTAACAATTTTATCAATTTTAGTTTCAATTGTGTCCAATTGTTTTCCTATGACAACTAGACTCTGGTTGGTGTAATTGTTTTGTTCAATTAACCTTCTACTTTCATCGTTACTTTCAGCGGCTTTAAAGGGGCTAGCGGATATGAGACTATTCCTATGGCTGATAACTATGGTGTCAACTGGTGGATGGCTAGACTCAACTACCGTCCTGTCTACCAATTTCCATTTTTCTTTTGTTAAGGTTTTTAACTCATTAGGCATATATCGGTTTTCAATAAAATCAAGGTAGAAAATTTCAACTTTGGCTGACCGCATGTAATCTTTCCATTCACTAAAGATTTTATCGTGGACATTTCTATCAGGATAGGCTTGGTGGTAACTATCCCTCCTATGCTGGTTTTCTGGAGACTTAAGGTGCTGGTTAAGGCATTTCCAATTAATTACGAATTTTCTATTGAGGGTTCTTAATTGATTATCAACTATGAAATCGGACTGGGTTGGTGACTCGGGTGAGTCAGACTTATATTCTTGGTCAACTGGGACCTTGCCATAACAAGGTTGGTTTACCTGAGAGGATTTTCTCAGGGACTCAAGCTTAAAATCAATCATGGCTTTTTCTAACTCTAGGTTTCGTTCTAAAGTGGAAGACGAGGCAGAAAGGAATGCCGAGCTGGGGCATGCCTTTGTGACTGACCTGGGGTTGGCAATTGTTGCAATTGGACATTAGACTTTCTTAAGGGCTGATTTTCAAATTTAATTTTAACTGTGCCATCTAGGTATTGTTGGATGTAGTCTAAATTGTTTAGACTACGTTGGATGGGAGCTAGTTGGCTCTCGGTAACTAGGGTCCAATCTTTTGGAAGGGCGATCTCTGACCATTTGATGGTCTGAGGGACTTGGATATGGGCATCTGCAGTGTGACTTTGGATTAAAACTGTTTGGTCTTTTGGGCTTTTATTTAGGGCTTGAAAATTTATATTAGTGCCTGTAACCTTATAATAGATTCTGTATACTAAGGCTAAAGGTTGGGTGCCTGGGAGGACATCATAACCTTCGGTCTTAATATTCAGAGTGAGGGCTTTCAAGATGTGAGGATCACTAAGACTTACAGTGAAGTCTGGGTAACAATCGAAATGAACCGGACCATTACACAGACTAGACTCAATGACTCCTAGAGTACTATCACTGAACTGAGTGAACTAAGGCGTCACGTAAACAGAGAAGGATAGAAGCTTGTAATCCTAATCTGGTTAGCGGTTTGACTGCAACTTGAACTAGACCTATATGCAAGAAATTATTAGCATCAGACTTATGTTTTCTTACAGACTCAAGATTAAGCAACTGACAGGTTTCGTGTTCTTTACTTAAGGCATATACTTGTTCAACTGTTTTGACGTGTGTGGTACTATTAAAACTGGAAGGCAACCAATGTTTCTTATAAATTTTTTGACTTGGGATTTTAGGGATATTCCAATCTCTAAAATCTAATTGTTCTTTACTATTAGACTCAAATTCAAAGTGTTCTTCATTTATTATCTCAAGAAGTCGGCTTATATTGGTTTTAGAACTGCTTGAACTACAGGAATTTGTTCTAAATAAACGACTCATGACTACTCAAATAACTAGGTTAGACTCTGAGGAAGAAGATAAACAGTGGCTTCCTAGACTTAACCGTTTTCTCAACAAGAAACTTATTAACCTCTCTCGGTTTTCATCTCCTGCCACCAACGCTGCCCACTACCCCGGGGACTTACAAGCGGAAAAAGGACTCACGGGTCAGACCTTAGAGAAAGATCAACAAATGACTCAGAAAGAAAAAGGGAAGAAGAAGAAGACAATCAGTAGAAATTCTACTGAGCTTAAACCACCACTTGGGGGGATGAGTAGCAGACTTAGACAAATGACCGTAACTCTTACGGCTCTGATACCAAAACAAGGAAGCAAGGAAGAAATGCAATGCAAGCAAGCAACTAATGCAGTTAAAATAATGCTTATATGAACTTGATAAAATAGAGATAAGTGAAAATAGCAATTTTATTTATATACTCACAAAGTACTCACAACAGCAACTGAGCAACTCTTGAAGTAGAGGGATTGACCTACTTAGGAGAATAATGCTTATATATATATATATATATATATGTATGTATATATGTATTTTATAATATATATATAATATATATGTATATACATACATATAATATATATATATAACATTTATGTATATATACATGTATATATTTATATTATAAATAATATAAACATATATATATATATATATGTGTGTGTGTGTGTATGTAGGTGTATATATGTATATTATAATATACATGGGTATAATACATATACATATATTTATATATATATATCTATGTATATTATAATATATAATATATATCGGTATGTTATAATAATAATAATATACACGTATATACATGTATATATGTATATTATATATGTATAATAAATGTATATTATAAATGTATTATAAATGTATATATATATTACATATTATAATATACATATATATATATACGTATATACATGTATATAATATATGTGTACATAGGTGTATCTATATATTATAATATATACATGGGTATAATACATATACATATATATATGTAAATTATAATAGATAATATATATGGGTATGTTATAATAATAGTATACATGTATATACGTGTATATATGTATATTATAATATATATATACATATAGTATAAATATATAATGTATATGTGTATATACGTGTGTATATGTATATTATAATACATAGATGGGTATAATATATATACACATATATGTATATATACGTATATATATATATATATGTATTATAATATATAATATAATATATATTACACATATTCATGTATGCTATTATTATAATATTAATATGTATGTGTATATGGGTATATTATAATAATAATATACGTGTATATATCTATATGTATTTATATATATTATATATGTATATATGTGTTTTTATATATACATGTATATGTGTATATACGTGTATATATGTACATTATAGTATATGTGTATGTAATAATAATAATAATAATAATAATAATAGTAATACATGTTATTAGTATTACAATATAATATATGCATCTTATACATTGGTGAACATAGGACTAGTTAATCATCCCATTCTACACGGGCTTAGTAGTCCCCTCCTAAGGAGGTGTTTTTGGTGGGCCCGGTATTAGCAATCTTATCTAAGACTAGAATTAAATGAAACAAACATGGTACTAAATTTAGTCTAAGCCAAACCTGTGTACCAAACGACCCTAAGGGTTATTAGCGCGCAAGCTACCAGGAGGAAAGACACCCTTCGAACCAGCATGTATATCTATTTGCTTCCTTCATCAGATCTAGCAACTGAAAGAGGAAGGAAAGAAAAAGGGAAATAGCTGAAAATGGGAGCCTCCCACTGAAACAGCTGCGGGAAAACGCTTGAGCTACCAAAAATCCCTGATTTTGTGCAAATGGGTAGAGGAAATTTCACCAAGATGGGAAAGGTCAAGGAGAGGGGAAAGGAAGGGAAATATTTGGCCAAAATGGATAGAAACCACAACCCACATCCAGCTAGCAAGCTTCCTCTCTTACCTGCAAAACCCAGCAATTTCGTGCACTATTCACCCTTCTTCCCCATTTTCCCTCTTCTGGCAAATTGTTCTAACACTTGACAGAGTCTCTCAAGCTGTAAGAAACGCTCAAGCCACCCATCCCTTTCTCTCTCTCTTTTCTCAGCCAAATCTTCTTGCAAACCTTTTCTTTCTTACCTTGACACCCTTCCTTCCTTCCAAGAACACTTAATTTTCTCTTCAGTGCTAAACTCATGTCAATTTTGCTTCCATGCCACGATCTCCTCATGTCAAACTAAGAATTCATCTATAAGCACTAAGAATCTATCTGTAAGCAGCCATTATTTTTGTTGGTCTGATTTGGTGCGGTTTTAACCTTTAAAAGAAAAAATAATAGTAAGTCGGCTTGAAAGAATTATCGATTTCTATATCAAAACGGGTGTTTTACCCAAGTCAAACCGGTTTACTTAATTTTCTTATTTATTGTAAATTCTTACCTTTTCCCATACTATAACACCTCTCCCCATCATATCAAACCTTATATAAAATCCTAATCTCTTTCGGTAAGTTTGGAAGAGAAAATTTAAAAATACTAAAGAATTCATAAATGATGGTATTTAAAATGATAGAAATTAATGTTTTAGGGGGGTGTATTCAATTAGGATTATAAAGCATTTTAAAAGATTTTGTTTAAGTATCAGATTTCATAAAACTTGATGGAACTTGTAGAATTCGTATAGAACTTAATAGACTTTCAGAAGACTTCTATATAATTTTTTAATTAACTTTCTTAAGATTTGTATGGCTTTTATTCTAGACTTCTGTAATTTATTTAACATATTTATAAATAAAAAATTCTAAGAGCCAACTAATTAGTCATGAATAGCCAAATGGTAATCTCAATAATATTGACAGCCACATAAATAGTATTCAGCAAAGAAGGTGAGAAAATGAGATATGCATACAAAAATTCAACTTCGTCCTCCAAAAGATAAGCAGGCGTGCATGAATGCCACAACCCTGTTGGAAAAAAATCTCGAAATTATCATACTATTATTTACAAACAACAAACACAATCAGACCTCAATAGATGTTCTGATAGTAGCATTGCTGTCAATGCTTATTTTATATAGTAGCATTGATAGTAGCGTGCATGAATTGAAATTAAAAAAAATAGATGGAACGTATACAAAGTAAAATTATTTTGTATAGTAGCATTGCTGTCAATGTATCTAATGGTGATCCAATTTCAAGAGATGTTTTGATACTTGATTTGTACCAACATAAAATAAAATTTTAAAGAACATGAAATAAAAAGCCAAATTCATAACATCTATTCCAACATGTCTATCTTCCACTCTAAAAGTTCTTGCATCAGTATCATCACCCAATCCTAATGAGCTTCTTCCAATAGCAGTTGCATTCTCAATTACAATTTGCAGATCCTCATAGTCCTCACAAGTTTTTGTTTGAATACTTGTGTCTTTTGGGTGGGACTATAACAAAAAAATATTATTATTATTATTTAACAAAATTATGTATTCAAGTTACCAAACATAATTATTTAAAGAAAATTTAATAATAACATAACCTTAAAGTAGTCTTTCCAAACTTCTTCAGGAGCAATGAATTTATTTGTTGTTGGATCCCATCGAAACCCAGAGCTGTGACGGAGAAGCTGTGAATATTTATGGTATTGAGAATAGGTTTTGTAACACCTAAGTTTTTCATTAATCCTGGGGAGTATTTTGGTTTCTATAGTTGCCTTGCTTAGCATTCCATTAGCATCACGCCATCTACGGATTGCAGCATCAACCATGAGTTGCAACAATATTCTACTCTCTTCCACACTCCAAGCATTATAATCTTTTTTGCTCTTCCATTTTCCATTTACTTGTTGTATATTTTAAGACTCCATTTGAGTGGTGCAGCTATGAATTTTATCATGTCAATCACAGCATAAAAAAAATACAAAACTACAAATATTGATCCCAAAAAATGCACATCAGCAACCATAGATCCTAATAGGAATTGGAGTGAACAATGGAAAAATAACGCAATATGAATTTACAAATTTGGCGTTTGAGCTTTGATTGGGGCGTATGATACATTTTTGAAAAAACGTTGCCACGAGTCAAACTCACTGATTTGCCATGACATATGGTAGATTTTGGGCTTTTGATGTCATTTAGGCAAACCTTCACAAATGGAGGAAGGAGGTTGTTCGTCTTCTGTTGCAGAGAGAAAAACTAGGGCGAGAGAAAAACATCTGATGAAATACTTTGGGGGGAGGTTGGATTTATTATGGTCTTTGTTATTTATAGCTCTCACCTTAAAACCTACTAAAATTTATTACTTAATGAAATCCTTCCAAATATATGACCTTTTGAATACACCTAGATTTGATTCAACTTTTTTATAATCCTAATTGAATAACCCATATTTGAATGGATTTTTTAAAAGTTCATACAAGTCGGAATTGAATACACCTAAACTTGTAAAACCTTTTTTAAAGTTTGTATAAATCAAAATTGAATACACCCGGTTTTTAAAATCTTTTTAAACGCTTTATAATCCTAATTGAATACACCCCCCTTAGTATAACCAGACACTAGTGTGACGTTATGGTTACTGATATAGAAGCTCTGAGCTCCCCTCTTACTGTGGTTTATGCCACAAGTGACAGACCAATAAGGGAGCAACACGTGGACTAATAGAGTGAATTGGTATGACAGCATTGGGCACCCCTGACTACCAATCACAAGGACAGACCTCAAACACCCATTGGACACGTGGAGCACCCACAGTAAATGCCTACAGTCCCACATCAAAATTCTACACAACATGCACACCTCCCAAGACTTATAAAAAAGGGCACAAATCCCAAAATGGAGGGAACCGGAGCTTTCGACATACTTAGCCATTACTTTGTCCAGATTACTACTCACTCCATACTTACTTAAGCATCGGAGAACCTTCGGTCGGTACCACACTGGTGCCTTAGGCCTTTTCGCAGATCGATCGCTCTGTCGAGGCCCGGAGCATACCAAAGGCACACACATCACTAAGTTGGGCCCAAAAGTGCCGAACCATTTTCGAGCATCAACAACAGCATTTTGAAGATCATAAACCTATCAACGACCTACTTACCTTCAGTCTGAAACATCCCACCCTTAAACACCAAAGATTGTATCCTTTTTAATATTGTTTCGATTATCATATCCTTGTGAATGTTGTTTATTTCTAACATTTCAATATTGAATGAATATTATGTATTATTTATTATTTCTCCTCCTTATTTCAAAACTGATGTTAGGTTCATTTTTATACATGATTTATCATGCTATTCACCCATTATTTTGAGTTAGTTCTTGACATTTTATAGCTTTTTACTTCCTTTTTGTGTTTTCATAGACTTTACCTTGGTTAGAATGAAAATAAGCTAAAAAATGCATTATTGGTTATAAATTCTGTTTTTGTTCATTTTCGTAGGTCAACTTCTTGGACTTGGATCAACATGCTCCGATGCACGAATGAGGTGAAGATCTGCATGAAACTTGTTCCAATCCAAGTGTCAGGCACGTACAGGGTTTGGCTCAGATTCCAAAGTGGAATTTGGGTCAGTCCTGTCAAAATTCAAGTAGGGGCAAAATCGTAATTTTGCAGAACTTTTTAAAACCAAAATCTCTCTGTCTCTTCTGAACCCCCTCCCGGGCAATGGTTCCTTCTCCAGCCATGCCCTCCATCCTCCATAACCACCGCCACCGATGCCGGCCAACCACTAGACCAGACGGAATTGAACCGCCACTAACCTAGCACCTTTTCCCGACCAACCCGACGCCAACTACTATTGATTCCATTGAAGCAGTAGTGAAAGTCGTTTTGACAGATTTTTCTGGCGTTCGTTCTTCATCCTCCGGCCACAAAATCAGTCGTGTGATGTATGAATTTCTAGCTATTTTTCATGCTCTAGCTGATGGTTGGGTAGGATTTGAGAAATTTCTAGGTTTGACAGATTAATTTTTGAGTTAGGGTTTGGTTAGAATTGTGGATGTTGACTACAACATATCCGAATTTGAGCTCCACTGAACAAGTATAACCTATCCAATTGATCCAGCATGTCTCCACAACTCTAGAGATTTGTCTTGGGCCAGTTTTTACCTCCATGATGTCATCTTGATTCATCTTGTTACCATTTGCTAACAAGAAATTACTTTGTTGGAGTGCAATTTTCTGAGACAAAGAGCATCTTTGTGAAGACAAAAACCGAAAATCCCATCATGACATAAAAATAAAAATAAAAAGAATGAGTTTAATATTGATGGGTGAGTTGGAAAGGAGGAGAGAAAGGGCGAGCATGGAGAAGGCATCAACCTCATTTGAACAAATTATTCAATTTTGCAGAAATTGGAGGAGATTTTGGAGCTAGTGAGCTAGAGGAGGAAGACAAGGGTAGCCAAGCAAGTAGAGGAAGAAGATTTCCACCATTGAAGACCTTGAGCTTCCATCAATTTCACAAAATCTGTAAACTTTCTAGTTTTATTTCGAATTTCTATTTAAAATAAGTAGAGGAACTAAACTCCATAGCTAGGGCTTAGGTTGAAGCCCTAAACATGAATACTCTATTGTTTTGCTGCCTGAGTGTATGAATTTCTAGATATTGTTGATGAATTCTCATTCACTAAAATAATCTATCCTTGATGTATGTTTTTCTTTGATTGATCATCTTTGAAAGCATGCTTCTTGAGTTTGTTAGGATTATATGTACCCTCATGTCTTCCTAAGCAACAAATGGATGAAGTAAGAATCATCCATGGGAATTGGTTTTTTCAATGCCTAATGTAAACATTATACTATTAGGGTTCTTGTGATGTTCATAGTCTCTTTGAACTTAATGGGTTTTTCTTGTAAGTAAATCGAAGTACTATGTACACCTAGATTGATTATAGGGAAGGCACAAGTATTCTAGCTCTAGCCTGCTTATATTAGAGAGAATCAATGCATCTTGAGCCACTAGACCCGGTCTTAATTGCGAACATCTTCATCAACACATTTAGAGTTCATCACTTGAATGTCTATGAACATGGGTAGGATTATTTAGGGTGGATTCCAAAACCCTAGTGTTTGTTACATATCAATTTCACACTTTGATTTTCATCTGACTCTTGTTAGAATTAGAGTTCGGTTACATTCAAGCATTAGAATTAGGTCACTTGAATCAAATCAGACCCCCCCTCCCCCCAAATCGTGTGTGTGTCTGTTTGAAACGTTATATGTTTTCTTCACTAAATTTTGCTTATTTTCGTAATTGTTTTTTGACATTTGGTTAGTGCATGTTCTTCCTTTTTTAGTGCATGTTCTTCCTTTTTTGTGCATGAAATTTGGACGAACGGTTGGAAAGTTATAGGTCAAAAATTGGACAAAGGTCGAAATTGAAAAATAGAGAAACAAATCTGCCTAAAAATGATCGGTCGCCATTGTTCATGTGACCTGTTGCTTTTCAGTTTTCATTTTAGTATGTGTTGAGTACTTCCTTTTTCTGTGCTGAACCATATAAAGAATGTGAAATTTGGACAAACGGTTGGAAAGTTATAGGTCAAAAATTGGACAGAGGTCGAACGTGAAATTTGTGTTTATCTTTGGTTTCTTGTTCATTTCTTTTCTTTTACCTTTCTTTGCTTATTTTTAGTTTCCAATTTGATTTGTGCTTTTGTGTTGTGTTAAATAAGTTCTCTTTACATACCCAAATTAAAACTTGTAGTAAGCCAACAGTTTCTCGTGGGATCGACCTCATACTTACAAAATCTATACCTCAATAGATTCGTGCACTTGCCAGTATTTTTAATTGGATGATTGCACATTAATTTGTGTCAATTTACAATACAACAACTCACAATAAAAAGAATGTGAAATTTGGACAAACGGTTGGAAAGTTACCGGTCAAAAACTGGACAGAGGTCGAAAATGAAAAACAGAGAAATGAATCGCCTAAAAACAACCGGTCGCCACTATTCATGTGACCTATCGCTTTTCATTTTTCATTTTAGTATGTGTTAAGTTCTTCCTTTTTCTGTGCTGAACCATATAAAGAACGTGAAATTTGGACAAACGATTGGAAAGTTATAGGTCAAAAATTGGACAGAGGTCAAACGTGAAATTTGTGTTTATCTTTGGTTTCTTGTTTGCTTCTTTTCTTTTACCTTTCTTTACTCATTTTTAGTTTCCAATTTGTTTTGTGCTTTTGTGTTGTGTTAAATAAGTGTTCTTTACATACCCAAATTAAAACTTGTAGTAAGCCGACAGTTGCTCGTGGGATCGACCCCGTACTTACAAAATCTATACCTCAATAGATTCCTGCACTTGCCGGTATTTTTAATTGGATGATTGCACATTAATTTGTGTCAATTAACAATACAACAACTCACAATATAAAGAATGTGAAATTTGGACAAATGGTTGGAAAGTTATAGGTCAAAAACTGGACAGAGGTCGAAATCAAAAACAGAAAACGAATCCGCTTAAAACGACCGGTCGCCACTGCTTCAAGTGACCTGTCGCTTTTCATTTTTCATTTTAGTCCGTGTTGAGTTCTTCCTTTTTCTGTGCTGAACCATATAAAGAACGTGAAATTTGGACAAACGGTTGGAAAGTTGTAGGTCAAAAATTGGACAGAGGTCGAACGTGAAATTTGTGTTTATCTTTGGTTTCTTGTTTGTTTCTTTCCTTTACCTTTCTTTGGGCATTTTTAGTTTCCAATTTGTTTTGTGCTTTTGTGTTGTGTTAAATAAGTGTTCTTTACATACCCAAATTAAAACTTGTAATAAGCCAACAGTTGCTCGTGGGATCGACCCCGTACTTACAAAATCTATACCTCAATAGATTCGTGCACTTGCGGGTATTTTTAATTGGATGATTGCACATTAATTTCTGTCAATTTACAATATAACAACTCACAATGTCTAAATCTCTCAGTAGTTGGCAGGCACTTTGTCTGTGGTAAGTGTTTTTCTCCTCTTTTCTTCCTTACCCAAATACATACTGGTTTTGTGCATTTCAATGTCATGGTTGCTAATATAGAAAAGATGAACAAATGAATCAGCATCTCGAAATGGAAATAGTGGTCAAAGGCCAAAAGTTTCTACTTCTGGTTTGAGTCTAATTTGGTATGTTTTAATTTAACTTTGTCTATTGGATTTGGATAACTTGTTCTAATGGTATTGTAGGATGAATTCGGATCCTTTGCTTGGTTTGGGATACCATAACAATATGGGTGATTTTATTGGCACCCCATTAATTGCTCTTTACACCACATACTAATTTTAAATATAAATAACTTATTTTACCCTTGTACACAATTACCGTTAAGGACAATAAAAATTAAAATTAAAATTAAAATTGCTCACTACACCCTACATATATTCCTGCAACCCTAGTTTGTCTTTTTTCTCAAACTATCATGTTCCTAAACCCTAAACCCAAGATTTATAAGTTTATACTAGTGAAAAAATATATTGTATTTATTCATGAAGGGTGAGATTGAAGTTCGAGATGCTTCGAATGAGGTACGAGTTTATTTTTTGGCGTTTTGCAAGTTTAGTATTTCATAATACTGGTTGTGTTCAGCACATCAGATCGAACGCGATGATAATTTCGTGGGATGTCACCGAAAAGTTGCACCTTTTTCGATCGGATTTCACCGGTGAGAAACTTAATATTCGGTGGGGATCCACCGTAAGATGGAACGTAGTTCAGTGGTGTACTACCGAAATTTTACCCGCGTTTCAGTGGCATCCAACCGAAATTTATTTATTTTTTCAGTAACTTATTGCCGACCACAAATTTAATCCAAGTTATTTTGATCTTACTCCCATTGAAGGAACAAAATCAAGGTGACGCCCCTACTGAAGGCAACAATGTGGGAACAGAATGTGTAATGGACTATAGTGATCAATTCACAACGTATTCGGTAATTATTTGTCTGAAATCCTTTGTAGTATCATTAACGTGGCATTAATGTTTCAAATTTTATATTTAAATAATATGAGTTTTATGTGTAGATATTCAATGGTAGAGATGCATTACTTCGATGGGCTCGTGAACAAGGAAA